>NC_139956.1:7059020-7066520 GCF_963454915.1 Gymnoscopelus microlampas
GCTAAAAGCCTGTATTAGCTTGAGTGTTAAATAAAAACCCTTTTCTATGAGAGAAGTTTTAAGAGGATTTCTTCATACGAGCCGTTTGATCTTATCAGCGGACACTTGGGTGAGTGACAAAATATGCAACAGAGGTTACTATAAAAAGAAATAGGCATTTTAGAGTGTGTTCTCAGTGCAGAGAGGTTAATAGTTTCACAGCTACATTTGGTCTGAAGACTTCTCGGCGCGGGGCACGCGCTATCTGGGGTGCAACGGCACTGCTACACTTATTAGGTTTAAATTCATAGGGTTTATAGGTTTTGCTGAAACTATCGAGGGTAGTAGAAATTAGGAGTGTTTTAATTTCTTCTATTTTCGTCAGGCCATTACATGGCGCCCGAACAGGGACATGAGATTGACTGCTCATGTTAAACTGAACGCTGGACTTATATTAATAGACATCAGAGAGACCGCTGATGTTAAAAGTTAATTTTGTCCAAAATAGTAGTGTACACTAATACTTGGATTTAGACATTTGGAGAGACCGCCAAATGCCATAACTATTAAGACTCTGAATGAGTCTAGTTGAACCAGTGATTCCAGTTCAAAATTATTTTCCGTGAAATTTTGTTAGATGTAGAACGCCCACACGTTTCACATCTTTGAGTTAAATTTTCACAACTTCTCCCGTGAGGCCTTCCTATACTCACGTAAAAATTGTTTCCTGATCCGCGAGAGATCTCTCTATATTTGTAATGTAACGCAGAATGAGATCTACAAAACGCTCGTAAAAGCGGGGCAAAAAGCTATTGCCAGTTTTAAACCGTGAAGGACGAGAATAGAGAAACCGGATTCAAATAGGATAGAAACCTGTTTAAAATTATTGTCGCCAAAGATATAGATATTTGATTATAATTTAAAACAAATTTGAATTATTATCTTATCCCATAAAACATTTTTGATCAAAAGGTTTTGTTTTGCGAAATTCTAATTACAATAAGTTTGGATTTTACAAATAAGAATAAATCTACAATAATTCTGTTTGCTTATATTTGGATAAAAAATAAGTTGCCCATCATAAATGGCTGATCTTGTCCCAGACCCGGATGACTCCTTTAGTGGAGTTTCTGAGGGCGCCCAGTCAGTTTTTCAAGGTCACGAGGGCTTCGAGGAAGACGCCGTGATTGTTGAGGACCTTGCTGAGGCAGAGGTTGACGAGAACTGGCCAGGCGGTCATATTCACAATGACCCGCCGGCATATGATGAGGTACCCCCCGAAATTATGGATGAAGATCCTTGTCCGGTCCGCCCCAAGGAGGAACCCACTCGTGCGCATGATAGGCGGGCAAATGACGGCAGTGGCTCTTATGAACAGCTCTTTCGACCTGTCCAGCCCGCCCCATGCTCTGCCCCGGTGGAACGCCATGACCGCATAGCTAGGATTGAGCAGGAACGGCAGGTCCACCGGATGCGCGCTGAGGCCCAACGGGTTCACAATGAAAATAGGTCCCACTGTTATGAGCTGAGCAGGCACCGTGATCCAATAATTGTAGCGCTTCCGCCTAAGGGCCTGGGTTCCCAAAAGGATATTTATGTTCCGGGGACCAGATTAGTTGGTCTCCAGGGACGAGTAGAGGCTGTTCCTGGACCTCTGATCACGTGCCATGGTGCAGACCTTCGGGAATGCCCTGCACATGAGGCGGAGGTACGGAGACACGGCGGTCCCAGTCTTATCCAAGCCCGTAGAAAAGCCATGAGGGGCAGAGTTCTGTGTGATGGACAACGGTTAGAGACCATACCAGGTGATCTCACCGATTTTTCACGTATTGTGCATCTGTGCTTGTCCTCCAGAACTATGTCTGACACTGACCCACCGATATCTGAGTTGGCTGAAAGACTTAAGACAGCTGTGAAACGTGAAGCTTTAAGTTTGACTTCAAATGGGGAACAAACTTTGGTGCTAAGGGCGCGTTTCCAAAATCAGCGCTATCAGGGGTTGTCCCTCAAATACATGCTCAAGGCAGTTGCATTAGCGCTGCATGACATGCCTAATTTGGGAGAAGACACCAATCTGATTGTACTGGTTGATAAGGGCAGGGCGGAGGACCAGCTCCTAAGGGCATTAAAAGCCATTCAAACACATGGCTCGCCCGAGGGGAGGGAACCTAGCCCACGCCCGGGAAAACGCGAAGCCCGGAAGCCTAGAGATCGGAGAGAGGTGAGGAGGGCATTGACCCCTCATCCCTCGCCAGAATCCAGATCTCGGCGCCAGTGGCCAGCACCAGATCCCGCTGTGGAACGCTGTCTTAGGTTTGACGATCATTCTCCCGTGCGAGGTGAGGTAGAAGGAGAACATAATTCTCCTCCCCCCATCGCTCCGGTAAAGAGAATGACAGCCGCTGGCCAAAATGCCAGATCCCAAACTCAGAACATTAGAATGGTGGATGTCAAGCGTCTCCCTTTTGAGCCGGGAGCAACACAATATACCACGGACACGGGTCTCAGCTGGTCCCCTCATGTTATCGGAGCAACCCAGACACCAGACTGGGAACACCCTAGAGAGGGCCAGGATCAACTCATTGCGGACTGGTACCCGGTCACCCCAAGAGAAGCTTACGATATTGAGTCCGCGCCTACAGCGCAGGCGATCCTGAGTTTACCCCGAGTGCCCGCTCCTTGGAAGTGTGCCTATATGACCGCGGGTTATGACCTGTTGAGGGAAAGGGCTGTTGAGCGTGATCGAGCGGTAAGGAGAGTTACAGGGTCTGTACCGGGATTGGCGGATGGGACTGGCCACCCCATTCGGAATCCTAGTCCAACCTTTGGTACTCCCATGAGATCTTCGACTCCAAGGACCCGCATGGATGTGATGGAGGCTAGGAATCAACCTAGCCCGTCCGGTCCGGTGGGTTTGGAGTCTAGGTCCCATTACATGCTACGATCCGCGTCGACGGTTTTCCCTCCAGTGCCCGAGTACATAAATACTGCCATGAGCACACTTCAGCCTACAGGTTTTAGAGAGCTGGAAGCATATCTGCCCATTAAAAGTCCAAATGAAACCATTACAGATTATGTCACCAGGTGTGCAACAAAATTGCCAAAATCTATGCTCGACTCTCAGGTCGCAGCAGCCTATTTTAACATCAAACTAGACGCAGCAATTCCTGAGGGATTCACCCCATGGAGTGTCTTGAGTCTATGGGCGGCGGCACCGGGTGAGAACCGAGCAGAATTGGTAAGAAATGAAATCGTTCAAAAAATAAGGAAGGAACAAATGCCACTGTCACAAGCCATGACCCTATTGGAGCAGCAGTGCCCAGGGGACATTATGACTCAGGAACAACTCCTGTTGTCCATCCCTGGTGGGTCGCACTTAGCGGCTAGCTGGAACCTCCTGGGCCCCATTGAACGGCGAAATGCTACCATAAACTATGACCGTCTTGCCCGAATCATTGCGAAGAAAAAACAAACAGAGCGCGGTGAAGCCCAAAAACCTCAGGAACAAAAAATAAAGCAGTCAAAAGCCCGTCCTGAGCAAGACAGGGAGGAAGGCGAGGTTAAAAATAAACCTAGCCGCCCCCAGACTCGCTCACAGACAGGAAACTCCAAAGGCTCCTTCGGGGACCAAAAACACCCCAAACAGGCTCACAAGGGGAAGATGGAGGGCCAACAGAGGCCCCCGCCCCGGCCAAAAGAGAAAGCCGATCCTTACCCTTTCATAAACAAAGAGGAATACAGCCGGTTAGGACCGGAGCAGAGACAAGAGATGTACCAAAAACAACAGGAGTGGAAACAGAGAAACCAGAGCCAGCAGCAGAATTAGAACGGCCAATATTAACCCTATTAGCAAATAAAACCATTGAGCAGGACGGGGAGTTGAAGGCCATGCTCGGTGGTGAACTATATGTTATTGATACTGGACCTCCGACACGGAATTAGAGCACCTATCGGTCCTTGAGGAAATCTTGTTAAGACTTGCTCAATCAGGATTGAAAGTGAGCTTGAAAAAGTGCGAGATGGGACAGTATAGACTAACATTTCTTGGTTTTGATATCACCCCAGAGGGGAAGACTGTCCCTAGAGAATATTTAGATGGTATTGCTGCTAGCTCGCCCCGGGAACTCTAGGGGAGTTAGCGTCCTTTTTAGGGAAAGGGGAAGAGGTTTCTAATCACACTCCTGGTTATGCACTCTGTCTCCCCTACATAAATGGAAAGGTTGGTTCCTCAAAAAGGGTTGTACTGAGGCTTTCTCTATGCCCACTGAAATGGTGGAAGCCTGGCACGAGTTGAGAAGGGTTGTGCTGACTGCTAAGCATAAAAAATAATAATAATAATAAAAAAAAATTAAAAAAAAATAAAAACGTGCTTGTTCCTGTCAAAAGCTTATTTGGACACCGACCTCAAGTACGGCGAGGAAGAGAGGGCGTTAGCACTCCTTTTCCCCCACTCCCCGCTCTTAAGATCATGAATATGGGCATTTATCCTGAAACGGGGAAATAAGGTGGTAAGGTCCCGTTCAGGTTACATAAAGGGTTCGGCCCAGACGTCAGAAGTGTGTTCGATTCTGGAAGGAATTATGGCCTCAAACAAAACCAAATGCAAAGCCTTGATGATAGTTACAGACAGTGACTATTGTTTCAGAGGTGGAAATAAGGAGCTAGATGTATGGGATGGTCGGGGCTATATCAATGTCAAGGGTCAAGAGTTGGCTCAGGGCAATCTTTGGCGACTCATTTTATTTTAAAATTCAGCCCAATACTGAGGATGACACATTCACTGCAAATGGCAACTGTGAGGTGGATGCGTTGGCTCAGGATCGGTCTGACAGGTTTAAGATACAGCATGTTGCGGTATTGACTCCTGCCGAGTGGCAGGAGGAAGGAGGGACCATAGCGGTTCCAGAGAGTGAGGAATGGAATCTCCTTACTCAGGTCCACACAGGACTAGGGCATGTGGGTGCCCGGCGTGTAAAAATATTTCTTGATGAGAATAATATCAGAACAAAGTCTCCCATTAAAACAGTCTCAAAAGATCAAAAAGGCTTGCGAGAGGTGCGCGGCTGCGGGAGGTTTTAAGAAAACCCGTACGGTAGACCGGGTTATTGTTTGCGAAGAAATAGGTAAACATTTCAGTGCAGATATAGCCGGACCGTTGTGCGAGAGAACTAAGGCAGGTAACAGGTATTTTCTGGTAACGGCAGACAACAGATCTAGTTGGAGACAAGGACCGGACGTCCATAAAGGGAGTGGTTTGTATGCGACCATCGGTCGAGGATCTGGGTCCACTGCCGGGAGCAATTCCCAGGACCAGGGTGACTATAGTTGAACCTGCACGGGTCAGATCCTCGGCTTTGGCGTGGTTTGCAAAACTGCGGTCTGGGGCTCCATTTGTTTATTTATAGTTAAAATAATGTCGGTCCTGTCTCTGGTCTGCAGGTGACGAGAGAGGGATGGAGCCGGAGGTGACGGAGGTTAGCGTCCTAGAGGATGCCCTCACCCCGGTTTCGGCGTCACCTGACACTAAAAGACTGAGTTGGAAGCACAAGGTTCGAAAGAATACGGGTGCAATGCCGTTAGTTGCATGCCGTTAGCTTTCCTGACCTGATCGTTGTTTTTGTGGTCTAAAACAAATAGACAAAAATGACCTAAAAACAGCGTGTGATTTATTCTGTGCAATTAATGCTACCGGCTTTTAGCTAAATGGTTCCGATTGTGACTCAAATTGGTGGACTGTTTCCCAACTTAGATTTTGGGATAACATGGCATACAATTGGAAGACACACCGTACCATGTTAAATGAAACTCACTTGATTCAGTTGTTCTCCTACTGGGAAAAGGCACCGACACGAAATGTGACGTGTGCTCGGTTCATCACACGAAACAAGTGGATGATTCCCAGTGGGAGTGATTATGCTGACTGGACAAAGTGGACATGGAAGCAAATTGCACTTTTAGGCAGAGTAAGGGGATCTGGGTTACGGGGGAAATGGACCTAGTGAGTCGAGAGTCTGAGTGGCAAAATTATACAGCCGCACGAGACTTGACGACCTTTGAGTTCTATCCCCGAAATTCCGACGGACACCGTTTGCAATTAGTACATTTTTATTTGGTGCCAATGTAAATTTTGATCCGGAACCGGTAGAGAAAATGCCGGTGCCCGAGAGGCTCCACCATAAAATAATGGCAGGAGAAATGACCTACAATTCGTGTTCTGTGGACCCAGGTGAGGGCAAGGTTGAATGTCACCGGCCTTATACCACTGATAAATGGTTTAACTGGACGTTGTTCAAAACCTCTATTGATTATCATCTGTCCAGTTACCCACCTGGGTTGCCATGGTTGAAAATGTTAAATTTGCCCTTGATTTTAATAGGCCTGTTTATACTGCTGGGTCTCTTACAAACAGCAGGTTTACTGGGGACATTGTTAAAAGGGTTGCAACACATATTCAGGGGTTTAGGGAAGTTGCAATGTTGTACTCTCCGCCTTATCTGTATAGGCAGGAAACCTGTGGTCTCCTCACAGGCAGCTGCTGCACGGAGACGGCGTGCAAAGCTAAAAGGTCAATTTGCTGCCTTTGCATCGAGGCGGACATAACAAGCAACGATGAGGTATATAGAAATGAATGAATGTTTTGTGAATGAAAACAAACCCTTAGAGGAGCTCACGCAGGTTTGACTGTATGATGAATAAAAAAAATAAAAAAAAGGGAAAACTAAAAGAGGGCGAGTTTGCCTGTGAGGTGTGATGCTGTACTATATGTGTATATATATATATACATAGGACAGCATCATTAAGAGACACTTCAAGCAAATTACTGCACTTGGTGGTGACTGATAGAAGAATCATAGGCGACCATGAACGGTGACCACTCAACCACATTTGACTATGACACAGCTGCGATGACCCAAGACACGGGGAATGCGCTGGTGCGTGTGGTTTCCTGTTCAAAGAGAGCTTTCGAGTGCTATTCTGGTAGACTCATTGTGTGGCACGGTAACTATTGCCTGTGCCCTGATGAGTTAATCATTATGGCCTTAATACTGTTTACAGTAGTTCTGCCTAAGAAACGATGCGATCGTGTACACTTTTGGCTATTGCTATTTCTGGGGTGTTGTTTGACAATCCTCAGAATGATAATGTGGGAACGATCGCTCGGTCTGGGGCTTATTTGGGTTGGTATGGGAAGTCTAGACACCCATCTTAAATGGTGGACACCAACTTTGTATGTCATAGCCCTGTGCATGCTGGTGGGACAAATGGTGCATGTATATTTCCATTGTGTTGCCTGGCTGCTGGCTATGATGGTGGGCGAGGCCCTGCTTATGGATGCACTACTGGCTTACCTAGCCGTGCTGGTGTTATCTCTAAGACCGGGGCCTCGTAAGAGGGAAATGGTGCGGGCCACTGTCGTATATTGGTTAATAACAGCCCTAATGATAGTACTCAAGATTCTGAGCCTTTTTGATCTGATTTCTGCTCTTATCCCCCTGCTAACAGAGGGCTTAGTTTTAGCCT
>NC_139956.1:7076520-7173845 GCF_963454915.1 Gymnoscopelus microlampas
CTAATTGAAAGAGACAATCTAAAAACAAGAGAGTTGTTCCCTAATTCCCTTTTGCGTTGAGGGAATTCAAATTAAATACTTCCCATCAGAATTAATATATAAGCTATGTATAAAATATGTGAAATAATGATCCTACTTCCCATGCATTTTTAAGAAACAGAAACCCATTTTGAATGACCACCATGAATCTATAACAGAATGATCATTTGCATTGTCATCAATAATCAGTGTCTACTTAGTGGCTGATTTCTGTTTTATATAACATTTCTCCTATAAGAACAAAACAATTGAAAAAATAAAATCCCGACACCAAAGTACTCAGCCCTCATGTCCCCATTCATATCAAACTTCTTTTTTTTTTCAATGACGCCTCAACTGACTCATCAAGTTTCATATGAGTCATCTGACTTGTGTAAGGAACCATTCATATTTGATCACTTATCGAGCAGTTATTGATCGACTCGCTTAATAAGAGTTATTGAAAAATGAACAACAGGTCAAATTGTTTGTCAACCACTTGAACCCCAGCATCCATATTCTGGGGGGAACTTTTGCAAAAATAGCAGATCTACAAGCTCACAACGCGTCGCGACACGTTGTGAGCTCGTATATCGGCGATTTTGGCCAAAGAACTTTGGTGCATTGGGGATAAAAAGCGATCCAAGTACAGTTGCAACTCCGTTTTACTAAGAATGGAGGCTTTAAATGGTTACATGATTATCACTTTTAACCTGCCGCAGACTACTTCCTGTTTAACTTGGAAGCAGAGTTTGAGCTCAATAAAAGAAAGGAGGATGGATGGAGGAAAGAGTGTGACAAACGGGAAGAAGAGACAGATGGACAAAGAAGGAAGCCAAAGAAAAATAAGGTTGAGTAAGAATCAGAAAAAAATGAATAAGAGGGGAGGGTAGGAAGAAGAAAGAGTCAGTAGAACGAGAGAGGTGGTGAGTGGAGAAAAGAGTACCAGTAGTATTAGTAGTAAGAGTAGTGTTAGTGGTGGTACTAAATTAAAAGCAGCAATACTAGTAAAAGTAGTATTACTAGTAGTATTAGTATCAACAGCAGTAGTTAGTAGTAGTAGTATCAAGTAGAAACAGGTGAATGAACTCCATATCGTCCCTGTCGAGTAGAAACCTTGTATGTCCAAAACAGATATTTTCCAGGAAATGGAAGAAAGAACCTGGCTTCCAATGGATCCAATGTAGTTATTTAGTCACAAGCTATGGTAAATACTTAACATTGGTTCAATTCATATCAAATCCACAGACAGACTTAACCATTCAGGTGTTTGTTTAAAATGGCCAAAGAAAAGCTATTTCTAATCATTTTGTGTGACATTGTACTATGACGACAAACATAAAGTTGAAAATACAGAGATACAAGGTTTCAACCTGACAGCGTCTCTCAGGTACATCAGACTATCTATCATCCAGCCTCTTCTCTAGTTTCAGCACATCAATCTGCTGTATGCGAGGGTTTGTACATCTCATAGCAGATCTACACACCTTGGCCATCAATGATATTCCTAAGAACAAATGTGGCTCCCAAATGATTCATGTCATTTGGTCCCTGGTGGTGTTTTGTTTACTGGGATTAATGGGGACCAGGCAAGATCAAATCAAACCCATAAAAAGTAAATAAAACCTTCTTGTAAATAAGGAATGGAGGTGTTTGGTTCTAAAAATTACATACAGACATAACACATGAAGACAACCTTTCAATATTTAGTCAAAATAGGACGTAATGTATCTGCTAACAGTTACAAAATAAGCTATAAAATGTTTTAATGTTATGTGATGCTATCAATCGTTTTGTACACGTGGTACAAAAGGTTGATACCGCGTTTAGGAAGGAAAGTCTTCAAGCGTGTGTTTTAAATCATACCACATGCCCCTTGAATGTATTAGAATAAATTAAAAAAGCATACATTAGTGTAAGATTGCTCGGATAGCATTCATTTTGGAACTCAACTCTGACCCACAGCCATTTAAAGTGACACAGTAGAGAACAAAAAAACAGGAACACGTGTTCACCAGTTATCGACAGAGCTACAGGGTTAGGCGAGAGGTCAGGGCCAAGTTTAGATTCTGTAACAAGCGCAAACCTTCCCAGTTTCATTCTTATGTCTCCGCATAGCTGCTCAGTTTGTTAATGGGGCATGAGGCCCCGAGTCGATTTTGTAGTTCGTTTAAATTCCTCTACAGTTTAACAAGTGCAGAATGTTGGCGGTAGGTCAACAGTATTGTCAATGCTTGAACACTATTAATTTTAATCAGCTGTAGCTGCGTTGCTTAAATCACAGCGTACTATAAGCTCAGCCTGCAATGTTTTTACACTTCTGTCGTTTTTAAAAGGTAGTGTAAATTATATTTTTGGTTAAAACAAAATGTTTCTTGTTAAATTGTTAAAGCTCTATGTACTGTAAGAACTGCTATAGTGTGTGTTCAGTAGAAGAGGTCTCCCCATCTCTTCGATAAACTGAACAAAAAAAAATATTTTTTTTGTTTAAGATTTGTCACCAATTTAAGGTTGAACATTTTGTGTTTTCTACTACACTGATCAGATCTGTATGGTTTCTCTCCAATGTATCTCTCTGGTGTATCTTAAGGTTGGACATTATTGTTAAGCATTGTCCACACTGGTCTCAGCAGTGGCGTTTTGGTTTAGCCCAGCTTCTACGTTCATTTACAGCTGGTAGGACAGAAAAGCTCCACGGAAGATGCAACATGAGGCCTTGATGGTCAATTTCATCCAATCAGGAAAGAGTAGCCATTCATCAGCTTCAATTTCATAGTGTTTCTGTTCCAGTATCAGTGAGTTTTTGTCTGCTCACTTGCTAAGTGTCCTCACTTCCAGTTTCACTTGTTTATTCTGCATCCTGTGTGAGTTCCCTCTCCCGATTGGATAATATTGGTATCCCGACCTGAATTTCTTTTTCTGTTGTACTAAAGAGCTGGAGAGATGCCTGTTACTGAACAAACACATAATAGCAGTGATTACTATCAGAACATAGAATCATTTAAAAAGTATCACTTCCTGCACCTTTAACGTGTACAGGAAAACTAACTACAAAATCAACATGGGCTTCATTCACTTTTAATGAAGTTAATATAGTTCTTCTCTTCTCCTCTGTCTCTCATCACTTCATTCCTCTACCCCCAGTTCGAACCTATCTCTTTTCCCTTCTCTCCATCCATCCCTCTGTTCCTCTGTCCCTATTTCACATCTATCTCTCTTCCCTCACCTTCCTTACTGTTCTATCTTTTCTCTTTCACCTCTATCTCTCTCTCTCTTCTCCTTCCATCTTTCCTCCTATCCTTCCCTTCCTGTATGTCAGTAATTATAAACCTTATAAAGCTCAAGGACCCCCAGTTTGATATGCATTAGTCCACAGACCCCCATTTTTTCTCTCTCTCTCTCTGAGACCTAAATCCTCATTTTTAATTTAACCGAGAGTGTACAAATGGAACCATTTTTTTTTCACCAATTTTTTTATCCCACGATTTTGTAACCATATTTTTTTACCCAGTGCCAATGCCTAAGCTTGTAATCCTGGGCACTACTCTCCCTCTGCCAGCCTGGGGAGAGCCCAGAACTGAGCTCATGCCTTCTTCAATGCATGAGGAGTGAGCAGGCCGCTTCTTATCACCTGACAGGGGGGGGTTTCCCCGGTTGGACGTGGCACGTGGAATGAACACGTTATTCCAACCAGTTCCTTTTCCCCTCCATCAGGTCCCCCGGCTGACCATGGGGAGGCAGCATAGAGACCAGGATTACTGCATGTTTTTGTGAGGGTACCTACCCTAGGAGACACGGGGAGAACATGCAAATGGAACATTTTGGTTGCATTTGTACACTCTCGGAGTTACGGACCTGTAAGGGTCCATTTGGTCCCTAAACATCAATTATTTAGCTGGGGACCCTGTGGATCCCCATCAAGCACCCTTGGGGGTCATGTTAAGAAGCAGTGCTCTACGTGATGTTGGATATGGGGTCACTGATCTTCAGACAGGTCCAGTAGAGGGTCCTGGCCAGGACGAAGAGAGAGAGTAAGACCAGTAACACCCAGGAGACGTAGATCCCTTTGGTCTGCTGGGCGGGTCCCCATGTACCAGCCTGACACACACACACACACACACACATACACGAAAGATATGGTGAAACAAAATCTACATGGGCTGAGATATCAACTGTTATGAACCACCACACACCCTGCATGCACAGTGAGACGAATGGGCAGAAAGAGACACAGAAAGACGTACGAAAATAGGCGTACACACACACACACACATACCATGAGTCCTGCAGCAGAGGCAGCGACAACAACGAATAACAGGAAGCACAGCAAGCTCCTTCTCCTGGGGTACCGTCGACCAATGGAAGAGCTGGAAATAGAAAACCAGGAAGTGAGTTGCCTTTAACGCGTGAACGCTACTGATCAGCTTTCTTCTCTTTCACACATTCAACACACTCAAGCACCCCCCCCCCCCCCTCTCACAGACAGATACTCACACTTTGCGGCAGTGCGGACACCTTGCTAGGGTTCGGTCTGAGAACTCTGTCCACTGAGGTGAAGGCAGAAAAGAGCATGACATCAGATTAACATGGAATGGATACACATTCAGTGTAGACAGAGAATAAGTTAATTCAATCGGTGATTACATGATTACGTTAGCAATTTACAGTGGCACAGTGCATGGTCAGAATTCTAATTCACAACTGTGTGTGTGTGTGTGTGTGTGTGTGTGTGTGTGTGTGTGTGTGTGTGTGTGTGTGTGTGTTATACCAGGAATGTATTGGAGCAGTGACCACAGAGGACCCTGATTCCAACAGGTTGCTGTTGTGGCTCAGGGCTCTCTCTCCCTATGTGAACTGGTCCCAGGTTGATGATGCGTTTGCTAGAAGACGAGACACACAGTACACAGAGGTCCGGCAAAATGTCATCACTTTCTGCAGATTTCCTCAACCTTCAATCCTTATGACAAACACTCCCCCCCTCTCTCTCTCTCTCTCTCTCTCTCTCTCTCTCTCTCTCTTCTTTCTTTCATTCCCTTAGATAGTGTATAGATTGGTGACTGATGTTTGTGTGTGTGTGTGTGTGTGTGTGTGTGCTGGTGGAAACCTGTCCAAAACTCCATACTTTTCAGGATTCAAATTCAAAAATAGCAAATGTAGCAGATCGACAAGCTCAAAACGTGTCGCTTTGCGCTGCGTTTCAAGCTTGTAGATCTGCTACTTTTGATGCTTTTGTGTGACGCTGTAGAGAATGATAAACTAGGGTATTCATTTACCAAAAAACATAAAAAGTTAGAATATGGAGATTGGTTTCTGCCCGACAGCGATGACTTAATAATTGATATCCACAGAATGTAATTATCGGTCTCTACCGCCCTATCCCCCTCCATCTCTCTCTCTCTCTCTTACCAGTATGGTCGAGGACACGCAATGCGTTGTGAGGTGACCTTGCAGATCAGTAGACAGTTACAGGGACAGCGCACGTACTTCTTCCCCACTGGAGCGTTCTTTATCGGCTGTACACACACACACACACACACACACACACACACACACACACTTTATAACAGAAACTAGCATTCACATTTGATGAAGTGGTAAACGGCACTATCAGAAACTTGACATGAGACATCACTGAATCCATTATCCAATTACTGTAATTCAATTTCAATTCCATTTATTTGTTACACCCCTAGTGCTCTTACACACTGAAGACTACGTGTGTGTGTGTGTGCGTGCATTTTGTTTGTCTTTGTCTCTGTGTGTGCACAGCAGTGTTGATTTCGTCGACTAAAACTATGACGAAAAATAAATAAAGACTAAGCAACGATGACTAAAACTAAGACTAAATATATTGACACTTTCGTCAACAAATAAAAACTAGACTAAAATGTTAGTGAGGGACTAGTGGAGAAGAGATCCAGTAGAACTAAAAGGCAAGTCATTTTACGTTCGGTTGCACTCGGGTGTTGCGCTCTGAAAATAGCAGATCTACAAGCTCACAACGCGTCGCAGCGCGACGCGTTGTGAGCTCGTAGATCGGCTATTTTCAGCATGCAACCCAACCAAGTGTAAAATCTGCCATTACGACGTCATCAAGGTACCGCCTTGATGACATTTTAGTAAAAATGTATTTTACATACAGTTGATTTAGTCGACTAAATCAACTGTAAATTTAGTCGACTATAATCTTATGATATTTAGTCGACTAAAACTATACACAAATTAAAACATTTCAGATGACTAAAATATGACTAAAAATAAATGGAATTTTATTCAAAAGACTATGACTAAAACTAAATCAAAATTTGCTGTCAAAATCAACATTGCAGCACAGATGCACAATAGGAAGTCTGTGTGTGTGTGTGTGTGTGCACACATCTCCCGCTCACCGTAGCTTCGTTGCAGACGCTACATTTGACCACGTGCTGGTGGGTCTTCCCCTCCACCGATATGGACCTCTGGCAGACCCTGCAGCTGATGACCGGGGCACTGCTACTGTCTGGGCTCCCCTGGGGAGAGTACGGGGGAGGGGCCTCCCCAGGGACCAGCCCCGAACTGGGGAACGGGATGATGCCTGGAGACACAGAGAGAGAGAATACATTTATTACAGGGAACAAAAGAGAGAGAGGGAGAGAGAGAGACCCCCAGTAACAAAATGAAAAGAGAAAGACAGGGTCAGTGATGGTGCAGCATGCAAGACAAAAACATTATTTATTTTTACATCTGGTTCCATCAACACTCTATAATCGACAGATAATACCAAATGATACTTCATAACAGCTAAAAAGGACAAATATGACACGCATTAATGTAGACTATAGATCACTTATTCGCTTTTGTGAAACAAACATACTTTAACCATTTAAGCCCTACTGTATATACTTTGTCCTACGACAAATAGCAAAAATAGCTGATCTACAAGCTCACAACAAGTAACGTACTGTAAGAGGCACTTGTAGATGTGCCATTTTTAGTTGTGTTAAAGCATAATAACGAGTGCATTTTTGTGCATTAAAGAAAAAAGAGAGAGGACTTCAGTCTGAACAAAGACAGGGTGAGGTTGTGTTCATAATCACTACCAGCACTGTTACAAAACATTGAGGAAACTAGTCAAACTACTGCTGTGTGCATATCAAGTTACTGTCCCAGGACCAGCCATCTTCCTTACTGGCAATCAATCAAATATAAAATATTCATCTGCAGTATCTGTTGCTGGTTAGTGGTTATTAGTTTAATGGGGGGGATCTCAGGTCAGAATGAGAGAATGAGTGACGAAGAAGAGGATAGAGGAGTGATCGAGATTATATTGATACAGTGATAAAGATTGTGTGTGTGTGTGTGTGTGTGTGTGTGTGTGTGTGTGTGTGTGTGTGTGTGTGTGTGTGTGTGTGAGACAGAGAGAGTTGAGTTAGTGAGGTGGGATGAGCAAAAAATGGGGGAGGAAAAATTATTTGTAGTTGTAATAAAGGGAAACGGCAAAGAAGTAGGGGAGAGAGGCAGAAGGAGATGGAAAAAACCCAAGGAGAAAAATATATGAGAAAGACAGAATGAGAGAAGAGAGAAAGAGGTGTTGCGTAAAAAAAATGAAATGCAGAACTGTGAAGGGAATAACAGGAATGTGATTTAAGAAGTACGGAGGGATGTCTTGTCAAGAAAGATAAGAAGAGTAATTAGAAACCAGTGAGTAAGGTCAATGACGGAGACTGAGAGAAAGTAAGAGAAGAGAAGAATATGATTATGAAGGCAGGGGAATGGATAGAAAGATATACATTGATCACTAATTCACTACTACTGCTAAATTACATAGATTTAGGGGACTGATGTATTGTTTCATTTCATATACACTATTTATCTGCTTTTGCATGTGACCACCCGCATGCTTTACCCTGTATAATTACCGGACGCATGTTTTCAATACATTTCCAGTATTTCTGGGTAAACATGTTTTTATAATAGGTGACTAGTAAGAGTTAGAAATTGCCAGGGGCCCAGTGTCCACATACTATTCCGTGGTTTAAAGGCCCAACTTAGTGATACAAACGTAAACAAATGGTAGCCTCGCCAGACAGGTGACTGACTCAGCTCTTGATAGAAGGCCAAAACATTAGTCAACATATTGTTTTTGACAGTATTTGCTGTATTTGTTGGCTGTAAGGGGTTTGTTTATGTTGCCAATGTTTGTAAGAAGTCCATTTGCATTAAAAAGGTCTTCATAAAAGGTTTTTCTTTAAAATAATATTTTAAGAATTCCTCATGAGAAATGTCCAGCTTTCAAAAAATATTTTTAAGCAGAAAACCTAAGGTGGTTTTCAGGTCCCATAAAATCCTCTGTGATTAAAATAATAGTGATATATAACAGTGGTTCTCAAAGTGGGATCCGGGGACCCCCAGGGGTCCTTGTCTGAGGGGGATCCAGGGGGTCCCCAGGAAAATTAGTTAATATAGCATAAACACCTGTTTAACCTCTTTAAACCTATATACTGTACATACTGTAAATCTACTATTTAAAAACAAAGGGGTCCTTGACAAGAAAAGGTTTGAAGCCACTGTAATATCAGTAATATGTATATGGAGACCACTGGTTCTCAATGTGGGCTTGGGGGACACCAAAGCAGGGTCATTGACGGGGTCATTCCAGCGGGTCCCCAGCAAAAAGATGAACAGTGCAAACCCCAAAGCTCCATTTAATTTTTGGCTATTCAAAAATAGCAGATGTACAAGCTCACTGTGATCTTGAACATCTGTTATTTTTCGAAAAACGTCAAAATTGTGACAGAATCTTCTATCATGAGTCCCTGGCACAAAATCTTTTCAAGAAATGATGGTCGCGGTCCACTATCAATTTGTGGGTCCTTGACACAAAACTGTTAGAGAACCACCGGTATAATAACACATTGGTTCTCAAAGTGGGGTCCCCGGACAAAATAGCATCACAATCATCTTAACCACTTCCATTTATGTTGGCTATTCAAAAATAGCAGATGTACAAGCTTGCAGCACGTCACTTAGTGCCACGCTGCAAGCAGATCACTTTAGTATCCGCTATTTTTGAAAATATTAGAAAAATATCAAAGAAAGATTAAAATATTTCAATAATTTTGCATTTTTAAACACATATCTTCTATTCTGGGGATCCCTGGGACAAAACCTTTTCAGATGGTGGGGGGGGTCCGCGGCCAAATATATATCAATGTGTGGGGGTCCTTGACACAAAAAGGTTTGAGGTTTGACTGGTATAATAACAAACGCATGTAAACAAAAACAGCCTGATCCCGGCTCAGCCCACGCACCCTGCGGGTTGGGCGGACGTCCATACGAGCTGCCTCCTCCTCCGGGAGAGAAGCCGTTGGAGCCGTCGTGTTGTTCCGCCAACAACGGCGAGCGTTCCCCGTCCTCCGCCATGTTACCGGCACCTCCTCCTCGGCGGCGTAGCGGGGCGAGGAGCCCTCAGATCCCGGGTAGGGTAGTTAGGAAATGTGGGTGTTGTTGTGTATAATAGATGTTTTGTTTTGACCCAGAGAGAGATCAACACGGTCCTGCAGGTGATCCTCTAGTCTCTGCTGCTGCTTCACGTTCACGTGACCTCAGAGTAGAACACGGAAGCAGGAAGCGAAAAAACAAAAACATTGTCGTCACGTGGTACTAGCCTAAACCTTGCGTCACCAAGATTTCTGTTCGTAATAATAATAAAGTCAAAATAATAGGTGAAATCAACACAAGCCATGCCAAAATGTATACATGCCGAAAATAAAACACGCTGGCAAAGAAATAATCAAAATCAAATTAACATTTCCAAATCACGTAATCACAGAATTTGAAAAAAATGTGTTTTCTGCCGACTGACATACTTGTTTTCTTTATTTTTCTTCCTGTTGTTTTTATTTTATTTTATTATTAATTTGATGTTGCCATATTACATGTCCAACCTCTGTTTGTATTTCATGTGTAATAAAAAGTCAATAAAAAAACAAAAACGTTGTACTGGGGTCCATTCGTTTTTTAGGTTGCTGATCCGGTCTGGGTCTCGAGCGAATACGGAAACGGAAATTGCATCCATGTGTGGGGTGCAAATTACCGGATACAGTAGGCGGGCTTTAGACCGGATCACGATTAACATTGGTTAGGTTCATTCTTAGTCTCGCGTCACCAGACTGTTGCCTCCCACAATTTACAAATGTTTTAGCATTCAGAGATTGTGGAATAGTTGTCTGGTGACGCGAGACTAGTTCATTCTAGTCTCGCAAGCCAGACTGTTGACCCTTGGAAGCACCAGGAGGTTGTTTGTTTATAATTATACACTACGAATCCTTGGATGTAACTCCTCGAGTCGGCGGGGGTCGGTCTACCACTCTCTATTTCTTTTTCCTCGGTAGCTTTCACCGTTTTAAAATACTTGCTTAAATCTGCACACTTTGCAACTAGCACAGATAGCTCTTGTATCCTCTCGTTGTGTTGTTGTCGAGCTCTTTTCCCAAATTCGACTTGTAAACAAACCGGTGAAAAACCACATGTTGGATGTTGCATGCTGCGCCAGGCCGACATAAACGCATCGCCCCAAAACACACTCGCCCCGGGTATATCCAGCGGCCTCGGCCGGCGAAAAAAATAGGTGCGAGTGTGTTTTGGGGCGAGTGTTTTCCAGGAAAACACTCGCCCAAAAACACACTCGTTACTCGTAACGTGCAATGAGGAGGAATGCGGACTGCTGTGGACCAAACCATTTTGGGATTTACACGGGGGGGGGGTCGGTGGGGCTAGAGCGGATACGGAAGTGGTGTGTGCATGTATGTGTGTGTGGAAAATACTGGATACAGTAGTAGGCGGGCTTTAGACCGGATTAGGCTTTGACAGACACTACAGGCACTGTCTTTCTTCAGTGTCAGTGACAGTGTGGATAGCAGAGGCTCTCGATGTTTTAACCATAAAACAACTAAATATACAATAACTAAACACAGATCTCACTTGAATTGGATTGCAATACTTTACAATTTGATCGTAAAAAAAAATATTTGATCATAAAAAAATAAAATAAAAAAAAAATTAACAAAAAAATCGGAGGCCCTTCCAGTTGGAGGCCCGGGGGCTGCAGCCCCCCCTAGCCCAACGGTAAGTCCGGCCTGCATTGCCCTCTAGTGTTGGTTCTACAGAATTGCCTAGTGTGTTACTGTGTTGATTACATAAACAGATTAACGTCACCTGTCGCAATCAAAGTGAATCGATAACAAAGGGGGAAGCGAGGGGGGGTGAAAACGAGCGCTCCTTTTGCAATTTCACTGGTTTTCCAATTTCCCTATATATATATATATATATATATATATATACATACATATATATATATATATATATATATACACATCTATATGTCACAGGTAAATTGGCATTCCAGGGAACCGCTTAGATAGAGGGTCGAGCGCTTGTTTTTAGGCGCGGGGCGGGGCTGCGAGGCGGGGCTATGATGCGAGGACGACGACGACAACATGAATATACATACACACCGGCCTCAGTGGCGCGTTTCGATAGTCTCCAAACTTTGATCCAGTGTACACAAACTGACCGTTGGAGATTTCCCCAGCAGAGCCACATGACTTCCCTGTGGAAGAGAAAGAAATGTCCTTCAATACACTGGTATGAAATATCCAGTGGTGTAAAGTAACTAAGTACATTTACTAAAGTACTGTACTTAAGTACAATTAGAAGGTACTTTTACTTTACTGGAGTATTTCCAATTGTCTATACTTTTACTTACATCTCAGAGGCAAATATTGTACTGTTACTCCACTACAATTATTTGAAAACTTTAGTTACTAGTTATTGTAGATATAAATTATTATAAAAACATACATTAACCACTTGCCTTTCACAACCACAAGGACGCACGTACGCACGCACACGCCACTAACCTGTACACACTCGGGTCCAGATTGACAAAGGTATCCAGGTCCATGTTGACATTGGAGCCAGCGGCACTTCTCACATAGGAAAGGGATGCACCACCTACAGGTCATAAAGAAAATACTGAATTTATCCATCTCTGAAGTGTGCGTGTGTGTGCGTGCGTGCGTGCGCAATAAAGGACAAGGATAGGATAGAACGCAATGGTATGAGCCAAAAGCGTCGTGTTTATTGAATTCCTAAAGGAAGCGGAAATATGGAAAAATGAACAAAACCAGTTGACTGTGCAGCCCCAGGACAGTATCTCCAATATTTCAAAACACTCAAAAGCCAAATCAACCACTTCATCAGTTACCGCAGCCCGACTCAAGGCTGAGGCTGAGAAGGCTGTGCTCCTTATAAGGGCATCGACTTTAAAGGCAAAGCAGGCTCTGGAAATGGAGCAGGCTAAAATGCAAGCCAGCCAGACTGGAACAAATGGAACTGGACATATGCCTGGCTGAATCCGATGCTAGATTAAAAATCCTGGCGGATCTTGACTCCATTTCACAACCACCAGCACCATCACTGCTTAAATCACAACCACAAATGTTACAGCCAAAATCACAGGATGATGCCATGAATGAGTATCTGGAAAATACTAAAACCCCAAGCATCAATATGGACTCATTTCCAATTAATTCACTTGGAGCCAGACAAAAAATAAAATTACAAGGACCATCAAACCCAGGCCTAAGGCCACCAGAAATCACAGCAACTCATACCCAACAGCAAGCAATTGGGACAGGAACTGGAATTACAGTGTCAGACAATGACGACAAATTCTTGACTGTAATACAGAGGCAAAATGAGATTGCTGATTTACTGGTTGTACAGCTAAAATTGACCTCACTTCCCTCTAAGGAAATCCCAGTCTACGATGGCAACCCTTTAGATTACCAGGCATTGATGAGGGCATTTGAGCATGGTATTGAGGAAAAGACTAGAAGCCACCAAGATAGGCTATATTACTTGGAACAGTACACCTCTGGACCCTGCAGAGAATTGGTTAGGAGCTGTCTTCATATGGATGCCAACACAGGCTACATTCACGCTAAAACACTGTTAAAAAAGCATTTAGGAGATAACATAAAAATCTCAAGTGCCTATATGGAAAAAGCTTTAAATTGGAAAAGTATTAAGGCAGAGGATGGAGATGCACTGCATGCTTATGCACTCTTCCTGAGAGGCTGTTGTAACGCAATGAGAGATTTGGAGGATATAGAGGACCTGGATCTGACTTCTAACCTGAAACTCATTGGCCCTCATTTATCAACGCGGTGTAGACCAAATAATGGGCGTACGGCGAGATCACCGCAATTTTCGGCATTTATCAATATATCCTGACGTGGGCTTTATCCTACGGTACGCTGAGATCTCACGTCTGGTCGGGACCAGTTGTTGACGTTGGCTGCACCCGTTTATTCCATCCTAGACCTGCGGAGCAGCATTGTTTGACTGTCTGAGAGGCATTGGACACCTAATCCACTCATAAATCTGTATATCTACACTAATAAATAATCCCTGTGAAAATATAACATTTTATAAAGTAATTTAAACAAACTGCTTTAACAGTCATTCAGATAAGATTGTAGATCTGTCTGTATTGAAAATAGCAGATCTACAAGCTCACAAGCCAGCAACGCGTTGTGAGCTTGTAGATCTGCTATTTTCAAAATATACGGGCGCTTTCTGCGAGAGCACTCTTCTGCGCGAGCACCGGTCTAACAGGCGGCGCTGCTGTTATATTTTCATGGCCACCGGGAGATCAGACATTTAACCCATGGTCCAACACACACCAGCCTTCATTCATTAATGTTCTCTCCAGGCTATCTCTCATTAATGCGGAGCGGGACGGGACTCGCCCGTCCGACGGTCCGAGTCTCACTGGGAAATGGGAATAGCCTACATGAGGGCTTTATTTTAGTGTAACTCGAACGCGCACTGCTCGGTATGGGTTAAATACATTAATCTACAAAAGTATTCCATTCATGCCGATGTGATTGGTATCATAATATGTCATTCATGTAGGCTACAAGCCTACGTGACAATACGCTACGGGCGTGTGCGTGTGCGTGTGCGGCGAGGCCAGCGGGGGGGGGGGGCTGTTTCTTATTGGCTTTTCATGTCTTTGATCGTATTTTGGTTCGTCTTCATGTCGTAAAATCGGGGCGTTTTGAGAATATTTATGGGGCGTGTTATTTAAATGACGCTCGTTTCAGCCGTGACATTTATCAACGCTGGGACCAAGTGTAAGCTCGGATCAGCTGTGTAGGATGCGTTGATAAATGTGACTTCGACGTTGGTGTACGCCGAATATATGGAAAAATATACGGCGGTTTATACGCTGCGTTGATAAATGAGGGCCATTGTGTCCAAACTGCCTTATAAATTGAAGGAAAAATGGAGAACGACAGCTTGTGATATTTTAGAGCAAACGCAAAGGAGAGCAAGATTGAGCCACTTGGTACTATTTATGGAAAAGCAAGCGAGAATACTCCAGGACCCATTTTTCGGCGACATTCATGATCCTCTTGCCAATGTGAAGGCTTCAAAACCAAGGACTGCAGCTGAATCAACCTCAGGCAGATTTAAGAGCAAGGGGAGTAGTTTTGCTACTACGTGGCAACAGTGTCTGACAGCAAAGCCGAAAAGTCACCTGTCAAAAGCAACATGCCTTTTGGTGCATATGATTTCGCATGTATTTTCTGTACCGGCAAGCATCCCTTACCTGAATGTCAGAAAATGAATGCACAGGCACATGAAGACAAAGTTCAGTTTCTCAGGGAAAAAGGACTATGCTTTGGATGTTCGAAAGTGGGACATTTGAGTAGAAATTGTAAACGGAGACTGACCTGCCAGAACTGCCAGGGCAGACATAGTTGGGGGCTGGTATACAACACTTACCACTTGCTGGAATAAAGTTGCACTTGGGGGAGAAAGGGGGGAAATAGTTGTGAATTTGATGACATTTAACTAATACTCTACTTAACGTTTAAAACAAATTAAGGCAAATACCTCTCCACTGTATATGATGCAGCCTAAGAAAAGAAAAGTGCAGATATTAGGATTTTGTTCATTTCTAAAACACCATGGAAAAGCAAAATAACCAATACAAATAAAATGTAAATGTAACGGCAATGTTTACGTCATGTAGATAGAAGATCTCACCTGGTGGAACGTGATGAGCTAAAGTTAGCTTCATGTATGCGATGGATGATGCTACACTCTGAGGAAGAGTAGGCATGGCCTGGTCCAGTCTGGTGAAACTGAGACCCAACAAGTCAGGGGTTAACATCAGCCAATAATAACGAATGAAATCACATCTACCTGTCTTCAAAAAACATAATACTATATATTGATGGATCTACTTACATTATTTGGTACGATGAGCAGGAAATGTTTCCCTGAAAAGTGGCAAAAATATGTTGTCATTTCAAACCTTAATGTGCATGGTTACATTTTCTATTATCGTTACTTTATGTGTTTTACCGTTCCAGAGAACATAACAAGGTGGGACACAAACTCAGCCAATCCAGTTGGAGATGCAGTCAGGGAGTCAAACACTGCGTTGATGACAACGTCTTTCTCAGCAGGAAGAGGCAACACCACAAGTTCTGCACTCTGCCTTGGAGACAGGAGCCTTACAGCCTCCAGCTGGACAGAAAGACAGTCAAGAAAAGATTATCACCACCACTGGATTTTATTTGATAATAATAAGGTAACTATTTGGTCTAATCATTCTTTAGAGTTTTTTTATGTGGCAGCGATGAAGTCTTACAGGGGAGAAGCCTGGGTTGAGATTCAGGAATTCTCTGACAGACACAAGGGCTGAGAATGGCCCAAAGTTGTTCTGCAGCCAGTAAGCACTGCTGTTGTATGGGACAGATCAGAACAAAGTATTAAGGCATTCAAACAGAAAAATGGCTGCAAATACCAGTCAAAACATTTTCCAGTAAAGATATCCCATTCTAATTGAGAATAGAATGGGAATATATTTATTCAGCAAATACATTTGAAAATGAGAGCCAAACTGTTATTGAGATATTGCAGTTAGTCAGTACCTGGCTGTGGTCGGGAGAGGAAAGGGAGGATTAGTTCCTTCAGGCCCAAATGCTGCTGCTGTGAGGTCATGTTGTCAAACTGATGGCTAAACTCCTTCAAACTGGTGAATCAAACACAGAATGAGAAATACTTATTTCTTAGCTTATTGGTGAAGCTAGAGAAAAGGCAACGGAGTCATCAAAATCAATGTGAGAGACTTAAGTGGCTTACTGAAGCACACGTGTATTCTTCAATGCCAAAGTCACAAAAACGTCCATTCATCTGTCCGTTGTTGAGGAGGAGCTGTAGTGCAGTGCTTTGGTAGCCGAAAAGGAAAACATTTGAGTTGCAAAACGAAAAGTTTGTTCATTAAATATATTTGAGATATTGTAGGCATTGCCTCAGAACACTCACCTGTTAATTCCAACACAAATGTCTGTTTCTGTGAAAACATTAATTAATTAATTCATTATGAAAATAAATCACAATAAAATTCATAACAATGAATCAAAACTACTATACACTTACCATTTGCTGAAGTAACATTGCACTTGGGAAAGAAAGAAAGAGTGAAATGTTTTTAATTTGGTGACATTTGGTCAATTAGACTTTAAAATGTGAATATCATTTCAGGTACCTACCTCTCCACTGTAGATGATGCAGCCTAAGTATAGACAGAAAAAGTTTTGTTGATTTTAGAAATGCGATGGGAAAAACATAACGACTGCCAATAACATGTGAACATAACAGCATAGTGATACATCACTTTTAACTCAGTCGAAGATCTCACCTGGTGGAATTTGATGAAGCAAAGTCAGCTTGTTGTATGTGATGGATGATGCTACACTCGGTGGAAGAGTAAACATGGCCAGTTCCAGTCTGGTGAAACTGAGACCCAACAAGTTGGGGTTAACATAGGCCAAAAATAATGATTTGAATTATTTCTACTTGGTCTTCAAAAAACTAAATATACTGATAGATAACTTACATTATTTTGTACGACAAGCAGGAAATTTCACCCTGAAAAATGACAAAAAGAGTTTGTGATTTCAAACCAAATGTGCATAGTTACAGTTTATATTACCATCATTACTTCACAGTTTTTACCTTTCCAGAGAACATAACAAGGTGGGACACAAACTCAGCCAATCCTCTCTCCTTTGGAGATTCGGTCAGATAGTCAAACACTGCGTGGATGACAACGTCTTTCTCAGGAAGAAGAGGCAACACCACAAGTTCTGCACTCTGCTTTGGAGACAGGAGCCTTACAGCCTCCAGCTAGATGGAAAGAAAGTCAAGAAAAACTTGATCACCACCACTGGACTTTATTTTATATTTAAAAAGTAATTATCTCTTGGAGTTAATAATTCATCATTGTTATGTAATGTAACAACTTTAAAGTCTTACAGGGGAGAAGCCTGGGTTTAGATTCAGGAATTCACTGACAGACACAAGACCTGAGAATGCACCAAAGTTGTTCTCCAACCATACCAGTAAACACTGCTGTTGGACACACGGCCTCGGTCTGAAGGGGACAGATCAGAATGAAACATTAAGGCATTGAAAGGTGTCTGGAAATACAGTCAATATATTTTCCTGTAAAAAATATATAACATTTTAATAGATTGTAAAAATAGATAGATAGATTGCAGTTAGTCAGTACCTGACTGTGGTCGGGACAGGAAAGGGATTATTAGTTCCGTCAGGACCACTTGCTGCTGATGTGAGGTCATGTTGTCGAACTGATGGCTAAACTCCTGCAATCAGTGGATCAAATCAAAATACAATGAAAAATACTTGTTTTCACTTCTTCGTTTTTCGGCCAATTCCCATCAGGGTGCGCCACATCATCCGTTTCCATCTGCTTCTGTTTTCGGCATCTTCCTTGGTCACTCTAGCCACCTGCATGTCGTCTCCCTCCGCATTCATAAACTTCATCTTTGGTCTACCTCTTCTCCTCTTGCCTGGCAGCTCCATCTTCAGCATCCTTCTCCCAATATACCTCTCATCCCTCCTCCGTATATATCCAAACAAACATCCAAACCTCGCCTCTCTTGCATTATCCCAAAACCTTCTAACCTGGGCTAATCCTCCAATGTAATCATTGGCATCCTCAATTTTGCCACCTCTAGTTCCGCCTCCTGTCTTTTCATCAGTGCCACCATTTCCAAGCCGTACACATCTTCCCTCTCACTCTAGCTGGAACCCTTCTCTCACAAATCACCCCTGACTCCATCAGTTCCACCCTACCTATCGCTTCTTCAGCTCTCTTCCACACTACCCATTACTTTGGACTCAATTCAACTTCAAAACATTGTGACTTAGCTATGCTTTTCACCCAAACACCCCATTATGGGAGATGAAATGTGAAATACATCCACATAAAGATGATAGCCCCAGGTGGGAAAATTCAGTCAAAGGGTATACAGATGGAAGAAGTCTCCAGCTCAATACTTACACTTGCTGGTATGTGTTACAGCTGAGGTTCCTGCTGCTGAGGCAGTATAGAAGCTCTCCTGATGCAGACGACAGGAACACCTCTCAAACGTCCAGAGAACCACTTCCCAATGACATCACTGTCCCTCAACTGTTCATCCGTCAGAATCGACACTCTCAGCTCTCCAATCACATCCAGAACCGCAGACGCCGATGGACCAGTCATCGTCATGGACTAGGGGAAGGATTACATGGGTCAATATTTCATTTAAATGTGCATTACGTGTGAGCTCATTTGGTGTAAAGAATAGTGGACAGGGCTTTTCGCTCTACAATAGAGAACTTTCATTCCAAACCTGGGTGGACTTTATGTGGACAAATAACAGCTTCTGGCCAGAAATAATTGATTTTTTATTTTTATTTTGCATTGGTGCATTTTATAATTACTAATTATAAACATAGACTGTAATTATGTGTAGATCTGAGATGTACTAACTCAGTCATCATTGTTCATTTTAATTAGTTTCAGCGATTGGTCATTCTATCTTTGCCATTACACTTAGCAGTTTAGTTTCAGTTTATTTCAGTGTCTGGTTAGATCTAGTTTTTGTACCGTGTTGGCAAGAAGATCCAGAGCTGCATCCAACACCCCAGAGGCCTTGGAGAGGAACAGCTTCCAGACTGGTCTGGAACCAGTGGAGCTGGGGCACCAGTAGTTCGGTAAGCTTGCGTGCCGCACGTCTGGGGGCCAACCTCCTCCGAGACGAGGCAGTGGTACTATTTAACCCATAGTTGGGGGCTGGTTCGTGGGCACCAGTAGTTCGGTAAGCTTGCGTGCCGCACGTCTGGGGGCCAACCTCCTCCGAGACGAGGCAGTGGTACTATTTAACCCATAGTTGGGGGCTGGTTCGTGGGCACCAGTAGTTCGGTAGGCTTGCGTGCCGCACGTCTGGGGGCCAACCTCCTCCGAGACGAGGCAGTGGTACTATTTAACCCATAGTTGGGGGCTGGTTCGTGGGCACCAGTAGTTCGGTAAGCTTGCGTGCCGCACGTCTGGGGGCCAACCTCCTCCGAGACGAGGCAGTGGTACTATTTAACCCATAGTTGGGGGCTGGTTCGTGGGCACCAGTAGTTCGGTAGGCTTGCGTGCCGCACGTCTGGGGGCCAACCTCCTCCGAGACGAGGCAGTGGTACTATTTAACCCATAGTTGGGGGCTGGTTCGTGGGCACCAGTAGTTCGGTAAGCTTGCGTGCCGCACGTCTGGGGGCCAACCTCCTCCGAGACGAGGCAGTGGTACTATTTAACCCATAGTTGGGGGCTGGTTCGTGGGCACCAGTAGTTCGGTAGGCTTGCGTGCCGCACGTCTGGGGGCCGACCTCCTCCGAGACGAGGCAGTGGTACTATTTAACCCATAGTTGGGGGCTGGTTCGTGGGCACCAGTAGTTCGGTAAGCTTGCGTGCCGCACGTCTGGGGGCCAACCTCCTCCGAGACGAGGCAGTGGTACTATTTAACCCATAGTTGGGGGCTGGTTCGTGGGCACCAGTAGTTCGGTAGGCTTGCGTGCCGCACGTCTGGGGGCCAACCTCCTCCGAGACGAGGCAGTGGTACTATTTAACCCATAGTTGGGGGCTGGTTCGTGGGCACCAGTAGTTCGGTAGGCTTGCGTGCCGCACGTCTGGGGGCCAACCTCCTCCGAGACTAGGCAGTGGTACTATTTAACCCATAGTTGGGGGCTGGTTCGTGGGCACCAGTAGTTCGGTAGGCTTGCGTGCCGCACGTCTGGGGGCCAACCTCCTCCGAGCATTATAATTGCACAAATTTAATGACCAGAAGTCTAGCTTCACATTTGCGCTTTTTATAGAATTGTCACATCAGAAGACAGACCCTTGCAGCGTAGAGAATAGAGATAGTTATACCCTTCCAGACAAGAGCCATATCCCTGCAGACACGGCCGTCTTCAAGGCAAGAGTACAGTCAGAGTGCAACATATGCAACATTAAATAAATGCACTCATAAACCTTATAGACGCCGGTAGGGAGGGGCTTTATTATATTATTCGCTTATAGATTCCAACGAGTTGGAATCAACACTCGATTAATGTTAGGACGTATCAACAGATAAATCCTATTGACACACTTCCCTAAAGGCAAGGCTCCTTTCAGTCAGAGGAGGCATTTATCTGAGCTTCAGAGCTTGCTCTATCGGCCACGGCGATCGGATCCCTTCAAGACAGACTTCAAGACTGGAAGGGTAGAACTATTCTTTACACTGCGAGGCTCGGTCTTCTGGTATGACATTCTATAAAAAGGTATTGAATTCATTGTTATATGGGTATTGAATTCATTGTTATATGGGTATTGAATTCCCATTATATGGGAGCGCCAATGGAGGGGGAAGGCTGCTTCTGTACACGCTCCTCAGCGTCGCAACGTTTTTCCTTCTTTTTAGTATTTTTAAGCCTTTATTATTTTACATGTACTTAAAAGACGTATGAAAAAATTGCCTTTCCCTGTTCTCAAGTAAAATATTGATATGCGATTAAAATGTGATTAATTGTGATTAATTCATTACAAAGCCTCTAATTAATTTGATAAATGTTTTTAATCGAGTCCCAACCCTAGTTCTTATATATATTTATAATGTTCTTACCCTTCATCACAGACACCTGTAGCAGAGTCTCCAAACTTTGTAATCCAGTGTACACAAACTGACCGTTGGAGATTTCCCCAGCAGAGCCACATGACTTCCCTGTGGAAGAGAAAGAAATGTCCTTCAATACACTGGTATGAAATATCCAGTGGTGTAAAGTAACTAAGTACATTTACTAAAGTACTGTACTTAAGTACAATTAGAAGGTACATTTACTTTACTGGAGTATTTCCAATTGTCTATACTTTTACTTACATCTCAGAGGCAAATATTGTACTGTTACTCCACTACAATTATTTGAAAACTTTAGTTACTAGTTATTGTAGATATACATTATTATATTATAAAAACATACATTAACCACTTGCCTTTCACAACCACAAGGACGCACGTACGCACGCACACGCCACTAACCTGTACACACTCGGGTCCAGATTGACAAAGGTATCCAGGTCCATGTTGACATTGGAGCCAGCGGCACTTCTCACATAGGAAAGGGATGCACCACCTACAGGTCATAAAGAAAATACTGAATTTATCCATCTCTGAAGTGTGCGTGTGTGTGCGTGCGTGCGTGCGCAATAAAGGACAAGGATAGGATAGAACGCAATGGTATGAGCCAAAAGCGTCGTGTTTATTGAATTCCTAAAGGAAGCGGAAATATGGAAAAATGAACAAAACCAGTTGACTGTGCAGCCCCAGGACAGTATCTCCAATATTTCAAAACACTCAAAAGCCAAATCAACCACTTCATCAGTTACCGCAGCCCGACTCAAGGCTGAGGCTGAGAAGGCTGTGCTCCTTATAAGGGCATCGACTTTAAAGGCAAAGCAGGCTCTGGAAATGGAGCAGGCTAAAATGCAAGCCAGCCAGACTGGAACAAATGGAACTGGACATATGCCTGGCTGAATCCGATGCTAGATTAAAAATCCTGGCGGATCTTGACTCCATTTCACAACCACCAGCACCATCACTGCTTAAATCACAACCACAAATGTTACAGCCAAAATCACAGGATGATGCCATGAATGAGTATCTGGAAAATACTAAAACCCCAAGCATCAATATGGACTCATTTCCAATTAATTCACTTGGAGCCAGACAAAAAATAAAATTACAAGGACCATCAAACCCAGGCCTAAGGCCACCAGAAATCACAGCAACTCATACCCAACAGCAAGCAATTGGGACAGGAACTGGAATTACAGTGTCAGACAATGACGACAAATTCTTGACTGTAATACAGAGGCAAAATGAGATTGCTGATTTACTGGTTGTACAGCTAAAATTGACCTCACTTCCCTCTAAGGAAATCCCAGTCTACGATGGCAACCCTTTAGATTACCAGGCATTGATGAGGGCATTTGAGCATGGTATTGAGGAAAAGACTAGAAGCCACCAAGATAGGCTATATTACTTGGAACAGTACACCTCTGGACCCTGCAGAGAATTGGTTAGGAGCTGTCTTCATATGGATGCCAACACAGGCTACATTCACGCTAAAACACTGTTAAAAAAGCATTTAGGAGATAACATAAAAATCTAAAGTGCCTATATGGAAAAAGCTTTAAATTGGAAAAGTATTAAGGCAGAGGATGGAGATGCACTGCATGCTTATGCACTCTTCCTGAGAGGCTGTTGTAACGCAATGAGAGATTTGGAGGATATAGAGGACCTGGATCTGACTTCTAACCTGAAACTCATTGGCCCTCATTTATCAACGCGGTGTAGACCAAATAATGGGCGTACGGCGAGATCACCGCAATTTTCGGCATTTATCAATATATCCTGACGTGGGCTTTATCCTACGGTACGCTGAGATCTCACGTCTGGTCGGGACCAGTTGTTGACGTTGGCTGCACCCGTTTATTCCATCCTAGACCTGCGGAGCAGCATTGTTTGACTGTCTGAGAGGCATTGGACACCTAATCCACTCATAAATCTGTATATCTACACTAATAAATAATCCCTGTGAAAATATAACATTTTATAAAGTAATTTAAACAAACTGCTTTAACAGTCATTCAGATAAGATTGTAGATCTGTCTGTATTGAAAATAGCAGATCTACAAGCTCACAAGCCAGCAACGCGTTGTGAGCTTGTAGATCTGCTATTTTCAAAATATACGGGCGCTTTCTGCGAGAGCACTCTTCTGCGCGAGCACCGGTCTAACAGGCGGCGCTGCTGTTATATTTTCATGGCCACCGGGAGATCAGACATTTAACCCATGGTCCAACACACACCAGCCTTCATTCATTAATGTTCTCTCCAGGCTATCTCTCATTAATGCGGAGCGGGACGGGACTCGCCCGTCCGACGGTCCGAGTCTCACTGGGAAATGGGAATAGCCTACATGAGGGCTTTATTTTAGTGTAACTCGAACGCGCACTGCTCGGTATGGGTTAAATACATTAATCTACAAAAGTATTCCATTCATGCCGATGTGATTGGTATCATAATATGTCATTCATGTAGGCTACAAGCCTACGTGACAATACGCTACGGGCGTGTGCGTGTGCGTGTGCGGCGAGGCCAGCGGGGGGGGGGCTGTTTCTTATTGGCTTTTCATGTCTTTGATCGTATTCTGGTTCGTCTTCATGTCGTAAAATCGGGGCGTTTTGAGAATATTTATGGGGCGTGTTATTTAAATGACGCTCGTTTCAGCCGTGACATTTATCAACGCTGGGACCAAGTGTAAGCTCGGATCAGCTGTGTAGGATGCGTTGATAAATGTGACTTCGACGTTGGTGTACGCCGAATATATGGAAAAATATACGGCGGTTTATACGCTGCGTTGATAAATGAGGGCCATTGTGTCCAAACTGCCTTATAAATTGAAGGAAAAATGGAGAACGACAGCTTGTGATATTTTAGAGCAAACGCAAAGGAGAGCAAGATTGAGCCACTTGGTACTATTTATGGAAAAGCAAGCGAGAATACTCCAGGACCCATTTTTCGGCGACATTCATGATCCTCTTGCCAATGTGAAGGCTTCAAAACCAAGGACTGCAGCTGAATCAACCTCAGGCAGATTTAAGAGCAAGGGGAGTAGTTTTGCTACTACGGTGGCAACAGTGTCTGACAGCAAAGCCGAAAAGTCACCTGTCAAAAGCAACATGCCTTTTGGTGCATATGATTTCGCATGTATTTTCTGTACCGGCAAGCATCCCTTACCTGAATGTCAGAAAATGAATGCACAGGCACATGAAGACAAAGTTCAGTTTCTCAGGGAAAAAGGACTATGCTTTGGATGTTCGAAAGTGGGACATTTGAGTAGAAATTGTAAACGGAGACTGACCTGCCAGAACTGCCAGGGCAGACATAGTTGGGGGCTGGTATACAACACTAACCACTTGCTGGAATAAAGTTGCACTTGGGGGAGAAAGGGGGGAAATAGTTGTGAATTTGATGACATTTAACTAATACTCTACTTAACGTTTAAAACAAATTAAGGCAAATACCTCTCCACTGTATATGATGCAGCCTAAGAAAAGAAAAGTGCAGATATTAGGATTTTGTTCATTTCTAAAACACCATGGAAAAGCAAAATAACCAATACAAATAAAATGTAAATGTAACGGCAATGTTTACGTCATGTAGATAGAAGATCTCACCTGGTGGAACGTGATGAGCTAAAGTTAGCTTCATGTATGCGATGGATGATGCTACACTCTGAGGAAGAGTAGGCATGGCCTGGTCCAGTCTGGTGAAACTGAGACCCAACAAGTCAGGGGTTAACATCAGCCAATAATAACGAATGAAATCACATCTACCTGTCTTCAAAAAACATAATACTATATATTGATGGATCCACTTACATTATTTGGTACGATGAGCAGGAAATGTTTCCCTGAAAAGTGGCAAAAATATGTTGTCATTTCAAACCTTAATGTGCATGGTTACATTTTCTATTATCTTTACTTTATGTGTTTTACCGTTCCAGAGAACATAACAAGGTGGGACACAAACTCAGCCAATCCAGTTGGAGATGCAGTCAGGGAGTCAAACACTGCGTTGATGACAACGTCTTTCTCAGCAGGAAGAGGCAACACCACAAGTTCTGCACTCTGCCTTGGAGACAGGAGCCTTACAGCCTCCAGCTGGACAGAAAGACAGTCAAGAAAAGATTATCACCACCACTGGATTTTATTTGATAATAATAAGGTAACTATTTGGTCTAATCATTCTTTAGAGTTTTTTTTATGTGGCAGCGATGAAGTCTTACAGGGGAGAAGCCTGGGTTGAGATTCAGGAATTCTCTGACAGACACAAGGGCTGAGAATGGCCCAAAGTTGTTCTGCAGCCAGTAAGCACTGCTGTTGTATGGGACAGATCAGAACAAAGTATTAAGGCATTCAAACAGAAAAATGGCTGCAAATACCAGTCAAAACATTTTCCAGTAAAGATATCCCATTCTAATTGAGAATAGAATGGGAATATATTTATTCAGCAAATACATTTGAAAATGAGAGCCAAACTGTTATTGAGATATTGCAGTTAGTCAGTACCTGGCTGTGGTCGGGAGAGGAAAGGGAGGATTAGTTCCTTCAGGCCCAAATGCTGCTGCTGTGAGGTCATGTTGTCAAACTGATGGCTAAACTCCTTCAAACTGGTGAATCAAACACAGAATGAGAAATACTTATTTCTTAGCTTATTGGTGAAGCTAGAGAAAAGGCAACGGAGTCATCAAAATCAAAATCATCCCCCAGGAAGAATGAAGGTGCACAGAAATGTCTATGGAAATCCAGCAGTCAGAATTGCCACTCTCATCTCTCCAATCACATCCAGAACCACAGACGCTGATGGACCAGTCATGGTCATGGACTAGGGGAAGGATTATCATTACATGGATCAATATTTAATATTATTACATTTGCATTAATATTACGTGATGATATTTAGTGTATGGAATATTCTGGCTCTATAATAGAGATATTCTTTCAAATCTTGATAGACTGTTTGCCTGACAGTGAATAGGGAATTTTTATTAGCATTTTTTTTCATTAGCAAATCTTTTTAAGATTATTAAAAACATGAGCTTTAAATTTAAATAATTTCAGAATTCAGATGTGTTACTTTTAATTAGTTTTTAGAGATTGTTCATTCTGTCTTCACCATAAAAGTTGTTTTCAGTGTCTGGTTAGAGCTACTTTTTGTACCGTGTTGGCAAGAAGATCCAGAGCTGCGACCCCAGAGGTCTTAGAGAGGAACAGCTTCCAGACTGGTCTGGAACCAGTGGAGCTGGGGGGCTGGTTACACTTCATCACTGCTGCCAGATCCTGTGCTGTCAACATGGACACCTGGGTGGAGATAATGGACAAAGCAGAACAGAAAAAACAGGAAACCTTTAATGAAGTCAAAATTGAAAAATAATAACTGTTGCGTTCAATGTGAGAGACTTAAGTGGCTTACTGAAGCACACGTGTATTCTTCAATGCCAAAGTCACAAAAACGTCCATTCATCTGTCCGTTGTTGAGGAGGAGCTGTAGTGCAGTGCTTTGGTAGCCGAAAAGGAAAACATTTGAGTTGCAAAACGAAAAGTTTGTTCATTAAATATATTTGAGATATTGTAGGCATTGCCTCAGAACACTCACCTGTTAATTCCAACACAAATGTCTGTTTCTGTGAAAACATTAATTAATTAATTCATTATGAAAATAAATCACAATAAAATTCATAACAATGAATCAAAACTACTATACACTTACCATTTGCTGAAGTAACATTGCACTTGGGAAAGAAAGAAAGAGTGAAATGTTTTTAATTTGGTGACATTTAGTCAATTAGACTTTAAAATGTGAATATCATTTCAGGTACCTACCTCTCCACTGTAGATGATGCAGCCTAAGTATAGACAGAAAAAGTTTTGTTGATTTTAGAAATGCAATGGGAAAAACATAACCACTGCCAATAACATGTGAACATAACAGCATAGTGATACATCACTTTTAACTCAGTCGAAGATCTCACCTGGTGGAATTTGATGAAGCAAAGTCAGCTTGTTGTATGTGATGGATGATGCTACACTCGGTGGAAGAGTAAACATGGCCAGGTCCAGTCTGGTGAAACTGAGACCCAACAAGTTGGGGTTAACATAGGCCAAAAATAATGATTTTAATTATTTCTACTTGGTCTTCAAAAAAACTAAATATACTGATAGATAACTTACATTATTTTGTACGACAAGCAGGAAATTTCACCCTGAAAAATGACAAAAAGAGTTTGTGATTTCAAACCAAATGTGCATAGTTACAGTTTATATTACCATCATTACTTCACAGTTTTTACCTTTCCAGAGAACATAACAAGGTGGGACACAAACTCAGCCAATCCTCTCTCCTTTGGAGATTCGGTCAGATAGTCAAACACTGCGTGGATGACAACGTCTTTCTCAGGAAGAAGAGGCAACACCACAAGTTCTGCACTCTGCTTTGGAGACAGGAGCCTTACAGCCTCCAGCTAGATGGAAAGAAAGTCAAGAAAAACTTGATCACCACCACTGGACTTTATTTTATATTTAAAAAGTAATTATCTCTTGGAGTTAATAATTCATCATTGTTATGTAATGTAACAACTTTAAAGTCTTACAGGGGAGAAGCCTGGGTTTAGATTCAGGAATTCACTGACAGACACAAGACCTGAGAATGCACCAAAGTTGTTCTCCAACCAGTAAACACTGCTGTTGGACACACGGCCTCGGTCTGAAGGGGACAGATCAGAATGAAACATTAAGGCATTGAAAGGTGTCTGGAAATACAGTCAATATATTTTCCTGTAAAAAAGATATAACATTTTAATAGATTGTAAAAAAGGCCTTGGAGAGGAACAGCTTCCAGACTGGTCTGGAACCAGTGGAGCTGGGGCACCAGTAGTTCGGTAGGCTTGCGTGCCGCACGTCTGGGGGCCAACATCCTCCGAGACGAGGCAGTGGTACTATTTAACCCATAGTTGGGGGCTGGTTCGTGGGCACCAGTAGTTCGGTAAGCTTGCGTGCCGCACGTCTGGGGGCCAACCTCCTCCGAGACGAGGCAGTAGTACTATTTAACCCATAGTTGGGGGCTGGTTCGTGGGCACCAGTAGTTCGGTAGGCTTGCGTGCCGCACGTCTGGGGGCCAACCTCCTCCGAGACGAGGCAGTGGTACTATTTAACCCATAGTTGGGGGCTGGTTCGTGGGCACCAGTAGTTCGGTAAGCTTGCGTGCCGCACGTCTGGGGGCCAACCTCCTCCGAGACGAGGCAGTGGTACTATTTAACCCATAGTTGGGGGCTGGTTCGTGGGCACCAGTAGTTCGGTAGGCTTGCGTGCCGCACGTCTGGGGGCCAACCTCCTCCGAGACGAGGCAGTGGTACTATTTAACCCATAGTTGGGGGCTGGTTCGTGGGCACCAGTAGTTCGGTAGGCTTGCGTGCCGCACGTCTGGGGGCCAACCTCCTCCGAGACGAGGCAGTGGTACTATTTAACCCATAGTTGGGGGCTGGTTCGTGGGCACCAGTAGTTCGGTAAGCTTGCGTGCCGCACGTCTGGGGGCCAACCTCCTCCGAGACGAGGCAGTGGTACTATTTAACCCATAGTTGGGGGCTGGTTCGTGGGCACCAGTAGTTCGGTAGGCTTGCGTGCCGCACGTCTGGGGGCCAACCTCCTCCGAGCATTATAATTGCACAAATTTAATGACCAGAAGTCTAGCTTCACATTTGCGCTTTTTATAGAATTGTCACATCAGAAGACAGACCCTTGCAGCGTAGAGAATAGAGAATAGTTATACCCTTCCAGACAAGAGCCATATCCCTGCAGACACGGCCGTCTTCAAGGCAAGAGTACAGTCAGAGTGCAACATATGCAACATTAAATAAATGCACTCATAAACCTTATAGACGCCGGTAGGGAGGGGCTTTATTATATTATTCGCTTATAGATTCCAACGAGTTGGAATCAACACTCGATTAATGTTAGGACGTATCAACAGATAAATCCTATTGACACACTTCCCTAAAGGCAAGGCTCCTTTCAGTCAGAGGAGGCATTTATCTGAGCTTCAGAGCTTGCTCTATCGGCTACGGCGATCGGATCCCTTCAAGACAGACTTCAAGACTGGAAGGGTAGAACTATTCTTTACACTGCGAGGCTCGGTCTTCTGATATGACATTCTATAAAAAGGTATTGAATTCATTGTTATATGGGTATTGAATTCATTGTTATATGGGTATTGAATTCCCATTATATGGGAGCGCCAATGGAGGGGGAAGGCTGCTTCTGTACACGCTCCTCAGCGTCGCAACGTTTTTCCTTCTTTTTAGTATTTTTAAGCTTTTATTATTTTACATGTACTTAAAAGACGTATGAAAAAATTGCCTTTCCCTGTTCTCAAGTAAAATATTGATATGCGATTAAAATGTGATTAATTGTGATTAATTCATTACAAAGCCTCTAATTAATTTGATAAATGTTTTTAATCGAGTCCCAACCCTAGTTCTTATATATATTTATAATGTTCTTACCCTTCATCACAGACACCTGTAGCAGAGTCTCCAAACTTTGTAATCCAGTGTACACAAACTGACCGTTGGAGATTTCCCCAGCAGAGCCACATGACTTCCCTGTGGAAGAGAAAGAAATGTCCTTCAATACACTGGTATGAAATATCCAGTGGTGTAAAGTAACTAAGTACATTTACTAAAGTACCGTACTTAAGTACAATTAGAAGGTACTTTTACTTTACTGGAGTATTTCCAATTGTCTATACTTTTACTTACATCTCAGAGGCAAATATTGTACTGTTACTCCACTACAATTATTTGAAAACTTTAGTTACTAGTTATTGTAGATATACATTATTATATTATAAAAACATACATTAACCACTTGCCTTTCACAACCACAAGGACGCACGTACGCACGCACACGCCACTAACCTGTACACACTCGGGTCCAGATTGACAAAGGTATCCAGGTCCATGTTGACATTGGAGCCAGCGGCACATCTCACATAGGAAAGGGATGCACCACCTACAGGTCATAAAGAAAATACTGAATTTATCCATCTCTGAAGTGTGCGTGTGTGCGTGCGTGCGTGCGCAATAAAGGACAAGGATAGGATAGAACGCAATGGTATGAGCCAAAAGCGTCGTGTTTATTGAATTCCTAAAGGAAGCGGAAATATGGAAAAATGAACAAAACCAGTTGACTGTGCAGCCCCAGGACAGTATCTCCAATATTTCAAAACACTCAAAAGCGAAATCAACCAAATCAACCACTTCATCAGTTACCGCAGCCCGACTCTACTCTACAAGCTCACTTGGTGCTGTGCTATGAGCTTGTATATCTGCTATTTTTTTTAACACTGGCCCTGGAATGACCCAAAGACACTTAGGCACACAGAAGTGAGCATGTTTGTATGCCAGGTACTTATTAAAGCATACTTTCAAACGGAAACAAACATACTAAATAATACATTGCATCCATGACGTGAAAACACAGCAACTATACCAGTTAACTACACAACTGTACCAGTATGCAAACACATACTAGTACAGTTAAGTAAGGGTGCGACTGCTAGTATACTGCTTCTGGGTGAATACAGTAACTGCCTTTAAAACGAAATTGTGATTTTGAGAGACCAATTTCATCCAATCAGGAGAGAGAACTCATACAGGACACATCCTATACAATCAAGTTGTTGATTATGGTTGGATGAAATTGCCAACACACCCTTAATTTTCTGTTTAAAAAGGACCTGCAGAGACAGGCTGTTCCCTGTTACTAAACAAACACAAAGCAATGATGGCTATAAGCATATAGCTTTCTATAAACTGGACAATAGCAAAGAAACAGTGCCAAGATCGATCTTGAAAACTGTCATATTGTGCTGAAACATTGGCCACATATGGGTAAGACAGACACAGAGGATACACAATCAGAGCCTGTTAATGGGCATCAACAATGGATCATTTATTCAACCCCTAGCCACACCTCTAATCACCCCCCTATTATCACCTTTCAGTCAGCTGACAACTCTATAGAAAATTGAAGCAACACATACTTGTCACCTGAATACCAGTGGTTCTCAAACTATTGAATTGTCAAAGAGCTCTTTGACATTACAAAAGAGATTTGCATTAGACCACAAACCCCCATAACCTACTAGTATTTGACCTCCAGACAATGTCAATAAGCCAACATTAGATAGTTACACACCTTGCAGTAGGTCTGGGATGGTGTGTCTGTCACCTGGGTCCGCAGCCTGAGCTGTAAACAAATAAATACAATATTTTAGACACAAAGCTATGAAAGTACATGCATATCAACAGACAATAGCAGATCTACAAGCTCACAAGTGACCTACAAGCTGACAAGTGAGCTTGTAAGCCAACAAGCTCACAACATGTTGCATTGTGAGCTTGTAGATCTGCCATTTTCAAATAGCCAAAGTTTAAATGGGGCTGAAGTGGTTAATGTACCCTATGTTTTTTTAAACAATAACCAAAATCAAAAGTAACTAAAGTTTTCTAACAATTGTAGTGGATTAAAGGTACAATATTTGCCTCTGAGCTGTAGTGGATAGAAGTACAAGTACAGTATTTTTCTATGCAAACTGATACAGTAAAAATGACTGTTTTTGCTGGCAGCAGTGGCACACTATTACACTGTTGATATGGCAGTCAAAGAGTTAAGCTACAGAGTATATATATTGGCAATGCCTCCTTAAAAACGGACAATGGACTGACCCCAAGAAAATGTCCATATGCTAACATTAGATAGTTAGATCTAAACGGTTTTGATTTGCACATGTGTCATGTTATGTTAAACAAACCTTGCAGTAGTGCAGTCTGGGACGGTCCCCTCAGTCCACATCTGTGTTGGCCAAGATATCAGGTCCGATGTACAGCCACGCCACAGCTGAAAATGTCAAGCAAAAATACTGTATTTTAGACACAAATATATATTTGTCACCATATAAATATAGTGACAATAGCAGATCTACAAGCTCACAAGTTATCTACAAGCTAACAAGTGAGCTTGTCGATCGGCTATTTAAAATAAGGCAACAAGTTTACAGTGAGCTTGTAGATCTGCTATTTTCCAAACATTAAACTCACAGTGAGCTTGTAGATATGTCAGTGATGTTGCTAGGTTTTCAATGTAATGTGTCCCAGAAAAATGTTATGGGTCCAAAATAAAATGTTTTTTTTTCTCTCGTTCTCTTTTATCTCCAAGTGTTATACTTATAGCTACATTAAAATTATCTGAACATTAAACAAAATGTGGCAAATTTTAAACTATTTGTTAAAAGAAAGTGTGTGTGAGTACATTATATCCTGATACACTGGTTCTCAACCTTTTCAGGCTGTGACCCCCCAAAATAATCATATTTTTACTGGGGGGCCGCCAAAATAATCATATTTGAACTGGGGATCCCCCAAAATAATCATATTTGAACTCCCCCTACCCCACCTGACAAGCACTTCAGGGGTTGTGGCATTACGTTTAGTTTGACTTGGTTCCACAGATAAATATTGTGAGGCGTTGTGAGCTTGTGGATCTGCTATTTTCTTAGATGATTTTAGATAAGAGCCTATCTAATGAATCATGCAGTGGCTATATTTTCAACATAAATGCATGCTGCTTCGATGCGAGAGTGTGTTGCGTGTAACCAGTGATGGAAAGTAACTAAGTACATCTACTTTAAGTACTGTACTTAAGTACAATTTTGAGGTATTTGTACTTTACTTGAGTATTTCCAATTTCCAATACCTTTACTTCTACTCCACTACATCTCAGAGGCAAATATTGTACTTTTACTCCACTACATTTATTTGAAAACTTTAGTTACTAGTTACTTTTCAGATATAAATTATGATATTATGAAACATACATTAACCACTTTAGCCCTATTTTATACACAGGCTATTTGAAAATAGCCAATCTACAAGCTCACAACGTTGTGAGCTTGTAGATCTGCTATTTTAAAAAATGGTAGTACTTTTACTTTTGGTACTTTAAGTACATTTTGATGCCAATACTTTTGTACTTTTACTCAAGTACATTTTGAAATCCAGACTTCTACTTGTAACAGAGTACTTCTACATTGCAGTATTGGTACTTTTACTTAAGTAAAACATTTGAGTACTTTTTCCACCACTGCGTGTAACCACAGCACAGATTTGCATCGCATTGTGAACAGCTGTGCCTCTTTTACACACTTTGAGTTTCTAACTTGCTGTCACAGTCAGTGTGTGGTACTTTTAGGTGGATCTTACTGTAACAGATAGCCCCAGATGCAATTCAACATTTGACAGACCAGTAGGGCAATCAGTAATGTTATCTCTATGGGTGCAACTCTTGCGCAATGTCTTAAAACATGTAACCGGCGGAGGAGAGAGGCGAATAAAGTGCTTTTTTCAACTCGTTGGATAGATTTTATGGTGAGTTAAAATTTCAAACATCTGTGAGCATTTCAGAAGATATACAGCGGAGGGTGAGGTTCCGATTGGAGCTATGTAACAGACAGATCTATCCACCGTTCCAGCCAGGACTGTCGATAGCAGCCACAGAGCATGGATCACAGACTATATATTATAACTATGATCACAGAAACACGACGGAGCCGGCAGCTAGCCGCTAAACATTAGCGTAAGTCGGTGTTGCCAGATCTAGTGAAAGAAAGAAGCAGCAAGTCTATACAAATTTAGACTTGCTGCAAAATTTAGTACAAATTTAGACGCCCAAAATAAGCAAATAGGGGGCAGTCAGTCAAACTTTATTGTCTAATGTTGAGAGCAGTTTTTTTTAAACATTTTCATGCCATGGACCCCCAATATTTACAAGCTACTTGTACTTTACAGGGGAAAAAATGAAGCCCAAAGTCGCTTATAATTACAGATTTGGCAACACTGGACCAGCCGCAAACACAATACACACACACCACACACGTAACAGTAACAGTGACCTGAAACAAACGTAGCCTGGCGATTGTACTTAATTCATTTAAGGTCCGTACATGTACATAAACGTTCACATTTCAAATATAAAGTTCTTACCCCATGGCCACAGATGTGATAATTCTGTTCGAGCCCTCAGAAGTAACCGTATCTTCAGTATTGTTCAATAAAAAGCATTTTAATCCGATCGGTGGCCATTTTCTCAGCATGTCCGCCGTATGCTTTCAACTGCACGACCCATCGGTTGGTAGGTGTACTGCACTCTGATACTACAGTGTGCCAACTATGAGAAAATGGCCACCGATCGGATTAAGATGCGTTTTTATTGAACAATACGGAAGATACGGCTACTTCTGAGGGCCCGTACATAATTACAACATCCGTGGCCATGGGATAAAAACTGGGTTTGAAATCTGGAACGTTCATGTAGATGTAGGGTCCAAAAAAGGCGGGAAAAAAGGTATATATAAAGTAATAAAGGCGGGAAAAAAGTAAATATAAAGTAATATTATTCACCTCAGACAAAAGACGACGAAATGAAAGTAGATCAGTGATATATGAACCGAAATCAAGTAGAACAGTTTCCAATAGTAATCTCTCATCGGACGGAGAGACCTAGCATCCGCAGGAAAATTTGAGTAATGAGGCGAGTTTGCCAGGAGCCGTGGATTTAAGGGGAGGGACAACATCAGCAAGGGCTGTGATTGGTCTGACAAGCAGACATGCGTACATGCGTGTCTGTCTCTCTCCCGGCCCGCTGCAGCCAGCGTTGCCAAACTGTGGGAGAGAATCGAGCGACCCGGTCTGGGAAAACAAAGCCCAAAAGAAGCGACTGTGTGGACTATATGGGCCACGCGAGCCCCAACGGATGGTCTCTTTGTGCTGGTTGGGACCCAATAACGTTTAGATTTGATGTTTTATGTGCTTTTGATGACACAAGCCGTGGATTTTTTACATCTCCGCCGCAGCCTTCCGTTACGACCAGCGTTGCGAGGTTTGGGAGTGAAACGAGCGGCTGGCCTTTTAAACCCACTGTTTACATCGTCAGTATGAAAATAGCAGATCCACAAGCCACACTGGTGAGAGCATAGTCAGACAGCAGCAGACAGGTAAAGGTGCGTTTTATTTTCCACAGAACTCCACAAAACGGCACTTAACACATGTAATATTGTGTGTTTAAACTGCCAGATGTTTCTTTTTTTTATATATGACCAAGAGAGGGATGCTGTGCTAACGTTGTAAACAGACGTTTAAATGGCTCCAATTGTGCTAATAGGTCATAATCATTGATCAGTATATACTCCCTAGTCCCTAAGGAAGACGATGTTATATTTAATATGATTTTAAATACATATTTAGCTTAGTTTAAGGCTCTTATTTGTTGAAAGGAGGAGATGCTAGCGAAATTAGCGCGTTAGCGTCATTTATTTAGGGGTTTAAAGGCTGTATGGGACAGTTTATAACACTGTAAAGCTAACGATTGTGCGCTCAGATAACCTGGTGAGCTGATGAATGTACAGTGGATTCATTGTTAGATCAATCTGGGATGTTATAAGTGTGTATTGGGCTGTCTGTAACCTGAAGCTTAAAGCTAACAGTCCATGCTAGACACATCATTACTCATAGACCATCACTGATCACCATTAAAGCCTCGAGCGGCCCGCTGCGGACTGTGTGTGTATAGCACTTTAAGGGTTGTCAGCCAATGGGAGGGTCTTTCCGGGACTAGTCAGGAAGTGACGTGACCTTGTTGTGTGTGTGTGTGTGTGTGTGTGTGTCCCTGTCTCGCGTCTCTGCCTGGGATTTAACGTGTGGCTATGTGAGCCTGGTTGTACTGAGTGAGTTATTATAATAAAGAAAGAACCTAAACGGTGGATTACGTCTCAGCCTCCACTTCCTGGGATCGTTACATTGGTGTCAGGAGTGGGGCGTGCCCTCGCGTGAGGGACGAGAGGGACCGGCCGTGTGCGGTGAACCGAGAAGCGCTTCGATACGAACCGAGGGGAGAGTGTAGCCAAAGATTTTTAATTTTAAAGATACGCAATCTCCGGTTTACTTCCCGTTTCTGCGTGACGTAGGTGGACACCTTTTTAGGAGACAGGAAACAAGTTGGAGTCTATTGATTCCAATGGAAGAGTCAACGTGAACACAGCTTCTGAACCATTCCTTAGCTCCATAGATACTGAACTAAATATTGGACCCAATCATCACAAGCCACACAATATGTACAAGATTTTCATACTAAAATGGCTTTTTTTAGAGACACAAATTAAGAGAAAATCTACTTTGTTATTGACCTTTCTCTATCCCATCAACACACTCTCGCGAGATTTGGAGAGATATCTGCAATAGCACCCAGCTGCGTCCGCGCAGACGAGACTTGGTGCGTGAGCGTTGATACGTGAGTGCTGCTGTGCAGAGACGTGCAGAGAGATTTGGAGAGGCAGGGGCTGGAATTTCAAAAGGGCACATGCACGGACACATGCACGCGCGCGCAGCGCGCGTGCATGTGTCCCCCCTGCGCGCGCGAAGCGCGCGCGAAATTTTGCGGATATTCGTCGGATTCGGGTACTTTTTTACCCGTTTTTTGTTACTTTATTTCAGTTTTAGGGTTGGGTTATAGATATATTAAAAAAAAAATTAAAACATTTTTTTTTAATAATTTTTTTATTGGTGGCTTTGGATAAAACATTGGTGGCTATAGCCACCGAAGCCCCCGCCTAACGACGCCACTTATTCTTCTGTATAATGAGTACTTTTACTTAAGTAAAGAAATTGAGTACTTTTCCCACCACTGCTGCTGACACCGAGAGAGAGAGAGAGAGAGAGAGAGAGAGAGAGAGAGATAGGCTCCTGCTTGACAAGTAATTTAACAGCTATATATATATTTTTTTGGTCCATACATACCTAATCTGTCTCAAACAATTGGTCCGTGTTCTGCGTGCATTCACTGCGTTCAGTTGTGGCCTCAGTTAGGTTTCGATTGTGTATAATATACTTCGTTTGCCGGGCGGTATCGCGCACCCAAAAAATAGCCGATCCACAAGCTCACAATGCCTGGCGTTGCGACGCGTTGTGAGCTTGTAAATCAACTATAATTCTGCGCGAGCACGGCACGGGTCTCAATTAAGTAAGCTTTACTGCAGGTGCGCGCAGGGGTTTCTACAGTTTACAGTCAGAGGAGACAAGGGCACTTTTTACCGACAGACAAAAGGGCAGGGGCTCAAGCCCCCTTTGATGTCTATGTGTGCACGTGCATGCTGCTGTGTGAGGGACCGGAAGTGCCTGTTTTTTTCTATATATTAAACACATTTCTCTCAATATTAATGTTGAAACTGATTGTATCAACGATCGTTTGTATGATTACGGTGGATATATACATTTATAACATTACAATACCGGAAGTGCGTGTTTTTTTGGTTATTAAACCATTTAACTCCCAATATTTATGTTAAAACGTACACACACACACACACACACACACACACACACACACACACACACACACACACACACACACACACACACACACACACACACAGAATGTGTATACATTTATAATAATGATGTTTGAGCACTTTATATGTGTTTGTGTGCACATTTATGCATATATGTACATTTATAATAATGATGGTGCTCATCAACAAAAATTATTATCATTCTTAAGTTAATTAAAATAATGTTAATTATTGTCTGAGCCCGGAACTGTTATTTCTGATTGTGTTCATTATTTAAATGGATTATTATTGGTTATTAAACCATTTCACTCGCAATATTTATGTTAAAACGTATTTTACATAGATCGTATGCGTGATTACGGTGGATATAACTGCAAACGAACTATATTTACAACCACATATACATTTTTATATATATATATATATATATATATATACAATTCATTATTATTATTTTTATTTATTATTATTGTTATTTATTAATATTATTTATTTATTGGCCTTATGTTATGTTAATAATTATTATTATTAACATAAGGCCAATACATGAATGGAATACATCAAGTCAGGAGGGCACTAGAGACATCTGGGCACCATATTGTTGGGACGACTGGGCACCTGGACATCTGGGCACTAGGGACATCTGGGCACTATGGTACAACTGGGCACCTTGACAACTGGGCACTAGGTACATTTCGGCACTTGGACAACTGGGCACTAGGTACATGTGGGCACCTGGACAACTGGGCACTAGGTACATGTGGGCATGGGCACTAGGGACATCTGGGCACCATATTTTGGACGACTGAGCACCTGGACATCTGGGCACTATGGTACATGTGGGCACCTGTACAACTGGGCACTAGGTACATGTGGGCACCTGGACAACTGGGCACTGGGGACATGTGGGCACCTGGACAACTGGGCACTATGGACATGTGGGCACCTGGACAACTGGGCACTAGGGACATGTGGGCACTTGGAGAGGTGGGCACCAAAACCATCTGGGCGCTAGGGACATGTGGGCACCTGGACGAGTGGCCAATTATGGGTGGAGTTCCTGGGCGTGGTATGCTGTTCCAAAATTGGTTTATACGACTTTTTAAATGGTATATATATAATGGTAATAATAATAATAATAATAAGGATAATAATAATAATAATAATAATAATAATTACCATTATTATTGTTATTATTTGATGAATTATGATGTATTACTTTGTATTATTATTATGTATTCTTAGTAGTATTAATAATAATTATTAACATTAGGCCAATACATGTATCCACACAGCTTACAGCATTCAGTAACACTGGGTATAACTGCAGAATTAAATAACCCCTGTAGGCCTATTAATCATTAGCCCAAAATATTAGCCCAAAATATTATTATTGTTATTATTATAAAAAATAGGCCAACACATGCATCCACACAACGAAGACCATTCAGTAAAACTGGTATAATTGAAGTAACTGATTAAATATGTATTCATTATTAACCACCCACTATGAAATCTTATTGCATGTCTTTATACAATCATAAAGGCGCACAGTTGCTCTAATCCACACCAAACTGGGAACAAACGCTGTTCAGGGGTCTGCCATGACAATAGTCCCAGAAGGGGCCACGTGTGACCACCACAAGCCCCAAGGGGAACCCATAGGGCCAGAGAGGCACACCATTGCTCCAATCTGCACAAAACGTGGCAGAAACACTGATCAGGGGACCACCATGATGACAATATTCACACTAAAAATGCACATAGATGTGGCACCATAACAGTGTTAGAGCAGTGTTTGACTTAAATGGCTATAACTAGTAGTCTGTCCGTCTGTCTGTCTTGCCCTAATCTTTGCAAAAATGGGAATGTTGCATATCTAGTATTGGCAATTTAATCAAGGAGTAAAATAACCAGTCATTTTCTTAAATATGTCGTGTGTGAATCAGCGGGATTAGGGCCTGTGTGTGTGTGTGTGTGTGTGTGTGTGTGTGTGTGTGTGTGTGTGTGTGTGTGTGTGTGTGTGTGTGTGTGTGTGTGTGTGTGTGTGTGTGTGTGTGTGTGTGTGTGTGTGTGTGTGTGTGTGTTGTAGTTAACTGTTATTGCCTATCTACCTGGCCTATTCATCACAATTCAGCCAACTTGTGAAACACGCCCCAACACACTTTACACATTAATGTTGATCATGATGAATGCAAATTAAGAACCTGCAAATTGCTCAATCTCTCTCTCAGCTAAGAGGGTTCCTCACATTTTTTTTCACTGGCTTTTTTGCTGTGTTTTTAATGTTGTTATTTGCTTTTCTTTTTTGCTGTATTGTTAATCATTTGTACTTGCACTTGTTGCTTATTCCTGCTCTGTAAAGCACTTCGAGCTGCATTTCATGTCATGAAAGGTGCTATACAAGTAAAATGTATTAGTATCTAAAGTCTTTAGATAGATAGATTTTAAAATAGACAATCTACACACTTCTAGAGATCTACTAAACTTTAGGCTACTCATTTCTCAAATATCATATCATAGCACGCATATTGTATTATATGCAGTAGCACCTGAAACAGACATTATAAGCTATACAATGATACTTTTCTCTTTATGACACATGCCTACTATACTGTTGACATTTCCACAAGATCAATAGCATCCTCTATAAATGTATGTAGTAGGCCTAATATACACAATACACCCTAATCTAATCAATTGGAGTTTTGAATTTTAAACTGGGAATACTGTTCAGTGGTTGACAGTTAAGTAAATTTACTTTAGTTTAGTTTAGTTTGTTTAGTTTGACTCCACTACATTTCTAGGAAGGAAGGGACTCTTGGGACCCAAACTGCATGTCAATCGTTTACAAAACACAAAAGTATACCTACACATTATTACTGTCATTTATTCAGTCAGACTGCCTTTGTATATTATCTCTAGTAATATTACATAGGTGTAGAGGGGACTTCAACGTTTTTCCAGGCGAAAGGGACCCTTAGCTGAGAGAGAGATGAGGCAGGGACCCCCTTAGCTGAGAGAGAGATGAAGCAGGGCCCCCCTTCACTTTAAGCATGCGCATATCCTCTATTGTAAAAAGGAGACCACTTCTAGGAGAGGAGACTGCATCTATAGCTGTATGAGACCACTGTACTGTATCTAGAAACCACTGTACTGTATCTAGACCACAACACTGTATCTATTGCTATATGAGACCACTTTAATGTATCTAGAGACCACTGTATTGTATATACCACCGCACTGTATCTATTGCTATATGAGACCACTTTACTGTATCTAGAGACCACTGTATTGTGTATATATACCACTGTACTGCATCTATTGCTACATGAAACCACTGTACTGCATATATGAGACCACTGTATTGCATCTAGACCACTGTGCTGCATCTATATCCCACTGTACTGAATCTATAAACCACTGTGCTGCATCCAATCCCACTGTACTGAATCTATAAACTACTGTACTGCATGTATAGACCATTGTACTGCATCTATAGACCACATACATTGACCACTGTACTGTATCTATAGACCACTATACTGCATCTCAACTCAACACAGCTTTAAACATGTATATATAAAGCACATTTAACATGACTATGTCGCCACAAAGGCTCGGTAGATGCAGTAGAGTGATCTACAGATGCAGTAGAGTGGTCTACAGATGCAGTAGAGTGGTCTACAGATGCAGTAGAGTGATCTACAGATGCAGTAGAGTGGTCTACAGATGCACTAGAGTGATCTACAGATGCAGTAGAGTGGTCTACAGATGCAGTAGAGTGGTCTACAGATGCACTAGAGTGATACAGATGCAGTAGAGTGGTCTACAGATGCAGTAGAGTGGTCTACAGATGCAGTAGAGGGGTCTACAGATGCAGTAGAGGGGTCTACAGATGCACTAGAGCGGTCTACAGATGCACTAGAGTGGTCTACAGATGCAGTATAGGGGTCTACAGATGCAGTATAGGGGTCTACAGATGCAGTATAGGGGTCTACAGATGCAGTAGAGGGGTCTACAGATGCAGTATAGGGGTCTACAGATGCAGTAGAGTGGTCTACAGATGCAGTAGAGGGGTCTACAGATGCAGTAGAGGGGTCTACAGATGCAGTAGAGGGGTCTACAGATGCACTAGAGTGGTCTACAGATGCACTAGAGTGGTCTACAGATGCACTAGAGTGATCTACAGATGCAGTAGAGTGGTCTACAGATGCAGTAGAGGGGTCTACAGATGCACTAGAGTGGTCTACAGATGCAGTAGAGTGGTCTACAGATGCAGTAGAGTGGTCTACAGATGCACTAGAGTGGTCTACAGATGCAGTAGAGGGGTCTACAGATGCACTAGAGTGATCTACAGATGCAGTAGAGTGGTCTACAGATGCAGTAGAGGGGTCTACAGATGCAGTAGAGGGGTCTACAGATGCACTAGAGTGGTCTACAGATGCAGTAGAGTGGTCTACAGATGCAGTAGAGGGGTCTACAGATGCACTAGAGTGATATACAGATGCAGTATGGGGTCTACAGATGCAGTATAGGGGTCTACAGATGCAGTAGAGGGGTCTACAGATGCACTAGAGTGGTCTACAGATGCAGTAGAGTGGTCTACAGATGCAGTAGAGTGGTCTACAGATGCACTAGAGTGGTCTACAGATGCAGTAGAGGGGTCTACAGATGCACTAGAGTGGTCTACAGATGCAGTAGAGTGGTCTACAGATGCAGTAGAGGGGTCTACAGATGCAGTAGAGGGGTCTACAGATGCACTAGAGTGGTCTACAGATGCACTAGAGTGATCTACAGATGCAGTAGAGTGGTCTACAGATGCAGTAGAGGGGTCTACAGATGCAGTAGAGGGGTCTACAGATGCACTAGAGTGGTCTACAGATGCACTAGAGTGGTCTACAGATGCAGTAGAGGGGTCTACAGATGCAGTATCGGTGTCCAGAGATGTCTACAGATCACGACAGTAGTCTACAGACATACTAGAGGGGTCTACAGACACACTAGAGGGGTCTACAGATCACGACAGGGGTCTACAGATGCACTACATGGTCTACAGATGCACTACAGTGGTCTATCGATACAGTACAGCAGTCTATAGATACAGTAGCTAGTCTATAGATGCAGTACAGTGGTCTTTAGATGCAGTACAATGGTCTATATATGCAGTACAGTGGTTTATAGATTCAGTACAGTGGGATATAGATGCAGCACAGTGGTCTAGATGCAATACAGTGGTCTCATATAGCTATAGATGCAGTACAGTGGTCTCATATAGCAATAGATGCAGTACAGTGGTATATATACACAATACAGTGGTCTCATATAGCTATAGATGCAGTACAGTGGTCTCATATAGCAATAGATGCAGTACAGTGGTATATATACACAATACAGTGGTCTCTACATACAGTAAAGTGGTCTCAGATAGCAATAGATACAGTGTGCTGAGTGTGGTGGTCTAGATACAGTACAGTGGTTTCTAGATACAGTACAGTGGTCTCATACAGCTATAGATGCAGTCTCCTCTCCTAGAAGTGGTCTCCTTTTTACAATAGGCAGAAATTACATATTTGTACTGCATGCAAAACACTGCATGGTTCTTGCCCAGAACTGCATGACCATCTTGGATGGCATCTTGAAAATTATGCCTTTTCTGCTAAGTATATTTTCCTGGATATTTGGGATGTTCTCAAGCATGCCTAAAGGTACCAGAATCAATTGAAAACCCTTTTGTATCAATGTTTAGGGAGGTTTAGTGGTACTCTTTCTTATATGCCTATTGACCGGTCTATTTCTCATAAAAAGTGCTTGTTTAAGATAAGGCTGAAAATGACCACCCCAGAATGAAATACTATGGGTAAATTATACATTTCCTGAATCCTTAGGGTCATGTCAGTATTCCAGTTGTTGTGTTTTGTGTCTCTGATGTTTCTTGATGCCACATAACTAAAAGAAAATATATGGTTTAGGCGGAAATTGTGAGAAAAAAAAGGTTATTAAAGGTTTGAAGAGCTCCAGTGACCACTGTACTTATCATACATAGTCAACAAAGGGCTCGAATGAAAGCTCAAAGTGTCCCCTTAAAAATGATACCAAACATAAAATATAAAACATTGTAATATGCCCTGAACGTGAGCCAATACCAAGATATGCACATGTGTCTAAAATGCCATTTTTCAATGGGGGGTGGTAACTTTAGCAGCTGATAACCCCAATTTAGCTGGGCCTCAGGAAGGTCTATCATACAAAAATAATATCTAGGGATGTATAGGAATAAAAAAATCCCAACTAGAATTTGCCATCCCAGGTGGTAGCGATATGTGAGATTTTGGGGTTTGGCCCAAGGACTAAGTTTGGTGTGGATTAGAGCAACTGTGCGCCTTTATGATTGTATAAAGACATGCAGTAAGATTTCATTATACATAGTGGGTGGTTAATAATGAATACATATTTAATAGGTTACTTCAATTATACCAGTTTTACTGAATGGTCTTCGTTGTGTGGATGCATGTGTTGGCCTATTTTTTTATAATAATAACAATAATAATATTTTGGGCTAATGATTAATAGGCCTACAGGGGTTATTTAATTCTGCAGTTATACCTAGTGTTACTGAATGCTGTAAGCTGTGTGGATGTATTGGCCTAATTTTTATATTAATACTACTAATAATACATCATAATAATACAAAATAATTCATCATAATTCATAAAATAATAACAATAATAATGGTAATTATTATTATTAGTATTAGTATTAGTATTAGTATTATTATTATTATAGTGTTGTGATTATAAAGCAAACATTTCAACATCCTTTTTCTATATTGTTCATCATGGAGAGCTAAATAAATACCACAAAACTTCGCTGCCTGTCTGGACAATGGACTCATTCCAATTACCCCCTGATCTGCATAAGATTCGCTGCCTGGTGCCTCAGTCGCTTTTGAGTTTTTATTGTTGTTGACAAATAGCCACTACAATTGTGTTATTAAAGATAATTATATATAAAATGACATACCATTTAAAAAGTGGTATAAACCAATTTTGGAACAGCATACCACTCCCAGGAACGGTGCATACTGGTTTGGAAAGGCACATACCGTTTTGGAAAGGCATACCATTTAAAAAATACGGTATATGCCATTATAAAAAACAACATACCATGGTATTAACCTTAAAAAGTGGCATAAACCATTTTTAGAACAGCGAGTGCCCAGTTGCCCACATGTCCCTAGTGCCCAGTTGTCCAGGTGGTTTTGGTGCCCACCTCTCCAGGTGCACACATGTTCCTAGTGCCCAGTTTTCCAGGTTCCCACATGTCCCTAGTGCCCAGTTATCGAGATGCCTACATGTACCTAGTGCCCAGTTGTACAGATTCCCACAAGTACCCTAGTGCCCAGATGTCCAGGTGCCCAGATGTCCAGGTGCCCAGTTGTCCCAAACACATGGTGACCAGATGTCCCTAGTGCCCAGTTGTCCAGGTGCCCAGTTGTCCCAAAAATATGGTGCCCAGATGTCACTAGTGCCCAGTTGTCCAGGTGCCCACCACATGTACCATAGTGCCCAGATGTCCCTAGTGCCCAGTTGTCCAGGTGCCCACATGTCCCCAGTGCCCATTTGTCCAGGTGCCCACATTACCTAGTGCCCAGTTGTACAGGTGCCCACATGTACCATAGTGCCCAGATGTCCATATTGCCCAGTTGTCCAGGTGCCCAGATGTCCCTAGTGCCCAGATGTCTCCACCCTTAATTGCCCACTTGTCCAGGTGCCCACATGTCCCTAGTGCCCAGATGGTTTTGGTGCCCACCTCTTCAGGTGCCCACATGTCCCTAGTGCCCAGATGGTTTTGGTGCCCACCTCTCCAAGTGCCCACATGTACCTAGTGCCCAGTTGTCAAGGTGCCCAGTTGGACCATAGTGCCCAGATGTCCCTAGTGCCCAATTGTCCAGGTGCCCACATGTACCTAGTGCCCAGTTGTACAGGTGCCCACATGTACCATAGTGCCCAGATGTCCCTAGTGCCCAGATATCCAGGTGCCCAGTCGTCCAAAATATGGTGCCCAGATGTCCCTAGTGCCCAGTTGTCCAGGTGCTCACATGTACCTAGTGCCCAGTTGTCCAAGTGCCCACATGTACCTAGTGCCCAGTTGTCAAGGTGCCCAGTTGGACCATAGTGCCCACATGTACCTAGTGCCCAGATGTCCAGGTGCCCAGTCGTCCAAAATATGGTGCCCAGATGTCCCTAGTGCCCAGTTGTCCAGGTGCTCACATGTACCTAGTGCCCAGTTGTCCAAGTGCCCACATGTACCTAGTGCCCAGTTGTCAAGGTGCCCAGTTGGACCATAGTGCCCAGATGTCCCTAGTGCCCAGATGTCCAAAATATGGTGCCCAGATGTCCCCAGTGCCCAGATGTCCCCAGTGCCCAGATGTCCCCAGTGCCCAGATGTCCCCAGTGCCCAGATGTCCAGGTGCCCACATGTCCCCAGTGCCCAATTGTCCAGGTGCCCACATGTACCTAGTGCCCAGTTGTACAGGTGCCCACATGTACCATAGTGCCCAGATGTCCCTAGTGCCCAGATGTCCAGGTGCCCAGTCGTCCAAAATATGGTGCCCAGATGTCCCTAGTGCCCAGTTGTCCAGGTGCTCACATGTACCTAGTGCCCAGTTGTCCAAGTGCCCACATGTACCTAGTGCCCAGTTGTCAAGGTGCCCAGTTGGACCATAGTGCCCAGATGTCCCTAGTGCCCAGATGTCCAGGTGCCCAGTCGTCCAAAATATGGTGCCCAGATGTCCCTAGTGCCCAGTTGTCCAGGTGCCCACATGTACCTAGTGCCCAGTTGTCCAAGTGCCCACATGTACCTAGTGCCCAGTTGTCAAGGTGCCCAGTTGTACCATAGTGCCCAGATGTCCCTAGTGCCCAGATTTCCAGGTGCCCAGTCGTCCCAACAATATGGTGCCCAGATGTCTCTAGTGCCCCAATAAATGTTATGGAAATGTATTAAAAAAAATAGGTTTATGCTAATAAATAGATTAAATGGATTACCTAGATAAGACTAATGAAACTAGCTGGGTGCTGATTACAGATAATCCACTTGTCCTAGCACTTTTTAACTTTATTATTTATTTGTATTTATATGTACATACACTAATGATAAGGATCATTATTATATATGATTATATTATATTATTATATACTAATATGAATTTAAATATCCACTGTAATCATGCCTATGATAATGCTACGTTTTAACACATTGGGAGTGAAATGCTTTAATATAAAACAATAAAACAAACAACAGTTATTAATTTATATGTCCACTGTACTAATGCAAAACAATCATTGTTATTGAGAGTAAAATAATTAAATAAATACAGGGATGTTGTGAGGTTTTGTTTTGCTTTTTATTTGCTTTTTTGTGCACGCGCGCACGCAAACTTGTGCATGCGCGCACGCACGTAAACTTGTGCATGCGCGCACGCACGTAAATTTGTACACGCGTGCGCGCATGCTTGCGCACGCGCTTGTGCACGCGCGACACAAAAAAAAAGAACACTTCCGGTCCTCACACAGCAGCGCTCACGTATCAACGCTCACGCACCAAGTCTCGTCTGCGCGGACGCAGCTGGGTGCTCCTCGATATCTGAAGAGTCCATCTGCAGTCTGACGGACGAGACATAGAGGGCTCTGTCCCTTATTTTTTAACTCTATGCTCTGTCCCTATAAAATGTTCTAAAAACTGATTAACTGAGATGATATATGTGATTATAGTGCGTGAAAATCATTATGGACATATTAAAAATTAAATAAAATGTGTGTTCCAATGCTCAATAATATAATGTTCCATTATTAACTGTCTTGGTTGATGGGGTATGATTTAGGAATCATAACATTTTGCTAAAGATAACATTCATGCTAATTTTCTAAACATACTATGGTCTATAGTGGTAAAATATATACCTTATAAATAAGGGCCTTTTATTTATAAGGTATATGTAATATTTTATATATATATATATATATATATATTTATAATTATAGTTATATATCTCTATATATGGTTAACATTGAGCAGAAACAGGAGCACATCTAGCATAAGACTGAATAATGTGTGTTTGTAGTGGGAATTTCATAGGTTTCTTAAAAGCATATTTGCCAATAACAGTTTGCTTTCAAACATGCAAAGCAATTATTTTCTTTAATGAAGAAAATACACAAATACACATTCATATGACGTTGTCAGCCAGGGAGAGGGGAGGGGGAGGGTGGTGGGGTGTTCGGGGGAGAAGACAACCATGCCTACTTAGGAGACCATTTGTAGGATTTGTGTACCACTTCGCCTCTAGTGGATCCAATGGAGATTGCGTATCTTCTATATTAACAATCTTTGGTGTAGCGTCCCCAACCCGCCACAACTTCCTCCACCGGGGGAACCATCTTCTTTGGGGGTTGTTGGCCGGACTGGTGAGCCGGGGGGCATGGGGTCGACTCCGGCTCGGGGCGCTGCGCTTCTCGGCCGTTACAATATTATTTATAATATTTGTAGAGGCAAACTAACAACAAATAATTGCGAGGGATGGTGTGAAGCTTTTCCAGACGCTTGGTGTTTAAAGTAAATCAGGTCTTCTCTTGAGTGCATTTAAGGATGTTTATTTTGATTGCAGGATGAATGACAGCAAAACAAAAGCCGGGTGTTTAACTGTAACTAAACAACTAACTGTGATAAGGAAATAAACAGAAAATAACGCAAAACAAACAGAAAACAAACAAAAACACGCACTTTACAAATGATTTAACTTATATTTTTATTGTTTAAATTATAAGTGTACAAAATAAATTGGGTGTTTTAAGCAGTGCTACATATAGGCAAAAAAAATATAGCCCCATCTACATATTTAGATATATATTCTTTACCTGTTCTTGACATGTATGTTTGATTTCAGTTTCTCCTTGCTCCCCCTTTTCTTTTTCTCTTCCTGAAAACAATGGGGCTTGCACAAAAAAAAAGTTTCACCCACTTCTGCTTACCAGAAGGCCTCTCTAACCACTTAGAAGATAACAGGGCTTCAAACATTCACTATTGTCAAACGTGTTCAAGGCCAGGCTACTTCACTGTCTTAATGAAGTTTACCCAAGTTCACATACATATGTGAATGTATTGCTAGTATTACATGATTATTGTTGCATTATGCACTAATAGAAATGATACCTCATAAATTACACCACTATTGAGGAATTTAGAAAATGTATGTGTGAGATATACTCAACCGTGTTTTCACTTAATGGCAGAACACAACCCATAACTCTGTGTGTGTGTGTGTGTGTGTGTGTGTGTGTGTGTGTGTGTGTGTGTGTGTGTGTGTGTGTGTGTGTGTGTGTGTGTGTGTGTGTGTGTGTGTGTGTGTGTGTGTGTGTGTGTGTAACAGTTCTCGGTTCAAGGTCCAATGTTCATCTAAGGGAGGTTAACTTAAAAGATTGATGACCATCTGGAATGCACTCCCACCAATCTTGGAAAGACGGTCTATCTTCGTCTCTAAGAGACGTGAGGAAGAAATTATGTGGCTGCTTTTATCTAACCTTTATATTTTACCAGCAGTTAAACTTCTACAATACATTATGATATCTGACAGTTTCTAAGAACCTAGATGTCTCCACTAAGCCTAATGGCTATTGTTTTGATACAGCCTATCTTGTTATGGTTCAGTTTGTCCTTGAAGCAGCAACTATGATCTCTGCCCTGTGCTGTTGGCAGAACTATGCCGTACCACTGACGTTATTGTACTTCTCCCCATGATATCATGTACATAAAGCATAAATCACCTAGAATATTGTCTTGACTTCTATGTGCCTCATCGATTACTGATTGATCCAGAATTCCACGACAGACGCCTTCAGAAGGCAAATAGGATTTAATGTTGTTTGTAACGGGGAATCGGGGATGACGTTGGATCAAAGTCGACGGTAACGTATTTGGGGGTAACTTTAGACCAGTCTCTGTCTGGGGAAGACATGGTGACTAAGGTGATCTCAAAATGTGCACAAACTGTGAAAGCAAAGAAACTTTTAGTGTCTGCTTTGATAATGTCACCTCGACTATGCCTGTTCTACTTGGTTCGGTGGTGTATCAGCGAGATTAAAGGGATAGGTTGCAGATGCTACAAAACAACAAACGGAAATCTGTTGAATGCTCCTCCTTGGACACATGTTGTTTAGGGAGGTAGGGATGTTCCCTCTGAAGTACAGGGTTGATCAACGTAAGCTTGGTCATTATGTACAACATTTTTAATGGTAATGTCCCTGACTACCTTAGGAGTAATGCTGAGTTGATTGTACAATAGTATGAAACTATAGGGCGAACCAAACGGCATATGAGATACCAAGAGTCAAAGGTTGTGGCAAGTTCTTTACACAGGTATTTCTCTTTGGAATGAGCTGCCTCTGTGCTTCAATTGTATTTGTTTTTTCTCTTCATAAAGATGGTTCCTTTTTCTTTTTATGTAAAGTGACTTTGAGTAAATCTGTTCATACCCTGATATATGTGCGACCAGAACACCCACATGAAGAGGCCTGCATGTATAAAATGTATGTGAATTTCAGAATTTTAGCCAGTTACTTCTGTTATTATTCTATTATTCTCTGTCTGGCCTCTTAAGTGTTTTCATGTATCAGTGTCTATCTATCTTTGTGGTGCAAGGCCTGACCTCATGTCGGAAACTAAAAACCTGCACTTAGTTGAGCACCTGTGTCTTCCCCCGCCCACCTGGCAGAGCCATAAGAAGACCCAAACATGTTGTGGCCTCACTTCTACCCATTGTACTGCCCACACCCCATATCAAGGCCACTACCAGTACCTACCTCTGAGGTAAACTCTGTCTGTGACTGCCCATCTGACTTTAGTTTTTACTTTTTCTTTTTAATATTAATGTTATATTATCATTCATATCTTAGTGTTTTGCCAATTATTTTGGGGACCCACTTGCCCCGGCCCACAGGTCGGTCGGTAGGAGGATATCAGTGCCCAGAGCTAGTCTAGAGCCATGGTTCTCAAAATGGGGTCCGGGGACCCCCAGGGGTCCTTGAGGGAGTTCCAGGGGGTCCCCAGCTAAATGATAGATTAGGCACCAAATGGACCCTTATTATGGGTCTGTAACTCTGAGAGTGTACAAATGGATGGTTCCATTTGTACACTCTCAGAGTTAAATTGACATAGATTTTACAATATAAATTGCGGTCCAAGTGATAGAAATGCCATTATGGGGGTCTGTAGACCTAATGCATGTCAAACTGGGGGTCATTGAAATTAAAATGGTTGCTAGAGCCGTAAAAAAATCTTCTCTTATGGGAGTCCATGGCATATCTTTTGAAATGGGGGTCTGCGGTCTAATAAGTGTCAATTTGGGGGTCCTTGACATGAAAAAGTTTGAGAACCACTGGTCTAGAGTCCGCCTACCGTATCCGGCAACTTTCAGACACCGTTTCCGTCTCCGGCTGTCCGCATTATAGACCGGATCTACAAACTGCTAAAGCGTACACACCAACCAATCACAAGCACCGCCGTCCCTTCGGGCTATGGGACACACGACACAGTCGTGGAAGCGTTATTAGGGAGTTTAAGCAATGGACTGCTACGGCAGAGGACTACGGTAACCGGAAATGATCAGCGCTCGATAGATAAACCTGCCGTCGCCGCAGCCTATTTTACTACGCCAGAAGCTACCGTTCCACGTAGTGTCTACAACGTCAAAAATAGGTGAGCTGCATAGACGCGTCACCATGGAAACCAAAAAGGGGTGGGAACCCGTCGCCGACGGCTGCTTGCTTAACGATTTTGACTGCTACGGCGATTGCGTCATAGCAGCCGCACTCCGCCTGGCGTCGCCGTACTGAAAAACAGAAAGCTTAAAGTCCCTATTATGAATCCCACGCCGCGTCCTGGATTTAGACCCGCCTTACGTGTCTGATTGGCTCCCCGGCAGGCATAGTTTTTACTGAGGTTAGGGTTAGGGTTAGGGTTAGGTTTAGGCATAGTCTTACTGAGGTTAGGGTTAGGGTTAGGGTTAGGTTTAGGCATAGTTTTACTGAGGTTAGGGTTAGGGTTAAGGTTAGGTATAGGCATAGTAGCAAAAACGAGAACTGTCAATCACAGCGACTACTGACCAATCACAGCGCCCGCTCAGCGGGTTTGCCACGACGCGGTGTGGGAATCATAATAACGCGTCGTGGAAACCTCGGCAGATGTTCAGTCCTGTCGGTCCTGTCACTGCAGCGACAGGAAAGTCAAGAGAAGAAACGAAACAGCTAAAAAACTACGCAGTAACAACAAGGTAGGCTTTGTCATAATTAACAACCGTTGCCTTAAAACGAGGACGATTCTACAAGCAATGAATGAAAGGGTTAGGAGCACGTGCCGTGCACAATAATAATATGCACTTGTTGTGTTAAGACTTGTTGGCACAGTGATATACATTTAACACAACAGGATTCCACTTACAGACGAATTGCTACAAACTTAAGTGTGAGTCTAGTGTTACAGTAATGTCTCAGAGTGAGTGACTCCAGTATAATTACCACTACTACATTGCATGGGGTGGATGCATTGCAGAGTGTTTTCATGGTGGTGTGTGTGTGTACTGTCTGTCTTTGTTGGGGGATGGGCCCAAAATCCTGACCCTTCTTATCTTTCTCCTACAACATTTGGAAAAGTCCTTTTTTTTTACATAAGTAAAAGTATCAATACTACAATGTAGAAAATGCTCTGTTACAAGTACAAGTTTGGTGTTCAGAATTGACTTGAGTAAAAGTACAAAAGTGTATTGGCATCAAAATGTGCTTAAAGTTCCAAAAGTAGAAAGTACTCATTATGCAGACTGTCCCAGTTTACAAGTTCAAAATGTATACAAAATCTTTTGAAAATAGCAGATCTACAAGTTTGAATAGGACTGAAGTGGTTACTATACGTTTTGTAATAATAATCAAAATCTTCAAAGTAACTAGTAACTAAAGTTTTCAAATAATTGTAGTAAATACTCCAGTAAAGTAAAAAATGCCTCAAAATTGTGCTTAATTACAGTACTTGAGTAAATGTACTAAGTTACTTTACGCCACTGAATATGACTAGTTGTAGTCTTGTCTAGTCAATTATGTTAATGTTATCAATCTTTTTACATTGAGTACCACATCAGAAAACATTTGGCTCTCCAAATACCATCATTATGACTGAAGTTAAAAACTCTACAGTCAGTGGATACTGAGTTCACACAGGACAAAGTTGATTCCGAATTATTTACTGTTGACAGTTGTCAGCCAAAGTCACCATGACATGTACATAAGGGTATCACTTTAACAGTTGCACACACCTCTCATACAATGACCCCCCCCTGCAAAAGGTAAAAACTAACATAGCCCCCTTCACAGTCATACATGACTCGCCTTGACAGAGTGTGTGGGTCTTAATGAGCTGATCCTCTTCTGTAGTTGAGATTGAAGTACTTTTGGAATTGAAGCACAAGCCTCCTCAAATGACGACTGATCATGATGATAGTCTTTAATTCCACAGTCATCATATCTCACAAATATACCAAGTATTAATACCTATGTTTCTCCAAAATAAAATAGAATAATGACAGAAAGAAAATATGTCTGAAGGGCATCCTTAAGGTTCTTAAGGTTGTCCTTAAGGTTGCCAAAAGATCCCAAGGACTGACTCCAATATCCTTTACTTTTGTTCCTGACAACTTTTTCAGGTTTGCATCGCTATTGGATTGCATCGTCCCCCTTCTCCCACCCCGGTGGTCTCTAACACAAGTCCAGGTTTCTCTCCTGAATGGCCATGGAGTCGCACGGGAACTACTCTCTAGGCTGGCTGAAAGACATCCCTCTGCCTCACTCCTCTCTGCCGTCCCAATCCCCACAGTCATCTCAGACACCCGGTCATGCTGCTGGTAGTAGTGATGGCAGCAGCAGTAATAATAATTCCAGTGCCGGTGCACCGGAAGTCACAGAGTCTGCCTTTCAGAGGTTAGGGGATTACTCGGCCCCCGAAAATCCATCTATGACTACCAGTCCCACTCCCAACCCCAGCCAAACCCAACAACACACCGCTGACTCTGCCAAAGACATCCTGCGCCTCTTTGGCCTCTCGGACGAGGACTTGGAGCTACTCATGTCCTACCCGGAGGACGCGTTGACGCCTGCCAACATGCCGTCCACCCTGCGAAACATCCGCGCTGCAAAGATTAATAGGATTGCCGCTCTGTCCAGCAGGCTGGACACGGACCGCTTACCTCAAACCGAAAGCGTCGCGAGTGAATCAGACCTCTTGACAAGTTCAGATGGAGCGGGGGCGGTCAAGAGACACGAGGAAATGGCTTCCTCTGCCTTTCAGCAGCCAAGCAACGTGATCGACTATGGACATACCAGTAAATACTTTGGCGCCGTGTTTGATGCAACGGTTACGGTTAGTAGTGGTGCCACTGAAAATATCGGTGGTGTGAGTGGGAGCAGGTTGCCGATGACGGACAGTTTCGCCAGTAGCGCTCAAGGCTGCAAGCCACTGACAAAAGATGCTGGGTTGACGCAATTCAGCAGCACGGCATCTCCCTGTGTCGGCTCCTTCCAGACAAGTTCTGGCACTGGTTCCATGATCTCGCCCCTGGGATTGATGTTGCCTTCTTCCGCACAGACTCCCAGTGACTCAAATACGCGAACATCCAATTGGGACCAGGTCAACCGACCTGCAATCGCTCAGAATCCAACCTCACATCTGACGAAAGACGTGGATAACAGAATCGGCAAATCGGCGAAACCCATTCCGGTCAGAGAGACCCAACATCCAACATCTCTGGCTCCCGTGACCGCCATGACGACCCAGAATGGCTTTGTGGTCCAAGACACCAGTGAGACGCAGGACCACCAAGGTGGTGTTCTGGACCAAGGGTCACATCAGTGTCAAGCGTCAGTGGTCGGACATGAGGCTCAGCAGCAGCAAGCAAAGCCAAGGCCTCCTCCTGGGCCTCATACGTCAGTGGTTCCTCCTCCTGGTCCTCATACGTCAGTGGTTCCTCCTCCTGGTCCTCATACGTCAGTGGTTCCTCCTCTTGGTCCTCATACGTCAGTGGTTCCTCCTCCTGGTCCTCATACATCAATGGTTCCTCCTCCTGGGCCTTATATGTCAGTGGTTCCGCCTCCTGGTCCTCATTCGTCTGTGGTTCCTCCTCCTGGTCCTCATTCGTCAGTGGTTTCTCCTAGGCGTTATATGTCAGTGGTTCCTCCTCCTGGTCTTCATACGTCAGTGGTTCCTCCTCCTGGTCCTCATCAAGGTTATTAAAGTTTTGCATTTGTCATTAGTTTTTATTTTGAGTGAGTTTGCTAGTTTTAGTTTTTTATTAATAGTTTTAGTTTTTTTGTAATATGAATTAGTAGGAGGCAAGAAAAAGAAAGAATGGCAAGAAGAATGGCAAAAATAGCTGATCTGAAAGCTCACAACACAGCGCGATGCGACGTTCTGTGACACGTTGTGAGCTTGTAGATCTGCTATTTTTTCTCTTTGCTTTAGTTAGTTTTTGTTAGTTTCGAAAACACACAATTTTATATTAGAGTTTCAGTTAGTTAGTTATCGTTTTTTGAAAAGCCTTGCTTTTATTTTCATTTCAGTTGACCTTTTTTCCATTCTAGTTTTCGTTATAATAACCCTGGTCTTCATACCTCAGAGGTGCCTCCTCCTGGGTCTGCTGCCATCAGCCCACTGATGTCGATCCAGGGCCAGTCACCATCACTGGCCATGATGAGAGACTACAGCGGGCCCCCGCCCAAAGTCTTTCCCCACACTTGTGCGATCGATGACAAAACATGTCGATCAATGAAGGTGAGTTGAAGACCCCATCATGTCCCGTTAGCGTTCCCTCTGATTTTGTTTTCCAATTATTAACCCATTAAGACCGGGAACGCATCTGTGTCATTTTAAGATTTCTTTGGCTATTCAAAAATAGCAGATCTACAAGCTCATAGCGTGGCACCGAGTGACGCGCTACGAGCTTGTAGATCTGCTATTTATTTTGAAAAATCGTGAAGATTTGTGCAAATCTTTGAAAATATATATATATTTTTAAGCGAACATTTGTAACTCAAATCTTTGCTTCTGGGGGTTCTATAAATGTCTTCTAAATCCAGTTTTTTTCTTTTACTTATGTTGCCAGAAGTATATCAGTATGGAATATCAGTGGGTCTCAAACTTTTTTCATGTCAAGGACCCCCAAAATGATATGTATTTGTCAGAGTTTTAAGCATATTTTGATTATCGTGATAATATTGTAAATCGCAATTATTTTGGTCACGATAATCGTGACATGAAATTTTCATGTCGTCCCAGCCCTACTCTATAATCTGCTTATAAAGGTCCATACAATTCAATTCAATTCAATTTTCAATTCAATTCAATTCAAAGGGCTTTATTGGCATGAGAAAACATACGTTTACATTGCCAAAGCAAAAAGCACAATACAACAATACAGCAACCACACCAGGAGTGTTTTATTTTGTGCGATTGATTCGCATTAATTAAGTACATCTGGATTTTTAGATGTTTATGGACCGACTTCATACTGGGGACTGCCCTCCCTCGTGTCCTCGCCTCGGCGATACACGCGGCGCGCTTGAGGTCAATCACTCAGACGGTTCTCTAGATATGTGAAGGACAGACACACACACGCAGATATGCATGCTGGCAGAGATTCCACGCATTCTTCGAGGTCCTTCGTGTATGGGCATAAAAGGGACACAGACAGACAGACAGACATTTGGTGGAAATTCACGTTTACAAAACTGCTATCGACTGACAGGAAATATACTGAGACCCTCATATCAAGTACAAAGAGCAGTTAATTAACGGGAGCAAAAAGCACAAAGGCAGGCAATGGCATGTGTCTTAACAGTACATGATGCAATCACCTTATTGGCTGCTAGAGGCCGTTGCTGAGGAATAGAGGAAGTAACCAATGGTAGGCTCAAGCTGTCAACAATGCCAGGATGCAGCTGTGACCGCTGTCACCCACTATGATTTAAAGGTTGTCAATCTGGAAACCCATCGGCAAAAAAAAGGGGGGAATATTTTTTTTCCCCTTTTGAATCTGTCTTGAGAGATTAATTTAAAAGGATGTAGACAGGGGAACCAAAACCTCTCTTACTGATATACAGAACTAACATTCTCAAGGCTAAGAGAAGTGATATTCCTCAGGGTACAGTACAAGGAACAAACATAAGGTCAGTAACGGGGCAGAAAGTTCTTATCAGGACAGTAAGAAAAATAACAACAACCACTTGTTCTACTTTAGGAGGCTCATACAATAGGCTTATATTCATTATGTCGTTATGAATTATTACATAATAATTACATACAGAACGTGTCCCCCTCCGGTACGCCATACTCATTGTACTTAGAGTATCCCTTGTATGCCCATATATGGGAATTTCAGTCAGGTCGGCGGCTCAGGACGACCACTGATCCGACTGACTTCATGCCGGACATGAAGGTAAAAAAGTTTGAGAACCCATGCTAGTTGGAGCTGCAGTTGACGGTGCCCTGGAGAACAGACTGACACCAGACACAAGAGAACAAGCATAAGACTTATCTTATTGCCCCAATACACTAAGATAGGCAATTGGATTAGCTTGACCCATGCCATCTAAAAAAAATACATTAACAAGGAAAGGGAGTAGTAAATGAGACCTCAAACCCCCCTTTCTATGGGAGCCAGGTGGGCATCACAGAACAGAACACAAAGCTGTCTTATGAGAACATTTATTCTAACAAAACATTACCTCACATATTTAGGAAACCACAGGTCAGTTTACTCTAAGCATTTTCACAACATCATTTTAAAATAGCTCAGATTTATATAGCGCTCTTTTAAGTACCCAAAGTCCCTTTAAATGTCTACAGTAGCACAACATTGTCATGGGCTAAATAAACAAGCATGTTGTTCAAAATAGTTTTTTTTTTCTTCGTGTGAGAGCGGCTGACCCGCTCACCCGCAGCCCGCATAATTGCCTCTGACCTGTAACCCGCTCATCACTAGTAGTAGTAGTAGTGATAGTGATAGTGATTATGGTTACCATGATGACCATGACACCTTTATTTAACTTTTGTGTTTTGACTGCTAGGTGTGGATGTCCCACCTGAATACCAGCTTGCACATGAACCGCTGCAGCCACCTCCGCGTGATGTCAGTACCTTTTATTTCTTCTGTTTTCATCATTATAATTCATTTTATCTTTCAAGTTCATCAATCTCATCTTTCCTGGAGGCATGCATTACTCGTATCAACTCTTCCATAGTTAAAGGGATAGTTCACCCCCAAAGTGAGTTTTTTTCTATCGATTAGTCACCCCATGGATATTTTTTAGTTTTTGTCACATTCCTAAGCCAGTAATTTGATGACAGGCAGCGGTTCCGGTGTGTCTCCTCCCGGAACCACCGGGGAGGATTTTATTAATTATTGCCGTAGGAATGCGACAAAAAAACAACAACCATTGGGTGGGTGAACTATCCCTTTTTAAAGGGGGTGTAAATGATTATGTAATATTACGATATTATGTAATCATTGCGATAAAGTATTTGTTCAGTAACAGGGGTCTCCCCATCTCCCGCTCTTTAGTAAACAGAAAATACATTGTCCGGTCAGGATACCAACAAAGATAGTGTTCCAGTTCCAATTTGTTGTGCTCTTTTTTTTTTCCATCTCTTTACAGTTTCTATTTCTTTCACCTTTATCCTGATGAGTTCTCTTCCCTGATTGGACAACATTGAAAATTAATTGATATCTTTTACTAAAGAGATGTTACTGTATTGGAATATAGAGTTAATTAACACTTATTTTATGGTGAAAAAATAATACTATTCACTTACACCCCCATTACGTCACCACAGAGATCAAAGATCTGCAGTGTAGCCTAGGAGTCAAAAAGTAGAAATGGACATTTAGACTTCATAGCCATGTGATATCGTTATAATACCACACCTATCAACCAATCACATTGTGTGATTAGAACTTTCTCAAGCTTAGCGAGGATAAAACAGAGGTTCTCATAATTGGCTCTAATGAGCAGAGAGAATCAATAAAAAGTAGACTCGGCAACATGACTGTAGAAAGTAGCACTTCAGTCAAGAACCTAGGCGTCATTATCGACTCTGAATTGAATTTTTTTAGTCATGTCATCAGGATTGCCTTCTTTCACCTGAGAAATATTGCACGAATTAGAGCCTATCTGTCACTGGTCGATGCAAAAACGTTAATTCACGCTTTTTTTTTTTCTAGACTTGATTATTGTAACGCGTTTTTTTCTGGCTTGCCAAAGAAAACAACCAACAGACTACAACTCGTCCAAAATGTGGCAGCCAGAGTTTTAACTAAAACTAAGATGAGGGAACATATCACCCCAGTATTGGCATCACTACATTGGCTCCCAGTTGTTTTTAGGATTGATTTTAAAATAATTTTACTGGTTTATAAAGCTCTTAGTGGCCTGGCACCTTCCTACCTCAAGGACCTGCTGCCTAGATACGTTCCAAACCGCCCCCTCAGGTCCTCTAGTGCTGGCCTACTTGACGTGCCTGAAATGTCATATAAAAAATACGGTGAAGCAGCATTTTGCTTCTATGGGCCGACTGCTTGGAATAAACTCCCAATATATCTAAGACAGGCCCCCTCCGCGGATAGCTTTAAAGCACAGCTCAAGACTTACTTCTTCACCCTTGCTTTTAGTTGATCTTTTTCCTATGTCGCTATGTTGCTGTTTATGTCTTGGCTGTTTTCTTGTTTCACTTATCATTATTTTAATACTATTGCTATTATTTCCTGCCTTTTTATATGCCATTGTTAAACTGCTTTGGTGTTTTTTCTCTGCTGTGTTGTTGATTTGTGTTGCTTTTTCTATAAAGCTCTTTTGCTTTATTTTATTTTCTGTATTTTTGTAGCCTGGGTGCCAGCCTGCTTCGCTGCGTTCGGCGGACTTTTTTTCTCTCTCCGCTTCTCAGTCTGGAATGCCTCCTATCTCCAGGAGGCGGGACACAGCAGCCAAGGTTCGAAACCTACCGTGGCTTCTGATTGGTCTGTGGTGCGGGGCGGGACGAAAAAAACGGTGTGATCGTTTTGATTCGTCATTCGTTTGAACAACATCCAATCAGCAACGACGTTGCCTAACGTAACATATGTAGTTCCAGTGTAGTTCTACAAGACGAGTCAATCGGGGGCATTCCAGACTGAGAAGCGCAGAGAGAAAAAAAAATCCGCCGAACGTAGCGAAGCAGGCTGGCACCCAGGCTAGTATTTTTGCCCTGTAAAGCACTTTGAGCTGCATTTATGTATGAAAGGTGCTATATAAATAAAGTTGTTTATTATTATTATTATTAGCCCAACCTGTTTTATATTGACAGATTTGTCATATGAAAAGACAAAGATAGAAGTACGGGTTTGCACTGAGACGTACCTTTTTAGATGTGGAATAGATCAAGTTAATTGTCTGTGATTTCTCCTAGGTTTCCACTTTGGGACGGCAAGTTGCCACCTGAGGCCAGGTGAGCTAACTTCTGGGTTTTTTCTATGTACGTTCAAATTAAAATGGTTGTAGTGTTCAGAGTGCTGAACTTTAGAAATGTGGCATCGTTAAAATTAGGTTTGAGTATGCAAGCTATAGTGATGGTAACTTGTAACTTACACCTGGGAATGGGTTTGCTGTTGGTGTTGGTAGAAGACCGGCCACTAGTATGAAAACACGAAAAGAAGAAGTATGAAGATGCAGTGCCTGATGGGGTTTTCATTCGATTAGAGAAAGCATACAATAACTATTAAAAACAGGTTAATACCTTCCACCGTAGAGTTAGGAAGAGCGGTCTCAGCCTAAATCGTCAAAAAACATCCAGACACTTGATAGGAATTCATATGCTATGTCAAAAGCTTAGCTTATTCTGTGTTACCCCGTGAGGTCAGTTAGCACGTTTTCTCTTCTGTCCATTCCTTCACCAACACCAGTACTCACTCCCTTCATCTCCCTCTCTCCATCCAAACCCCTCCCTCCAGAGCTGGACGTTCCTCCCTCCAGCTCGGCACCTCCTCAGCCAAGCGCTCCTCTTCCTCCCACCAGAGTTCATCACACTCCGACTCCTCGTCTCGCTCGCCCAGCCCCCACCGCCGCCGCCGCGGCAGCTCCTCCAGGTCGTCGAGGAGAGGCACGACAAGGGAGACGCGAAGGTCTCGATCTCGTTCACGTTCACGTTCCAGATCACGTTCGCCGCGCGGCTCCAGACACTCACGAAGGTTAGTGGGACCGAGATGAGCAGGGGTGCACATAACTGGTGCGCATGCGCACCCAAAATAAAAAAAGCGCACCACATCAGACGACGCGAGGCGCTTTTGCGTACCAACAGCTGGGACAGGAATTTCCAAGCTTTTATTTTTTAGCAAAAATAAAAAATAAAAGCCTGGAGATCGAGGCTAGGAATTTACTTCCTGAAGCCACACTCACACAATCACGCTAAAGCATGCGTCGGCCCCATACACAGCCATTAGGCGGAGGGGGAGAGGACGCACGCTGCACGTGATTGTGTGAGTGCCTCGCATCGCCTCGCATTGCGTCGCTGCGTGCGCGCAGCCAGCAGCGGCTGTTAGAGGCACTCGTCACCGATGATGAACGCACCGTGATGGTGCAAAATATGCCGTGAACGTCCCAAATCTGGCGGATAAAAGCAGCGCAGCACAGGACACCAACCTTGGGGGCTTCACCAAACGGTGTGAGAGAAAAAAAAACGGCGAAAATCGGCGGAATTCGGAAGCAGAGCGTCCTTTTTTTTTCTCGCGCAGCAGTTTTGGTACTTTAAGTATATTGTGATGCCAATACTTTCATACTCTTATTCAAGTAACATTTTGAACACAGCCATTTTTACTTGTAACAGAGTATTTTTATATTGTGGGATTGCTACTTTTACTTCTTCCACCACTGTGCTCTTATGCATTGGTTCTCAAAGTGGGGTCCGGGGACCCCCGGGGGTACTTGAGGGGATTCCAGGGGGTCCCCAGCTAAATGATTTATAGGAACCAAATGGACCCTTATGGGTCTGTAACTCTGAGAGTGTACAAATGGAACCAAATGGACCCGTTAGGGTCCATACACTCTCAGAGTTAAATTAACATTGATTTTACAATATGAATTGGGGTCCCAGAGATAGAAATGCCATTAAATGGGGGTCCGTAGCCCTAATGCATGTCAAACTGGGGGTCCTTGAAATTAAAATGGTTGCCATAAAAAAAAATCTTCTCTTATGGGGGGTCCCTGGCATATCTTTTGAAATGGGGGTCCGCGGGCTAATAAGTGTCAATTTGGGGGTCCTTGACATGGAAAAGTTTGAGAACCACTGTGCTCTTATGTAATCCATCACAATTCAATCCCACCAGGTTCAGATCCAGGACCAGGTCCAGGTCCAGGTCTCGCTCTCCTTGCGAGACCTGGCCGACGCGTGGCCGCGAGAGGAGGCCGTCTCCAGGGAGGTCCTCTGGAAGCAGACAGAGAGAGACCGTCACAGAGATGCTGGCCAAGAAGCTCATGGAGACAAAAGGTTAGAGAGAGACACACATAGACAGATGGATGGATGGATAGACAGAGCAACAGATGGCTGGCACGGTAGTGAGTTTCAAAGCAGTCTATGTAAACAAGCATCTCCACGCTTTTCCTTAGTTTCACGACAGTCGATAGCAAAACGTTTGCTGCCAAAGTTGGGAAAACTTTGATTGTGAATAGACCACCGAAGTCCTGACGTCACTCGTTCATCCCAAGGTTCGTAAAGTAATTTCGCTATGGAGAATAACATTGGGTCATCATAGAATCGTCTCATATAAGAGTTGTGGTCCAAAAATAAACAAACTGTCTCGGTGCCATTGTCAGGGAGGAGGTTCTGTATCGTTTATGATAGTCAGTCACTTATATTTGAAACAGTCCGTTTCTGGCGAAAATGTAACTAATTCGGCGGAAGTAACATTATTGTTTTCTCACCGTCAGTTGATGCTTCATATCCATATGAGTCAAACCGCCGGGATAATTTGTTTATTTTTGGAACACAGTTCTTATTTGACGCGATATTAAATACGTCTATGGGATTCAGAATGGGGGTGGAAAACTGCGAACCTGGTAGACAAACAAAGGATGCGTAAATTACGTCAGACTTCGGTGGTCTATAACCCCCCCTGCTGCTCGTTTTGGTACAGTGTAGATGGATAGTACAATACAAAGACAATACTTTATTATTAAAGCTCTATTACGGTAAATAACCTTTCTTGGTGAATAAAATGTTATTTTATCCAATCTGTATGGTAGTATGTTAAATACAATATAACTTGTACAATTGGGGTGGTTGTATGTGGTCTCCCTGCTCTTCTATTGAGGCATTTAGATCCTGTGTCTAGGTTGGACAGGACCTTTTGACACAATCCTGTTTCCGGTTTGACACGAATTTTGACCTGAAAGTGAAAATTAGATTTCTCCCCAGAGAAAGCAGGCAGGTTCTATTTGCTCGGTGGTAAAAAAAAAAGACGCGGGTTCAAATCCGGGCCAGAGCAGGAAAGTTGCATGGTGCATCTTTTAAGTGTTTAATAATTAGAATGTAATGGCATGGAATAATAATGGCTCAGATTTATACAGTGCTTTTCTAAGTACCCAAAGTCGCCTTACATAAAAGAAAATGAAGGAACCAGCTTTATTAGTACTGTATATTAAAAGCTTTTGCTCTCTGCCCCTTCTTGAACAAAAATGGTCGTGCTCTGTTGGGTTGATGATGTATGGAGTATGAAGTTTTCTGTACTATGTTTTTATTTGTTCAAGATAAATAAAGACTACTACTTTTACTTTTGGTACTTTTAAGTACATTTTGAAGCCAATACTTTTGTACTTTTACTCAAGTACATTTTTAATTCCGGACTTTTACTTGTAACAGAGTATTTCTACATTGCAGACAGCTTTTACTTAAGTAAACAATTTGAGCAATTTTTCCACCACTGTTTATTTCTCAAACTGTCTTTTTTCGTCTCCTCCTCTCTCTCTCTCTCTCTCTCTCTCTCTCTCTCTCTCTCTCTCCATCCCTCCCTTCCTGCAGGTCTCTCAGACCATCCTGATCCGGATTTGAGTGCAGTGATGGGGGCTCTGCCGGGCCTTCTGGACATACTCAAAACGAAGCCCGCCGCCTCCTCCTCCTCCTCCTCTCGCAAGCGTTCCTCTTCTCCTCTTTCGGAGAGACGAAGTAGAAGGAGGTCGGCGTCTCCTCCGTCCAGGCGACAGAGGAAGGGCTCCTCCCCTTCTCCTCCGTCCAAACAGAGGAGGCGCTCCGTCTCTCCGGCGTCCAGGAGAAGAGGGACCATGTTCTACTCCTCGTTCTCGTCCTACTCCTCTGCGTCCCCTTCTCCCTCTCGCTCGTCCCCGGAAAGGAAGAAGAGGAAATCTGCTGTAGCCACAGCAGGGAAGAGGTAACAATCATTACTTTGATGAGTTCCTATCTGGATTTCACTCTCATCAGATTCAGATTCAGATTCAGATGACTTTATTTATCCCCGGGGGGCAATTCAGTTTCTACAGATCTCACCATGACATGACATACGTAGAGCAACAGTAAAAACACGAAACAGAGAACGCTCAGATTGATCGACCTAGTACATTGTACATTGTTCCTTGTGTTAAGAGTAGAGCAGCAATGCATAGAAAAAAGACATAGATATATGTATTCAAAAACACTCAGTAGAAAAAAGTACATAAGGTGCGTATACATAGTGCAGGTTTTTTAAATAGTTGCATACTGTCGTTGAGGTATACACACATAAATAAATAAAAAAGCACTTCAGTTTCTGTTATTTATCAGCATTTAGCAGCCGAATGGCTGACGGAATAAAGGACTTGGAGTAGCGGTTTGTACTGCAGATAGAAGCTCTGTATCGCCGTCCTGACGGCATGAGGAGGAAGTTAGAGGACAGGATGTGGTCAGGTTGGTCTATAAGACCTTTTGCCTCCTGGACCACTCTCCTCTTCCAGAGAGTGTTCAGGTCATTTTGCTTGACTCCAGTGATTTTGGAGCAGACTTTGACGATGTTATTGAGGCAGTTTCTGTCCTTCACAGACAAACAAACTGTACTCAAAACAAAGCCCCCCGCATCATCATAGCACTGAGTCTGCCCTTTATTAACCCATTAACACATCCACCGCCAGAGGTTAATCTCATAATGTACTCACCAGTGCCAAGGTTTTATTTGTTTTTTTCACGTCGCCATAGACCCCGTTAAAATCCTTAAGAATGCGCGATGCACTGTTTGTAAACATCGTGCACATGTCCCTGTGTCTACCAGTGCAGACCACGTGTCAAACGGGACATCCATGTTGTAGTTTGAACGGTTTATGTTAAACAGTGATGACCGAGGAGAAAAAACTACAAGGGAGAAAAAGGAGTTTTAGTGTGCGCTTTAGAATGGAGGCCGACGGGAACGGCAAAACCGGATCGCAAATAGTTCCGTTTCCGGTGGTGTTACACTGAAAATGGTCCGTGTCGAAAACATTTTTTTTAAAAAGGAAAAAGCACCCGGACCGTAGCACTACGGTCTCGGCGCTTAACAGTTGGATTTAATGGACCGTAGGACTACGTTCTTGGCGTTTAATGTGTTAAGACCGGGAACGCATCTGTGTTATTTTAGGTTTCTTTGGCTATTCAAAAATAGCAGATATACAAGTGAACATTTTTAAAGCGAACATTTGTAATTCAAATCTTTGCTTCTGGGGGTCCCCGGAACTAAATATTTTGAGATGGGGGGGTCCGCGGCCAAATACATATCATTTTGGGGGTCCTTGACATGAAAAGGTTTGAGCACCACTGATATAGCAACAGAGTTTTTTTTCTAAAAAACTGTTAGGATTTAGAAGACATTTTCTAACCTGGGACATTACAACTTATAACATGTAAAGGATAATAGGAGTAGACATTTATTCCAGGGGTGAAGTGATTTTATTGCTTTAGTTCACACATTATATGATCTAAACCAGCGGCTCCCAAACTATGGGTCGCGACCCAAAGTGGGGTCGCGGGGAGGTGCCGTTGGGCTCGCGCATTGGCAAACAAAAAAAGAAGAAATTTGTTTTTTATCAAGAAACGGTAAAAAAAACAAAAACAAACTAAAAAGTGAGGTCGTCGCGACCAACATGAAGTGAGTACGGTCACTTCACTCCTCATACACACACAGCTCCGCCTCCAACACCGACCGAGAAGAACAAACAGCAACACATGAAAACACACACAAGCCCTAGCAGAGGCTGAGGCACACAAACTGATTTCGCTGTTCAAAAATAATTTACTTAGGAATTGTTCAAATGTTCAATATGAGCGGGTGGTTTAAAAGCGCCATTGTGGGTGTTTTGTTACTCCGAGAGTGAGAGGGTACAAATACATGGACAAATACATTTGGTTCCATCTTTACCCTCGCGGAGTAAAATTAAGATCTGAGAACCCCTGGTCTAAATTAATCAAATAATTCAAATCATCAGATTAATAATCGGTCATGAAAATCATTTTCAGTTGCAGCATTAATGTCTTTTTTTCCGCTCCTTCACTGCAGGCCTCCTCCGCTATCCGCACCCACACCTACAGCTGCATCGACGAGCCTGCCTACGTCTGCGTCTGCATCTACAACTGCACCCACCAGAAAACCCACGCCTAACACATCCAAAGCTACATCGAGCAGACATCCTACATCTACTTCTACAGCTGCATCCCCCAGACAAACTACGCCTACATCCTCAGCTAGTACATCTAAAGTCTCATCCGCCAGACAAACTACACCTACATCCTCCTCTGCTACATCTAAAGTTTCATCGACCAAACAAACTACACACGCGTCTAAAGCTAAATCCGCCAGACAACCTACACCCGCTTCTACAGCCGCATCCACCAGACAAACTACACCTACACCTACAACCGCATCCGCCGGAAAACCCACGGCCACATCGAAAGTCACGTCGACCAGACAAACCACGCCGACGTCTAAAGCTGCGTCGACCAGACCTACTTCTACGGTGCCGTCCGCCAGAAAAACTACACCTACGTCTATAACTGCATCCACCAGACCTACGCCTACTTCTACTGCTGCGTCCACCGCCGGACAATCTCCATCTACAACCGCATCGACCAGACTACCGACACCAACGTCTATAACTGCGTCCACCAGGCCTACGCCTACTTCTACGGCTGTGTCCACCGCCGGACAATCTCCATCTACAACTGCATCGATCAGACTACCTACGCCTACGTCTATAACTGCATTGGCCAGTCAGAGCCTGAGGTGTGTTTCAAATTCAACCAACTGTATATGTTTGAATTGTTCTCTCTCTTTAACCCATTAACTCATTGAGTGCCCAAATTATTAATATCTATTTCTGGCCATTACAATTTTTTTTTTTTTTTTTTTTCAAAGTAAAAAATAAGTGCTTAGGAAGCGAGATGCAGCCTTTTTAAGTTATAAGTTAAACAGGGAGTGGATGGAGCTGCAAATCTTCAGATGATGATATCTTGGCTTAAAAAAAAAAAAAAAAAAACGTATTTTTTAGTTTTTAGTTCTATTTTTTTCAAAAACACGTGAAACACGTTAATGGCACTCAACACCATAGTGCTAAAACACGTGAAACACGTTAATGGCACTCAATGAGTTAAGACCTGAGGCGATTCTTAAAAATGTTTTCTAAATCCTAACAGTTTTTTGAAAAAAAAAAAAAAAAAAAGATTCAAGATTTTTCTAAAATATCATAGCAAAAGAAATCTAAAGTGACACAGATGCGTTCCAGGTCTTAATGGGTTAATTAGTGACAAGTTGAATGGTTGTAGTGAAAAACAAACTGTTTGCATTCAATCTTTGTAAAAATGTGATGTCAAGGAACATCTTCCCTAGCCACTCAATCCAAAAATATTCTGTACCACTCATCATCTCCACCAGGCCAACGGCTGGGGATGAAGATTATGTTTTGGCCCCTGTCTGTCTGTCTGTCCATCTCGCAAACCTCTGGACCTATCAACATCAAACGTTTGGTGCACGCTGTCAGTTTTAAAATGTGTTGGTCTGTACGCCATTAATCTGGATAAGAGTGTCAGATGGCTGAATATAGTTTAATAGATGAAGATAATTCATTCTAGAGGTGAAGTGATGTAACTTCTTTTTTCATTGTCAAATTTTTTCATTTGACATCATTGTCAAATAAAGAAAAACTTTATCAGATTAATCAATTATGAAAACAATTGTTGGTTGAAGCCTTAATGTTTTTTTTTCTCTCCTTCACAGCAATCCTCTAATTCCTCCAGCTATAATTGCCAAAGCTCCAGTCCGACCCCCATCTAAGCCCAAGCCCTCTAGCAGTGTTAAACCGTTGAATAACGGCGACAAAACCGTGGCCTCAAAGGGAGCCAAAACCAAAACAACTAAGAACTCCGATCCGTCACAGCCAAAGGCCGCCCAAGCTCAAGGAATAGAGGAAGCCAAAGAGATATTGGAAACCCCAAAACATTCTGCATCGAAAGATGAAGGATCAGAAATCTCTAAACATTCTGCGTTAAAAGACAGCGTTTCCAAAAGTTCAAAAGAATCTGAATTGGAAGATGGAGGTTCTGAATGTCTGAAAGGTGTCCAGTTGAAAGAGTCTGTGTCCAAGATGGTGACAACATCAGGAGTCTCTGAAGAAATGGCCGAGTCCTGTGGAACGAGGAGCGAGGCTGCCATGGAAAATACAACTCAGAGGGAGCCGGAAGTCGAGATGCCAAGAGAAAACGGCAATTCTTCAGGAGAAATGGATGAAGCTAGCAAGAAAACACAAGTGAAGGACACCGAACCTGTTCAAAAGGACCATCAGGATTCAAGCATCAGTGAAAAACCTAATGCAATGGGTGTCATTCCTAAAGTGCAGGAGTCCAAACAAAAAGCTGCAGAAATCACACCCCACATTTCAGTGGACAAATCCAGCGACAAATCAAATAATAACCAACTCGAAACAAAATCAAATGATACTCCCAGCAACGCTACACCCTTGGATAAAGATGACACCGCAGTTCCTCCACCTAATCTCACAGAAACCACACCAACACCTTCGGATATCACGAGCCCCGACACAACCCTTCCCGGCAATGCTACACCCAAAGATTGTAAAGTCACTTCTTCTCCACCCAAGACCACGTCATGTCCACCCAAATCATCGTCGGTTGCCAAGTCTAAGCTTCCCAACACCGCCCCTCCACCTAAACCCACTCCCAAGCCTTTGGATCAGAAAGATGCCGGAACCACTCGCACCGAGACCAGGGACACCAGTATTGATACACACGTACCTAAGGATTCTAACGACACCTCTCCACCGAAGACCTCAGAAACGTCCAACAAATCATCGGTTGCCAAGCCTCGGGTTCTCGCTGAGCCCGACTCCAGCTGTCTCAGCGCTGCTGCACCCTCAGTTAAAGATTCAACCACGGCCACTGTGCCTAGCGGCAAAGGAGACAAGTCGTCGGATACAAAGGGTTCTGAAACCAGTCATATCAAGTTAAGCAGTCTCAGCCGTGTTGCACCCTCGCTTAAAGATTCCACACACACTGTTCTGTGTTCAGATGCCAAGTCACAGGTTCCCCAAACCCCTCCTAAGACCCGCACACTCGGCAGTGCTGCACCTTTACCGGAACAGCGCACTCCAAATTCTACACCCGAGGCCACAGAGACCCCACCCAAGAGCTCAGACGAAAAGAGTCTACGAGTCCCTGGGAACAGTCTGGGGTCTTCTGCCAAAGTCTCTCCTCCGCCTGAGGCTACGCAGCCTGAAGACAGGCTGGGGTTCGAGTCTGCTGAGGTGTTGCCGGTTCCAATGGAGGAGGACACCTCACTGCAAGATGGTATGTTTCTAGGTGTATATGTTAAGCGTGTTGCATTGATACAGGTAAACACACGTATAAAAGCATGATACACATATTAACCACATGAACCCTTGTGTTGAGTCCCTATTTTGGGCATGTCATAATAACCGAACATTTGGCGAAAATAGCAGATCTACAAGCGCTGAGTTTAGATAGTATAGGCTATTTTCGAGATTTGGCGTAGAGGGAAAAAGGAGGAGACCAAGTCCTATGGGGGACCCCTGTCAACTGAAGTACATTGTTGACTTTTAGTTGTTCAAGGTTCTTCTTTTAGTGGTTAAGTAATAATGTATATACATTTTTTAGATGATACAACTAGTTAAATTATATATATATTTTATTATGTAATTTGTAGTCAAGTCTCAGAGGCCCTTGTCTCTCAAGCCAGACCATCTCCTCCTCAATGTTCGAATGCTCCAAAGACGCTCTGTAATTCAGCCCGGTAAAACTTGAGAAGAGGAAGCTGTCATCTTTCAGAAAGAGTTCAGAAAGAGTTCAGAAAGAGTTGAATCAGCAAATTTGAAATTCCATTTTGCCAAGCAGCAAACTACCTAGGCTTAGACTTGTTTGTTTGCCAGTGGGAGTTTATTACGTGACTGCACAGGTGAAGCCGAAGTGTGGAAATGACAGGATGTGCTGCCTTATTTAACTACTCAATTTAAGAGCTTCTGAATTACAGAAAGGTAGGAGGTGGAAGTGTTTGAATATTGTGGGAGCCAAAACATCTGTCTTGGTAGCCTACAGTGCCCCCCTGTGGATGCCTTATATGATCATTAATATTGAATTTTATTTTATTTTATTCAAGGTGCAGTGTCTACAATGAAATGCAAAACTCCATCAGATTCCAACAAGAATCCCTTGGAAATGGAAGGCAAAGAATGTGCGCTCTCTAACGCAGACAAACAGATCGTCACACCAGTACCGGTGGTGACCGGCCTGACCACCGAGATGCAATCAGCACAACGGATGGAGCCTTCCACCTCTGACGTCCAGACGAGTTGCAGACGACCGGGTGAGGGGCTTGTGTTATTTATGGGAAATCAATCGTATAAATGTTGCACCTCTGTTTGTGTGTGTTCCTGGTTTTGAGTCTTTGTGTCTGTGTGTGCGTGCTGAGAGAGTGTGTGTATATGAGACAGAATCTGCAAATCTATTGCATTGAAAACATGTGAACATTCTTCAAAGACATTAAGACCCATTAAGACCTGAGGCCGATTCTACAGATCATCTCTGTCGGGTGGTTTGGATGTCCAAAACTGTTACCTTTCAGGATTCAAATTCAAAAATGGCAAAAGTAGCAGATCGACAAGCTCGAAACGCATCGCTTCGCGCTGCGTTTCGAGCTTTAGGATCTGCTACCTTTGATGCTTGTCTGTGACGCTGTAGCGATCGGCTATCGCACACACACTCCATACACACACCACTACGTTAATCCACGCCCACGACCATGTACAGACGGTAACGTTCAGTCACGCCCCCGACGCACCCACGTTACTCACGTTTTTATGAATGGACTAGCCAAGATGGCGGGGCCCGGTGTCAGTCCTGTGTGAGAGAGAAGCGGAGCAGACGTCCCTGAAAACCACCGCCGCGATCGCGTGTTAAAGTCCGCGTTGTCCGTTGTGCAAACCGTCCGGATCTTTGTGGAGGACATAAGCCCCAAGTCGTCAAACCTCGGGAGTTTTCTGTGCCGTGCAGTTTGTTTACAGCAGCGGAGCAGCCAGTCGGGCTGACGGGAAAAAGCGGAGTGGATTCCTGGATCTGCCCCCCCCTCACACACACACACACACACGGTATACCATTGGTTGCCCCATTCGTTTGTCCACCACGGTAAAGGCCGTGGGGTATTTTCTTTTGCCTTTTTATTTTCTTTTGGTTAACCAAGGTACAAAATGCATGTGTGAATAATCTGTTTTGGAGGAACAGTGGAATGTGAATATTGACTGTCTACTGAACTGACGCTAAACTGAGGTATTGGTCAAACTGTGGACTGGATTTTGGGTGTGGGCTGGAGTCTCTATAATACAAAGTCAAACTGAGTTATTTTGTGTCTGTGTGTTTCATTCTATGGTTTATTGAGTTATTGAGGTATTCTTTTGTGGGGAAACAATCCCTGGTTATAGGGTTTAAGGTTCATTTGGTTTACTAAGTGTACATTTAACTCCTGTGTAAGGTTGGCTTTTAAAAAAGCGTTTTTGTCCAAGCTGGACCAAATTCGTGTTAGGTTTGACCTAACTGGCACCCCAAACATTAACAACAAAGCTAAACCGTTACATAAAAAGTGGCACCCCAGATATTTAAAAGGACCTCAATATCAAGCAAAAACAACTGTGTTCACACAAGTGCAAAACGGAGCATTTTCAAGAAACAAAGGAAGAAACAACCAAAACTGTCTACACAAGCTCAGTGGGAAATAAAACATTTATTCATTCAAATACAATCAAAAAGGGACATTTTTCAATTTCAAAATGGCAAATTCTGATGGAAACCTGCTGGACTTTGCAGAAATGGAGGCTTCATACCAGAGTTGGCGTCAAACCCTCCACCCTCAAACACATCAGCCTCAAACAATTCAAACTCAAGCTACCCAGCCTCAAATACATCAACTGGATGAAAATTCACCTGCAATAACGGAAATAAATCAGAGCAATGAACCAGATGGAAATTCAGCTACAAGGAATGACATAATTCAAATCAACGAACCGGATCAAATACACGAGCAGGAAGGACAATCTGTCAATTACAGTTTAATTGATATGGACATTTGCAATAATGTCACACCCAACCACATCCCTCCCTTGCGGCCGACCTCTTCTGTAGCACCAGGACCCTCATTGGTGGAACTGCCCACATTGGTTGAACTGGCTGATGCTATGGAAGGAACGCGTATTGCCCAGCACCACCTGGAAACCATGGTCAAAATACATTTTCAGCAAATAAAGACAGAACAAGAACGTCATACAGAGTCACTGAGAGATGTCAAGGACAGCCTCATTCATACACTACAGTCACTAAGTGCTCGAAATCACACCAAAATGGAGGATGAAATGAGGACATTTAAGGACACCATGGTTCACACAATAACCACAACAGTGGAACGAGGTCACACCAGACTGCATAAAGAAATGACTGACCAACTGGATTACCTCAGAACACAGTTCACTTCTAGCATGAACTGGAAGTTGAAACAACATCATACTGAAGTTATGAAGGATGTAAATACTGCTCTGTCCCCTATTGAACACAATTTGGGACACACACAATCATCAGTTGCAACATGCCTGAAAAACCTGGAGACCATGAATACAGAAATACTAACAATAAAAGATCTTTCCTTGAACACTACTTCAGTGGCTGGAACTGCAGTTACAACCACACTACAAACCAGTTCCCCTGTGATGCCACCTACGGCACCATCTGGTAAGTCTCATCACAATCTGCAGTCCACGCTACGCACTGGTGGAGGGACACGTCGGGAGGCCGTACAAGGGGACCGGCGAGGAGGATTTGTGGGTAAACCTCCCATTAAACTCCAGTTTCCCACTTTTGGACAGCGTGAGGACACCTCAGATCCATTACGCTATTTAGAAAAGTGCCGTGATTTTCTCGCCATGCATCCCCTGTCGGATGAGGAACTCATTGCGACTCTCAGAAATGTGCTGCATGGTACTGCAAGAGACTGGTGGGATGTAGTTGGGCAGGAGACCAACACCTGGGCGGAGTTTGAAACAAGATTTGTCGCTGCATTCCTCTCTGAGGACTATGAGGACGAATTGGCGGAGAGAGTTCGGACCCGTGTACAGGGGGAAAACGAAAGCATTAGAGATTTTGCCTACATGTACAGGTCTCTGTGCCGACGTTGGCAGCCTCAGATCAGTGAGGAGGATATCATTAAACTCATTCTAAAAAATGTGAATCCTACACTCACAAGCCAGCTCCGAAGCAGTGGAGTGAACACTGTGGATGCATTGGTTCGACTGGGCCAACAACTTGAAAAAGACAGGGAAAATCAGAGGGTTTATGACCAGAAAGTACAGTCAACACCACCAAAAATAAGACAGGATAATACTGTAAAAGTCACCCCTCCTGTGAATGCAACCACTGCCTCCAAAGCCCCAGCACCGTTCTGTTGGCGCTGCAAGGGTGCACATGCTCCTGCTACATGTCCCCATGCGGATGATGGAAAAAAAGGTAAGGGCTATCAGTTGTTCTCAGGACAAGGTCCCCAAGCTGGTGTCAACATAACATCTGCAGAGTTATGTTCCCCAAAGCCTTCCGCATCTCACCCACCTCAACAGACCTCAAAGCAGCCACCACTCCAATTGATGGTGCCCGTCAGAATCGGACATTGGAGTGGGGGAGCGATTGTGGACACTGGCTCCTCCTTCACACTGCTAAATCATGGCCTATGGACAGCAATGAAGGAAAGAGGAAAATGTGACATGACACCTTGGACTAAGGGTACCTTATACTTGGCCGATGGCGAGCCAAAAACACCAGTGGGTCAGTGTGAAGTGAAATACAACTTGCATGGCAAAACATGGACTCAAACCACTGCTGTACTTCGCTCTGAAGCCTTGGTAATGCCATGTGTGCTGGGTCTGGATTTCCTTTTCCAAAGTGGCTTGCAAATTGATGTCTCGGATAATGCTTACCGTTTCAAAAGCAACAAAAAAGAGATATTTCATTTCCTACCGGAATCTTCAAATGCACAACAGCTTACCCAACACTGTCATTTCTTCTCCGCTGTACCACCCACTCACCTTCCTCTTACAACGGGAGGAGACGTCTCTGACTTATTCGGCACTGCTGTGCAGGATGTTCACCTGGACCAGAGTGGAAAAATGCAACTACTTTCACAACTTCAAGATAACTCTGATGTCTGCACCACACAAGTGGGTCGCACTGAACTCCTTCAGCACAAGATCTTGGTTACCTCAAATATGCCACTACGACAAAAACCATACCGTGTATCACCTCCCAAGCTCCAGACAATGAAGAGGCTTATTGACAAAATGTTGTCTGATGACGTCATCGAACCATCTTCATCTGGCTGGGCTGCACCTGTTGTGCTAATTCCGAAGAAGACTGGTGATTCCAGATTCTGTGTCGACTTCAGGAAGTTGAACGCAGTCACTCTGGATGATGCATATCCCCTACCAACAATCCAGGAAATTTTGGACTCTCTGTGTGGAGCCAAGATTTTCACCACACTAGACCTCAACTCCGGATACTGGCAGGTGAACATGGATCCTGAAAGTAAGGAAAAGACAGCCTTTGTCTGTGGGTTGGGCCTCTACCAATTCAAGGTCATGCCTTTTGGTCTAAAAAATGCCCCAGCCACGTTTCAGCGGCTAATGGAATTAGCCCTGGGAGAACTCAGAGGAAGGATCTGTTTTGTTTACCTGGATGACATCATCATTTATTCACAAGATCCCCAACAACACTTCCAAGATATCCAGGCAGTACTTCAGAAACTCAGACAAGCCAAACTTACAGTGAACATGGGCAAGAGTCACTTCTTCCGCACCTCCCTCAAGTTCCTTGGGCACATGGTCTCTGCGGATGGCGTTCAGGTGGATCCTGAAAAGACCAAGGCGGTTGATGAGTATCCTGTGCCTACCAACCTGAAGACTCTCCAAAGATTCTTAGGAATGGCGGGGTGGTATCACCGTTTTGTACCCAATTTCTCTGGAATTGCGGAGCCTCTCAATGCCCTGAAAAGGAAGGACGTCAAGTTTAGGTGGACTACCGATTGTCAAACAGCCTTTGAAGTCCTGAAACATCGTCTGGTAACAACTCCTGTGCTAGGTCATCCGAACTTCAACCTACCATTCGTGGTCTATACGGATGCCAGCGAGGTCGGACTTGGAGCAGTGCTGGTCCAACAGACGGGCTTGGGAACAGAGGAGGTGTTAGCTTTCGCTAGCAGAAGCTTAAACAAAGCGGAGAGGAATTACTCAACCACCGAACTGGAGTGCCTAGCTGTTGTGTGGTCCTTAGAAAAGTGGAGGTACTATCTGGAAGGGAGATCCTTCACAGTGGTTACGGACCACTCTTCACTTGTTTGGGTCTTCAAAACCCAGAAACCCAACACCCGACTGATCAGGTGGGCGCTGCGTCTTCAGGAATTCAACTTTACTGTGGAATACAGAAAGGGCAAATATAACACCGTCCCTGATGCGCTGTCCAGAGCCCCAGGTGAGAATAACGATCTCTCCCTTCCGATCTGTGCAACTATGCTGGCTACCAAGCAATCAACCCCGGTGAGAGATCTGCCGATCTCGGATGAGGTCATATGGAAGGACCAACAGACTGATCCTCATATACAGGAGCTCTATCAGTCTATCCAAGAGAATGGAGAAGTTGTTGTGAACGAAACCACCAAATTCACCATTGTGGAGGACATGGTGTACAGAGTGGTCGAGCAATCCCACAAAACCATCTACCAACTGTACATACCTGAGCCTAACCGCCAGCAACTCCTTCAGCGATTTCACGAAGATCCCCTAGCGGGCCACCTGGGAAGATACAAAACTTACAAAAGATTGCAATCATTGGTGTATTGGCCAAGAATGAGTCTGGAGGTCACTAATTTTGTCAGATGCTGTCAGGTGTGTCAAGCTTACAAGCCGGAAAGTAGGAAGGTGGCAGGAAAACTTCAACAAACCGTCGTACAACATCCTTGGGAAATGGTTGGAGTGGACCTGATGGGACCTTTTCCGAGAAGTTCTAAGATGAACCTGTACCTGTTGGTGTTCGTCGATTACTACTCTCGCTGGGTTGAACTCTTTGCTTTGAGGAAAGCTACAGCAGAGGCGGTATCGAAAGTACTCACCCAGGACATCCTAACACGCTGGGGGGTTCCGAACTACATACTTTCGGACAGAGGCCCACAGTTTGTCTCGCACCTCTTCGACGAAACCTGCAAAACTTGGAATTTGAAGCATAAAATGACCACCGCCTACCATCCCCAGACAAATCTGACAGAAAGAATAAACCGGACTCTCAAAACAATGATAGCATCTTTTGTAGGCACCAACCACAAAAACTGGGACAAGCACTTACCTGAATTCAGATTCGCCCTCAATTCTGCCATCAACGAGTCGACTGGAGTGACCCCGGCCGAGCTGAACCTGTCTAGACCTCTGCGAGGACCTCTAGAAGCCATGCTGCTGCCAAGGGAAGTCACCCCAGATTCCTTGTCGTATCCTAAAATCACTCAGTTGAGTGAACTGCAAGATTTTGTCGAGGGAAACCTCCACAAAGCGCGGATCAGACAGAAGAGGAATTACGACAAAGGCAGACGGGAATTGGAATTCAAGGACAAGGATCGAGTGTGGCTGCGTGCTCACCCCCTTTCCAAAGCAGAGAAGTTTTTCGCTGCCAAGCTTGCTCCGAAGTGGCTGGGGCCCTACAGAGTAGTCACCCAGGTTGGACCGGTGAATTATGAGGTCGTACTGGAGAATTCAGGGGAGGACAGGAAAATTGTGCACGTCTCACGTTTAAAGCCCTGCTATCCAACAGCAGAGGAGATGGAAAAACAAGACCTGCAGCGGATCTTGGACATCTTCGCAGAAGAAAGTGAGGACGAAGACTTTCCCGGATTTGTCTAAAGATTGACGCCTCCTCTTGCTCGGCTTTTCACATGGGGGAGGGAATGTAGCGATCGGCTATCGCACACACACTCCATACACACACCACTACGTTAATCCACGCCCACGACCATGTACAGACGGTAACGTTCAGTCACGCCCCCGACGCACCCACGTTACTCACGTTTTTATGAATGGACTAGCCAAGATGGCGGGGCCCGGTGTCAGTCCTGTGTGAGAGAGAAGCGGAGCAGACGTCCCTGAAAACCACCGCCGCGATCGCGTGTTAAAGTCCGCGTTGTCCGTTGTGCAAACCGTCCGGATCTTTGTGGAGGACATAAGCCCCAAGTCGTCAAACCTCGGGAGTTTTCTGTGCCGTGCAGTTTGTTTACAGCAGCGGAGCAGCCAGTCGGGCTGACGGGAAAAAGCGGAGTGGATTCCTGGATCTGCCCCCCCCTCACACACACACACACACACGGTATACCATTGGTTGCCCCATTCGTTTGTCCACCACGGTAAAGGCCGTGGGGTATTTTCTTTTGCCTTTTTATTTTCTTTTGGTTAACCAAGGTACAAAATGCATGTGTGAATAATCTGTTTTGGAGGAACAGTGGAATGTGAATATTGACTGTCTACTGAACTGACGCTAAACTGAGGTATTGGTCAAACTGTGGACTGGATTTTGGGTGTGGGCTGGAGTCTCTATAATACAAAGTCAAACTGAGTTATTTTGTGTCTGTGTGTTTCATTCTATGGTTTATTGAGTTATTGAGGTATTCTTTTGTGGGGAAACAATCCCTGGTTATAGGGTTTAAGGTTCATTTGGTTTACTAAGTGTACATTTAAATCCTGTGTAAGGTTGGCTTTTAAAAAAGCGTTTTTGTCCAAGCTGGACCAAATTCGTGTTAGGTTTGACCTAACTGGCACCCCAAACATTAACAACAAAGCTAAACCGTTACAACGCTGTAGTATGATTAAGTAGGGTGTTAATTTACGAACACAAAAAAAAAAGATATGGAGATGAGGTTTCTGCCTTAAAGCAACGAATGCCTTCTAAATTTGATTGATTGATTGAATATTTTATTAGGCAAAAAATGTAAAACAGCACAGTTACATTTAAAATACTTTGTCTAACAGGTCCGTTCATAAAAGTCCTTGCGGACTTGTTTCCAATGAGGGCCTTGGTATTCAATTCATATACATATATAGTGGCACCACAGTTCGAATATCATTACAAAAAGATAAAACAGCAAAAAAAAATAAAAAAAAATGACACTATGTACAACAAAAAAATAAAAAAGGGGGAAAAAAGATATGTACAAGAACAGGGGGGGGGGGGGGGGGGGTCGGCTGTCTAACGGGAAAATGGTACTACCTCCTCTTTTGGCCTCCTGAAAGGTGATTTTTTTTAAGGCTCTTTTAAATGAGCCCAGCGAACTGCATTGTTTGAGGGATGGGGTTAGACTATTCCAATCCAAAGAGTTTTCTGAAAAACCTATGTTGCTATAGATATATCTAAAATGACACATGCTTTCCCGGTTTTAATGTGTTAAATAAACCAAGGTTTTCTCTCATAGATGCTGTAACACTGGAGGGCGTGGACAAGAATCTGGTGAGTTTCTGCTGTTTGTTACTCAAATATTCAAGCATGAATGACTGCAAATATTCAGGAGGTGAACTACAAAACAAACACGCACACATGTGCGCTCACACACACACACACAGATTTTTCTGGTTCTCATTTTGGATGTAATTAAGGCACACTATCTACCTGGTCATAATAATCTCAACTGTTAATATCTGTAACCTTGCTTATGTCAAGTCTGTCGTTTCACTGTTGCTATCTATCACTCATCATACGCACCAGTGGTGTAAAGTAACTAAGTGACAATGTTGAGCTATTTTTACTTTACTTGAGTGTCCACTTTTCAGTACTTTTACTTCTACTCCACTACATTTCAGAGGCAAATATTATACTTTTACTCCACTACAATTATTAGGCAACTTTAGTTACTAGTTACTTTGTAGATTTTGATTATTATTACAAAACATACATTAACCACTTCATCCCTATATACATTTCGGCCATTTGAAAATAACATGTACAATGTACGGTGTACAAGCTCGCAATGCGTTGCGACACATTGTGAGCTTATAGATCTTCTATTTTCATAAGATTCTTATACATTTGAAAACTTGTGAAATGGGACATTCTGCATAATGAGTACTTTCTACTTTTGGTACTTTAAATACATTTTGATACCTATTCTCTTGTACTTTTACTCAAGTAAATTTAGAATTCCGGACTTTTACTCGTAACAGAGTATTTCTACATTGCGGTATTGATATTGTTACTCAAGTAAAAGATGTGAGTACTTTTTCCACCACTGCTAGTATTCTATTCTGTTAATATTATACGCGGTTTTGTAAATGAGTCACAGAACAGGTCAATGTTTATGAGCCAGTGCAATTGATTGGTTCAGAAGTGTAACACAGCAGCTAAATAGAAACAGTACAGCAGGCGTAAACGTATTAAAATATCCTTTTGAAAAATAATTAGCGTTGTGGAGGTTTGTGTCAGGCTCACCAATAAGACAGCAGCACATTACCTCCTACGACCCACATATGTAACCATGGCGATTATCCACAACGTTGCAGGAAAGTCATGCGATTGACCAAGAGCGCTTGTCGACAGAGGAGACCGACGTCCAGACGCGGGAGGTGCAGGCCAGACTTCACACTATGTGCAGTGACGCCCAAGCAGCCCGGGGAAAGGCCCCTCAGAGGACCCTCGCTACCCAGTGCAGGAAGAGGTTCAAGGATGTGAAGCGCATAGGCAAGAGAAAGGTGCCCGCGAACCGGAGACCGGACGGATCGACCAGAGGGGGTCCCGCCGCCGTCTCTCAGACTCCCACGGATTCCGAGGACGTCGCAGACCCTGCCCTCCTCCCACCCGAGGCTGTCGAGGGGGTTGGAAGGCGAGAGATCGGATTTCCAGGTAAATAACAATTGGGATATATGAATATAAATAGACCACCGAAGTCCTGACGTCACTCGTTCATCCCCTAACCCTAAGTCATTTCGCTATGGAGAATAACATTGGGTCATCTTAGAATCGTCTCATATAAGAATTGTGGTCCAAAAATAAACAAACTGTCTCTGCGATATTGTCAAGGAGGAGGTTCTGTATCCTTTATGATAGTCAGTCACTTATATTTGATACAGTCTGTTTCTGGCGAAAATTTAACTAATTCGGCGGAAGTAACATTAGCGTTTTCTCACCGTCAGTTGATGCTTCATATCCATAAGAGTAAAACCGCCGGGGTCATTTGTTTATTTTTTCAACACAGTTCTTATTTGACGCGATATCAAAGACGTCTATGGGATTCAGAATGGGGGTGGAAAACTGCAAACCAGGTAGACAAACAAAGGATGTGTAAATTACGTCAGACTTCGGTGGTCTATATGCAGCTGAAGTTAATACATCTTGGGCTTGTTTCATTTATGTCAGGGGTAGGCAACCTTAGGCACGGGTGCCAACACTGGCACAGGGGAGGGTGATCACACTGGCATACTGGCATAAGTGTGAGAGAGACGATTTTTGGTTTAAAATAAGATGTTAAAAACAATTTAGTCAATTCATTGAAGTCCCCCTCGCATCTGTATGCAAATTACAACCTGCACATAATTCTACATTCATTCAAACTCTGAACTCTTGACTGGGGAGGGGAGATGGGTGATTCTAATGATCATTAACAGTGTCCTGATGTGAAAGAAAATAGTTCAGAAGAAGAAGAAAAAAGGTTGTTGTATTTATGGACAATCAAAAATCTGTTGGAAATATTACATTTTGATATGGTGTCATAATCAAGAAAATAAAAACATGGCACTTCATGTCAAAAAGGTTGCCGACCCCTGATTTAGGTGTTACTGTGTGCTAGCATGAACAACTCCTGTACACATACATGCTGTCACACAAAAACAAAAAAGCAACTAATGTGATTAGTTTCAGCTGTGTTTACTCCTTATTGCTGCGATAGCTCAAAACAAAGTTTGAGCACCACTGATATAGAAACATACGTTTTTCAGAAAATTGTTGGGATAGAAGACATTTGTAGAATCGGCTTCATGTCTTCAGTTAAATGTCTTCTTCAATGAAATTCACCAAATTCTCTTGTCACACTGTAGCACCCGCAGAACAACCTGGGGAAACAGAAGACGACAGCGAAGAGGAAGGAGACGACGAGAGACAATCGTGTTCCACCACAGCCACGCCGCCGCGCGGCAGCAGGGGTGCCCGCCGCGTCCGAGCCCGGAGGCGAGGATTCTTCAACGTTCAGCGTGCCCGGTTCGACATGCTGCAGGTGGAACTGGTGGATACCCGGCGGAGCATCGTCAGTCAGCTCCGTCGGATGGAGAGCCGCATGTTTCCTGTGTTGCAGTCCATCGGTCGGAGCTTGGAACGAATGGCAGACGTGATGCAGCACAGCTCAGCCCCAGGGTCTGGTATGATGCACAACAGCTCAGCTCCAGTGTCTGGTATGATGCACAACAGCTCAGCTCCAGTGTCTGGTATGATGCACAACAGCTCAGCCCCAGTGTCTGATATGATGCACAACAGCTCAGCCCCAGTGTCTGATATGATGCACAACAGCTCAGCCCCAGTGGTTGGTATGATGCAGCACCTCTTAGCCCCAGTTGCTGATATGCTGCAGCACAGCTCAGCCACAGGAGCTGGTATGATGCACAACAGCTCAGCCCCAGTGGTTGATATGATGCACAACAGCTCAGCCCCAGGAGCTGATATGATGCACAACAGCTCAGCCACAGTTGCTGATATGATGCACAACAGCTCAGCCACAGTGGCTGATATGATGCACAACAGCTCAGCCACAGTGGCTGATATGATGAAGCACAACTCAGCCACAGTGGCCGATATGATGGACACTAACTCAGCCCCTGAACCCACCCTTAAGACAACCGAGTCACCCCTCAGGTCTCTCAGGTCAAGGGCTAACCTCACCACGTATACAGATACATCCAGTAGTGTGTCGGACACGTCCGCGTCCAACAGCTCAGCTCCGGTGGCTGATGTGCTGCAGCAGAAGTCAGCCCCCCCAGGGGCTGTCAAGGACGAAAACTCCGCTCCAGCGGCTGATATGATGGACCAAAACTCAGCCTCAGGGCCTGATGTAATGGACCACAACTCAGCTCCAGTGGCTGATATGATGGACCAGAACTCAGCCCCTGAACCCACCCTCAAGCCAACCGAGTCACCCCTCAGGTCTCTCAGGTCAAGGGCTAACCTGACCACGACGGATACATCCAGTAGTCCGTCGGACACGTCTGCGTCCACGTCCGACTCATCTCCAAGGGGCCGCACCACAGGCCTTCACACCCGCGGAGGTCGGAGAGGCAGCCGCCGCAGGCGCCGCTGAAGAGTGTTTTTGTTCTATGTTCCATGTTCTAAATTGGCATGTTGCCTAATTGTTGTTCACCTGCTATAGAGGTCCACCTGTTCACCTGCTAGTGAGGTCCACCTACTCCTCCCCGTTCAAAACCCCCTGCTGACAGGCGCCGTCCCAGACTGTTGGTTGGACGTTAGGACAAAGATTGCCCGCCCAGCTTCTTTTTGTTTTTTTGTGGTTAATAAATAAGATTTTCATAATGACTTTTGTTTGTTTAAAGAGGAACGTCACCCCAAGTCACAATGCGTTGTAACTTTCAACTTGCTTAACATTCAAGTGCATTACTGAAGAGCTATCGCATAGGAACAACAAGGCCCTTCTGCCGATCTCTCGGCAAGTCAAACATCCGATAGGCGACCAAAGGCTTATCATCTGAATATAGGCCTGTGCACTTGCTGAACTTGGCTTATACTCCGTCCTTCTTTCGTTCACATCGTTCATTGTGTTGTTCAGCTATGCTGTGGGTAGATCTTCCATAAAGGGACATCTCGCTCTAGAGAGTTTACTCCTTCAGCCTGAGACTCTGAGGTTGACTGTGACCTCTCATAAGTGTACTCAAGTGTATTTGAATAAATAACGAGAAACACACTTCTCTTGTATGTGAGCCTTTTTATTACAGAAAAATAAAATGTGTCACTTCATACCACTACATGGGAAGCAGCATAGCAGTTGTAGTATATTCTTGACTACTCTGTTGGAAAAAGCATTTGCATGGGAGAGAGGAATGTCCAAGCCAGTTCTTTTTATTTAACATCACAAAAGTCTGAGTCTTCTTGTATTCATTTATATGGTTATTTTAATGCGTGCCCCAGCTGCGGTCAAAATATCTAATTTAAAAAAGAGGTCAACGTTCTAATTTCAAAAGAAGGTGACTAATACATACAGTATACGACTACAAGGAATATAAATACACAAATACACTCAAATACTAACACTAATACATACTGTAAAGACCCTGTTAATTCAAGATTTCAGCTGCTGAGACTCCTCCCAGTCTAAACCTCTTGTGTAAATACCTGTATTGTTCATATTGCTCTTTACCACAATGCACCATCTCACTAGTTCAAACAATCTTGAGATTCCTGACCTGATTCTGATGACAACCAGTTACACCATTTCACACACAGCAAAACATAATTTCCTGTTGCAGTGATTGTGACATCAACTCAACTCAAATGTCTTTCTCTCCCTCTTTCGTGTCCATTCTCTACTATAAACTAAAAATATCTTCTTTCTTTTCTTAAATGACCAAGGTTAACCAAAGTGCTATACAGATCAAAACAAGGCAACAGAATAACATGCAAGTAGTAAAATACAAACGAAAAGAAGCTAAACGGGTGCCTTGACTTCACCTGACATAACCTGGGACCCAAGCTGTTCCCTAGCAACGCAACTCCGCTGCCGTCCCTCCAGACTATGGGACGATGACTAGACGGAGCAGGTGGGCGTGGCCGAACGGAACGGAGCCAACGTGCAAAGGAAGCGAGTCGACCTGACGTCTCTGAGCGAAGAATGGAGGTAAAACTGGGATTAAAAACAACATATGAAACGTCCCTCAACAATGATAGCATTATAGCAGGCAAATGTGCCTTGTAAATAGACAGTGAATGTAGCTCTGATTTGTTGATAGATTCATTTTCCGCTTGGAAAAGTGCACACTGTGCACTTCATAGCAGCAGACCATAGTCCGTTAAATGAATGATAAGATTAGGCAATAATAGGCACAGTTTGATCCAAGTTTTTACTTGTTCATTGTTTCAAAATAATATGCAGATTTCGTTTAGGTGTCCGTGTCCCTCGACGAAATCTGCATATTATTTTGAACAAATAATAATTTCTCATAGTTATAATGTATCAGAGTGCAATACACCTTTCCAACCGATAGGGTCGGGTAGTTGAAAGCATATGACGAAAATACGGAGAAAATGGCCACCGATTTGATTAAAATGTTTTTATTGAACAATACGGAATACACGGGTGCTTCTGAGGGCCCGTACATAAATGTAACATCCGTGGACATGGGGTAAGCACTTTATATTTGAAATCTGAACGTTTATGTAGATGTACGGACCAAAAGGGGAGGAAGTGCAAAGACCAGGTTGAAGTTCATCCATGACTGTAATCACTGTATACATGTATTCCATATACAGCCATAGATGCCCTCCTGTGTCGGTGACTAGTCATTGTAGCGCTGCTGACTGTGCATACCTAATAATTAATTGCTGCGACTTCATGGGGTCAGCTACTGTCATATCCGTTTGAAGGTTCTGGCAGAAAACGTGTGTTTAGTAAAATATATCTCCACTTTCCCACGAGTTTCACTTTCACGTGTCGTGGACCACACCACATAATATAAGGCACACGACAGGTGTCATTAATTACCCTGGAGACTCCACACAAACCTCAACGCACCTGTCAATAGTGTGCCCCAAAAGTGCAGATATTTTTAGTAAACACGTTTTCTATAGCCGCAGCAAGTAATTATTGGGTGAGTACACACTTTGCACAGACACAGGAGGGCATCTACAGTATGTCTGTGTATAGACCAATTATTTGTTTACTAACATTGAGACTGGACGCACAGGTGATTGTTTCACGCAATCAATACCTAACCTGTTGTTTCGGGGTGCGCTGGTTTCAGCACACCCCAACCCCCTCTTCTGTGTTGGCTAGTGAGGCGCGTCCTAGCGAGACCTGACAGAATGGGTTTCATTGCGCGCATACTGGTTGCACGCATACTGGTTCTTATCAGTGTGACGTCGTCTGTTAAGGGGTCTATACATGGAATGCACTACATGAAATGTATGTACTATCACAGTTCTGGGGCCAAAAACAGCTGCAACCCGGAGCTTATTTTCCTTGAATAATTTAAAAAATAAATATTTCTAACCAACCTGTATGATAGAATTGGCTATGTATTTGACTAGCACATCTGCAGTGATTCATCCAAAAAAAAATCATTTTTTTGTTTTTGTCGAATTCCTAAGCCAATAATTTGTAGGAGTAGGAGACTCAAAGAGTAGGAGAAAAAGTACTGAGCAGCCACCCTGTCATTGAATTATTGGCTTAGGAATGCCACAAAAACAAAAAAAAATCCAATAATTCAAGGCTTCATGGCGTGTGTAATTGATAGAAAATAAGAATTTGTTTGGGTGAACTACTCCTTGAAGCTCATAAGGATAGTATCTAACTTGGACAAGCAGGGTTCCTCTCTTGAAAGATGGGTAGAAGTTTGGTGTCCCATGCCAGGATTGAACACTGGGTAGGACATGATGGTTTACAGCTTGTGGCTTAGTTTAACTCTTCTTCTCATATCTCCTCTTCCTCCTCCTCAGCCACAGAAGAAGCTTCTGAACTGTGTGGACAGCTGTGTGGATGAGGCTCTGGATGGCGTGGTGAGGTCCAGTGGAGGTCTGTCCTTGCTGAAGGGACACAGGGTGGTGGTGCGCTCAGACCTGGACGCGCTGAGAGGCAAAGTGGCTCTGCTGTCTGGAGGAGGCTCTGGACATGAGCCAGCACATGCAGGTATACACACTGCACTACACTGCTATTAATCCATTAAGACCGGGAAAGCATCTGTGTCATTTTAAGATTTCTTTGGCTATTCAAAAATAGCAGATCTACAAGCTCATATCGTGGCACCGAGTGCCGCACTATGAGCTTGTAGATCTGCTATTTTTTTTGAAAAATCGTGGGGAATTTGTGCAAATCTTTGAATATATATATTTTTAAAGGGATTCTAGGCAACATTAAGCCTACATTTAAAAAAAAAAATATATTTATATTTTGCATTTTCCCCCCTCTATCAGCCACTATATAATGATGCTGGGGTGTTTTCCTGCATTGAAACACAGTCCTCTTTCTGAAATCCGTATTTTCCCTACTGTTTATGTTTGTCCGGGGCGTAAATTAACGCACGCATGTGCGCGTCCGTGCGCTTCCGTGTCCGTGTGAACTTTTTACTTTCGGTTTTAAAACGCTCTCAAACTTCGTTTTTGAGGCACAGAATTTACTTTTAATATAGCGTTTGGATAGAATTTAGTTGTTTAACTTCATATATGTGGTCAATTTATCATGAAAGAGCCTATTTAAAAATAAAAATTCAGAGAACCAGCAGGGGCGGGCAGTAACACGCATTGGATCCAAATGCATATCATTTTGGGGGTACTTGACATGAAAAAGTTTGAAAACCACTGCTATAGCAACATACGTTAAAAAAATTATTTAAAAAAACTGTTAGGATTTAGACGACATTGTAGAATCGGCCAAATTGCACAAATGTTCAAGATAAAAAAAAAATAGCAGATCTACAAGCTCTACAATGCATGCATCTAGACCTTGTACATCTGCTATTTTTGAATAGTCAGAGAAATCTTAAAATGACACGGATGTGTTCCTGGCCTTAATGGATTAAACAGGTATTATGTCATTATTATTAAAAACAACGTCCACACAGTGCTGTCTCTGACACAGTCAGTGTCTCAAATTAATTTTAGCAGAACATTTGAAACGTTAGACCTCGTATGACCTGGCTCACAAGCTTATTAACACATTGAATGGTTCATGAAGCCAACAGACAGATGAACTGGTTATATTTTTGTTATATAATCTGCTTTTTGTTTTATCCAATTCTACTGTCTGTCTGTCCTTCTTTATCTATCTATCTATCTATCTATCTATCTATCTATCTATCTATCTATCTATCTATCTATAGGTTATATAGGTAGAGGTATGCTGTCAGCAGCAGTAGCAGGGGGGGTCTTTGCCTCTCCACCTCCTGCCAGTATCCTAGCTGCTGTACTGTGTCTGCACAATGCAGGTATAGTTGTGTGTGTGTGTGTGTGTGTGTGTGTGTGTGTGTGTGACACCTATGTTTTATATTCTGTATGTCCTTGAAATTAAAAAGTTATAGAATCACTGGATTAAATCAACCCTCTTCTCCTAGGCGCCTCGGGGGTCCTTCTCATCGTTAAAAACTACACCGGTGACCGTCTCAACTTTGGATTGGCTGCTGAACAGGCCCGTAACCACGGCGTCTCCGTTGACATGGTGATAGTCGCAGAGGACTGTGCGTTTGACCGTCCCAGCAAGGCAGGGAGGCGTGGCTTGTGTGGGACCGTGTTCATACACAAGGTAAGCTTTGGTTTACAAGGCAAGGAAAGTAAATACATATATATATATTGTTTTTACTTTACTTAAATTACCATTCTTAAGAGTTCCATTAATTACATTTCTGTAGAAATTCAACCTTGAATTCAACAGTTAAAGGGGCTTTTCACTGTAAAGCAACATTTAACAAGTTTGAGGCATACAGGAACTTTGCGTGAACATGCAGTTGGAGAGGTCTGTCTAATAAAATGGCCGGTGTGTATATATGAAGCGTGCTTCTCTCGCTTAAAAGTAATCGATAGAATAATCGCTAAGAAAATATTCAATAGTTGCAGCCCTATGTCTGTTTGAGGGGCTAAAAACACTGTCCATAATTCACTATTGTTTTTAAATAAACGTCACTGTATATATTGTTTGTGTGTTAGCTGGCAGGCGCATTGGCAGAGGAAGGCTGTCCATTGGACCAGATCGTCTCCAAGGTGACAGAGGCCTTGAAGGGGATTGGTGAGTCAGTGGTTCCTACATCCTGTTATGGTAGATGATGGGATATGGTTTATAAGGTTTTGCGTGTATTTTTGTGCAGCCATAAAACATGCATGCAGGCATCTATCTAGGCCTGGGCAATATCGAAATATTGAAACGTACAATAGTGCTTAAAGAAAAATAACATGCGTGTGTGTGTATTCTCCATCCTCAGGTACTCTGGGAGTGAGTCTGTCTCCCTGCAGTGTCCCTGGATGTCTGCCTTCATTTGACCTGCCACCTGGAGACATGGAACTGGGACTGGGTGAGAGGGAGGAGGGGAGGGGTGGATGGACGGACGGATGCATTCATTTGGAAGGATAAAACAGTTAGTGGAAAGGATGAAGACAAGATTGAAGCAAACATACATGCATACAAATAATGTGTCCCAGCTGTGGAGTCATAAAACAGTGGCTCACCACCAGAGAGAGCCTGCTTCAATTCCCTGCAGCAGTGCCTCTGGCAATTGTCAGTGTTCATGTGGGGACCCCTGCTGGGGACCCCTGCTGGTTACATGCAGTACATGCGTTTTTTTAAAATGTTCTGTCAGTGTGAAAAGGGAAATTTAAAAAGCTTCTCTAGTTTCTTTGGTTAAAATTGACAGCTCTGTTCCCTTCCACTATTCAGGTATCCACGGTGAACCTGGCATCAAGCGATCAAAGGTAGGTTTCCACCCCAAAACTGCCCACTCATAGACTAAAATAGACACAGCACAGACAAGTATTTTCTCTAGTTTTTTTTAGGTAGTGGAATCATACCCATGATGCATTTTGAGAACAGCCAGAGCCAAGCATAGTTGAGCTAAATTCAAGGTATACTTGTTTGTGTTAGGCATTACAATGAGTAAAAGTACAATGATTAAGATTAGGTATAAGTTTAAAAATGGCCTGGGATGGCGATTAGCCAGCGGTTAGCCAATGAGATTGTGTGACCTTAAACTCCAAAATCAGCTTGTAAAAATCGTTACCAGTTCAGGAGCCCCAAGCTTTTTTTTAATTGCGAGCTCATTGCATAATATTTGTAATACATTTAATGAAACCCAATGGCAATTCATTGTTATGTATTCTATTCTATTGTCTTTTTCCATTCCACTTCTGTTTCTGTCACTCAGGTGTCCTCTGCTGATGAGGTGGTGAAAACCATGCTGGATCACATGACCAACACTGACAGCCAGTCACATCTGTCACTGAAGTCAGGTATGATGACACTGCATGTTTGTGTATTCAGTTTATTGGCTTTACTTCAATCCTATGTACTTAGTTGACCGGAGTTCCCCAGGGGTCTATACGTGGTCTCGTCCTTTCTTCCCTCTACACCAAATGTCTTTGCTGAAAATAGCCGATCTACAAGCTTGCAACGAATGTTTGCCAATTGTCACCAAATGGTCCCCTATAATATAACATGGCCAGTATATAATAGGACGCTAAGGTTCATGTGGTTAATGGAATATGCTGGATTGTCATATTCGATTGTAGTTTATGTGCCTGCTGACACTTTTATGTTCTTTTATTACATTTTCAGCCCTATTTAAATCACGGTTTTACCTTTATTCTTTTTATGCAATTGTACGTCTCTATTTTATTTTGTATTATTTTTTCGTATTTTGTGTTATTTTATTTCATAATCGAAAAAACTCCTGCACACCGTCTTAAAATGCAAAAGAATTACATGAATGGGAACACAACAACTATGTTTCGGTCTTAGACTTTCATCAGGTTATCTTGGGGGGTTGGGGGTTGGCGGCCAAATACATATCAATATAGGGGCCTTGACATGAAAATGTTTACAAATAAATGTGTCTGTCTGTCTGTATATCTGTATCTCTATCTCTCCAGGAGACAGCGTAGTGGTGTGTGTGAACAACCTTGGAGCTCTGTCCTGTCTAGAGATGGCTGTGGTTACCAGAGCAGCTCTCAACTGTCTGGGTAAGAGTGTGAGTGTGTGGTGCGTACACAAGCATGCATCCGTCAATGTCTCTCTGGTTCTGTGTTGGTCCAGTCTGTTTTGGGAGATGCTCACTTGATTGGTCGTTTGGTCCTGTCATTATGACGTGTGATTGGCCCTTTCTGCTGTTTCAGAGGGTCGCGGGGTTACGGTTGCCAGGGTGATGTCAGGATCATTTATGACATCGTTGGAGATGGCTGGAGTGTCACTGACGCTGATGAAAGCCAACCTGGAAATACTCAGACTATTTGGTGAGAACACACACACAAAATCTGCTATTTTTGAATAGCCCAAAAAAGAATGGTTATAGCTAAAATATAAAATGACACAGATGCGTTCCCGGTTTGAATGGGTTATGGTGCTCTGGATAAGCCCATCTACTAAATACCTAAATTGAAAATGTTTGTATATATATACGTACATGGTCTCCTGTCTAGATGCTGGTACCAGTGCTCCAGCATGGCCAAACCTCAGCAGTGTGTGTGTGAGCGCGCGCAACGTCACCGTGGAAGCTCCAGCTCTGGGCACACGACCTCAGGACGAAACACACACCGAAGGTCAGTCACTCGGCTTCTCTGAAAATTGTGGGTTCGAGTCCAGCTTTATTACCGGAAAATGGATAATACGTAATATGCATTATTTAATATTTATTATTTAATATTTATTATTTGGTCACACTACATCTTTAATAACATTTTGGTCAATATACAGTTTTGAAAATAAGTCATTTGATTTATATTTACTCCCTGAATTGACTGAAGTAACTTAGGCAGACAAAAAAAAATATGATATGTTTGTGTCTTTCAGTTGACCAAAAAAAAAACACGTCTCTCCTCTTTGACTGGTGAACGTTAGTATTTATCTGCCGGTGTGTTTCATTTGCTGTCCAGGTAGCTTGAGCCCTGTGATGCGTAGATGTCTGGAGGCGGTCTGTTCCACTCTGCTACAGCACCGGGAGGAACTCAACTCCCTGGACCGCGCCTCCGGGGACGGAGATTGTGGGAACACCCACTCACAGGCCGCTAAAGGTGAAGATCACGCAGTGCGCACACACACCAAAAAATATATAGTAGACTCTATGCACAGCAGCCATATTGGGAATGAATTGGGCCCCTTCCTTACTTCCTTCACAGGTGTTACCAATGATACTAATGAAGGCTCTGTTCCATTTAGTGTGGCATAGTGGTTGTCTTATTTTCAAGGACCCCCATAACTCTGAGAGTGTACAAAGGGAACCAAATGGACCCTTACGGGTCCATTTGGTTCCATTTGTACACTCTCAGAGTTACACACCCACCATAAGGGGCCATTTGGGAACCAAAATTGAGTGTTTCTAGTGAGCCAACATGCACGTTATCAGCACCCGGACCAGAATGGAACAGAGCCTTCATTAGTATCATTGGTAACACCTGTGAAGGAAGTAAGAAGAGGCCCAATTTCTTTCCAATATGGCTGCTGTGCATAGAGCCTATTGTGTAATGACTGGAGGGTGAATGTTTAGTGTGCCACCGACCATAATAGTTTGCAACATCTCTGGTATGAGTCCAGCTGGACCGATGTCTTGAGTATGAGATGCATTGAAACGCATCGTAGAATCAAATCGAAATATTTTGCTCTCAGCCATTCAGGAGTGGCTCCAGAGTCATGTGGTACCTGGTTGCCCGGGGAAACTGCTGTCTGTCCTCGCTGGATTGGTGGAGGAGAAGATGGGCGGGTCATCGGGAGCAGTGAGTAGATAATAGGCCGTGGGTAAACGCTTGTACTGTCATACTCTCACATGCATATATATATATATATATATATATATATATATATATATATATATATATATATATATATATATATATGCATGTACAGTACATTGCAATACAAATTCAGTACACTCTTACACATCTCTCTCTGTCTACAGCTGTACAGTCTCTTCCTGACAGCAGCAGCTGGTCATCTCACTGAGGGGCGGAGCAACGCTGCAGCCTGGGCCAACGCAATGCATGCTGGGACACAGGCCATGAGGAGGTATGACTGGTGGAGGGTGTCACGCTTTTGGTTCTTCACAGAGAAAGAATGTCTGAGCTTCTGTTACTATACTTGTGAGGGCCAAATGTCCCCACATGTACATGTCTGTCTGTCTGTCTGTCTGTCTGTCTGTCTGTCTGTCTGTCTGTCTGTCTGTCTTATGTTACTATGTCAGTGGTTCTCAAACCTTTTCATGTCAAGGACCCCCAAAATATGTATTTGGCCGCTGACCCCCATCTCAAAATAGTTTGTTCCAGGGACCCCCCAGAAGCAAAGATTTGAGTTACAAATGTTCGCTTTAAAACAATGTATATTCAAAGATTTGCACACATTTTCAAGATTTTTTCAAAAATAGCAGATCTACAAGCTCGTAGCGCGGCACTCGGTGCCGCGCTATGAGCTTGTATATCTGCTATTTTTGAATAGCCAAAGTGTAAAATAATGCTTTTTAGCTCAAATAAAAAACTGACACAGATGCGTTCCAGGTCTCAATGGGTTAATGACGCTGAGCTGACCTGTCTTTCAGATATGGTGGTGCAGACCCTGGAGACAGAACAATGGTAAGAGCTCTGTGAATCGCTTCTTATTTAACTCCTGCATGGAGAATGAATGGTGTATTTATAAAGTGCCGTTATCCAAAGCCTGTTACAATGTGCGTTACATTCACCCATTCACACACACATTCACATACGGACGGCGGAGGAAACAAAACCATGCAAGCTACTAACCTGCTCATCGGCAGCAGTTAGGACTCCAGTGTCTTGCTGGGACACTTCCCAGCAAGACACTTCGCCACTAACCAATGGGGAGCCGGGGATTGAACTGTGTGAACTGTGTGTAGCTGTTTGATCTATGATGGCATGATGATGATGATTTACAAATATGTTTTCATCTGATTACATCCAAAACATTACTGTTTTGCTTATAAACACTATTAAATTAAATTACACACACACACACACAATATGAGGCTCACGTTATTGCTGTAGTTGATGTAAGTACAGTTCGCTGTACACACAGGCAACATTAATTAACGTGGACGTTGAGATTAGATCTTTCTCTCCTCATCTCCCATCAGTTGGATGCTCTGTGCCCTGCAGTGGATGAGCTGATGAAAGTGACCACAGCACCATCTGGCGGGGAACTTGTGATACTGCAAACAGCTGTGGAGGTAGGTTTAAACGTGTCCTATTGTAACACACTGTGAGCTAGTAGATCGGCTATTTTCATAGAATGTTTGCCTATTAAGACTTGCCCGGAATATGGACGCTTAAAGGTTCATGTGGCTAAAGGAAAAACCTGAATAAATGAGTCGAGAAACATAGCAAATACAGATGCTTCCATACAACTGTACTGCTTGTTCGTATCATGCTTTGTGTCATGTGTAAAATGCTGAGCAGGCACAGCTGGCCTCAATGTTGGAAAAAGATGGCAAGAGAAAAAGATTTAAGTGACTATGAACGTGGGTTCATTATTTTGGGACACGGATGACAGGAGCTTCAGTCACAAAGGCTGGAATTGGAGTTGGAACAGTGGCTAAGGTTCAAGTCACATCTCCATTTAGAACGATGGAAAAGACACTAATAGGGTCAGAAAATGTGTGGTTGAAAGCACACATTCAATGTGCTTAACCCATTAAGACCTGGAACACATCTGTGTAACGTTTTCATTTGAGCTAAAAAGCATTATTTTACACTTTGGCTATTCAAAAATAGCACATATACAAGCTCATAGCACTGAGTGCCGCGTTATGAGCTTGTAGATCTGCTATTTTTGAAAAATCGTGAAAATGTGTGCAAATCTTTGAATATATATATTGTTTAATTTTTAACTGTATTCTTTGCTTCTGGGGGTCCCTGGAACAAAACATTTTGAGATGGGGGTTGGCGGCCAAATTCATATCATTTTGGGGGTCCTTGACATGAAAAAGTTTGAAAACCACTGATATACTGTAGAAACATACGTTTTTTCAGAAAACTGTTGGGATTTAGAAGACATTTGTATAATGGGCCTCTTAATGGGTTAATGTCCTCAAAGTCACGCATCCAACAAGCTCTGAACTGAGCAGATTGGACCTACCGTTCCAGAGATAATGGTCAAAACATCTCGATCGCCAATTTTTGATTGAGTTTTGACCATTGTCGACCGTTTTTCTTTAATACCACAGGCTAGGAAGGTCGGACGGCGACAAACTAGATACCAGAATTTGTGCACATTAGTGTGATATGTAAGGATATGTAAGGATATCAATGCAGTGATCGATCAGACTGTGTCAGCAATAACAGTCTGTCGACAACTACACAGGGACGGATGTTCTAGTAGGGTTGCAGTGCATAATTAAACACCTACTTTCAAAGAGAAATACAGATTTCTACAGAAATAGAGAATTTGAGAGTTCAGTGGTGCAAAAACCACTGTGGCACTGTGGTCTACTACAGAGATGTGGAAAAAAAGTGATGTGGTCAGGTGAGTCATCCTTCACCATATTCTACACAAGTGGGTGAGTGAATGTGTGTAGCACCAAGAGAACGCTTACAGACATATTTCCACAAATGTGTTCAAATATGCAAATGATCTAATTAAATATGCACAATACCAATTAAAAGTAAAATCCCCCTTGGGTCAACTGTTTATAAGACCATTGGTTTCTATAGTATTGTCTAGAAGTCAAAACATTATTCACACAAATCACAGTTGTATATATGGGGCTAGGTTTGTTTAGAGAGTGATAACTGATAACTGTCCTTAAAGGGGCTACACCATGAATTTCATTTTTTTTTAGGTTTTTAGTATTTTTTGGGCTCCCCAGTGTCTCTTGTACCCAAAAAAATATTTTTTTTTAACATTCAGTCATTCATGCTCATTTCATGGATTTCCTGAATGGGCGTGTCTGAACAGGCCATTTCAGAATGGCTGTGCAAGTGATGTCACTTGCACTGATTTTGCATTGACGATGGCCAGACAGAATTGCTCAGTAGCTCCCCCCTGCCCAATAGGACGTTTTGGTATTGCAGCTGAAAAAGCTTGGAATGACAGACAGTCAGATTGTGAGAAAAAATATCTGGATGTTTTTTAGGCTTACAACCTGTTTAAAACGTATTAGGGGGCAATATTTATATATAATATATTTTTTTTTAATTCATGGTGTAGCCCCTTTAAGCTACTAGATTGGCAGATGTATAATACCAAAATATAAACTAGAGACATGTAGGAAGACAAAAATACAAAACATTTACGGTCACCTTTTAACTGTAAAGACTTGTACAATCTTATTCCAAGTGCATCGAAGCTGTTCTGGTAGCTTGTGGTCTCCAACACCTTACTAAGACACTTTATGATGGTTTTTCCTTTAATTTGTCATCTGTCAAATATAATACAATAGAATACAGTATGTGTTGTGTTGTTTGAAATATATAATAATATACATACTACAATATATCCATCACATCCTCTCTTAGGATGATGTACATATGTGCAACATGATTGCTTAAAAAGTGCTTTAAAAAAGTCATGACTCTGTGCTGTATATGCACATTTCTCACTCCCCAGAAAGCGGAGTCGGGGGCGGAGTCAACCCGTGACCTCACAGCTAAGGCGGGGAGAGCCAGCTACATCGCCACGGAGCGGGTGACCCTCCCAGACCCGGGCGCCGTGGCGATAGCCGCCATCTTCAGAGCCGTGCTGGGGTCACTCGGTGAACAGAAGTAACCTAGCAACCATGGGGCTGTGTAGGCCTATCACGAAACGTTCAAACTTTCATCATCTAGCTTTTGGATAAAGATTTGTTGGACAAATCCATTGACAACAGTATTGATTGCAATCGTCCAACCGGTGATATACTGTATGGCAATACATACTGTAGTTAATTTAGTTCTTTACAGATGGGTCAGTGTTGATGTACTGTATAAGTTAGGCGTTAGTTGCAAGCAACCATAAGATAATACACTATAACTGTGACGGTTAAGCAAGGGATGTTGAATGGTGAGCATGTCATTGTTGACATGCTCACCATGTCAACAATGGGTTGACATGGTGATTAGACCCTGATGTGAAGCAGAGACGCATTCACAGACAAAACACTCTCACAGACAGCTTGCCTCCTACAGAGCCACACCTAGGGCTGTCACCATTACAAATTTAAGTTGACGATTAATTGTCACTCAAATAATTGCGATTAATTTAATTGTGTGTTTGGCCATTGAACATTGGAACATACGAAGCCTTTAAGGCTTTGTAATAAAAAAAATTGCACATGGCAGATATGACAAATAACTGAAATATGGAAAGAGATTATTGATATTTAATCATTTTGTAAAATAGTATGTAAAAGTAATAGCTGATCTACAAGCTTACAACGCATCACAAAGTGACGTGTTGTAAGCGTCAAATAATTATCTCAAATAATTGCGATTAGGCGATTATGTAATAATTGTGACAGGCCTAGGTACACCGTAAAAAAAACAATATTGAAATACACTATTTACAAATTAACACAAATGCTAAGCACTTTCAGATACATTCTGATTTAATTCACTAACTCATTTATTTGTAAAATAATCATTATTGCAGTTCTACACAAATGGAACTGATTTGAACTTGTATCACGACAATTAAAGGGAGAAGACTTGAGAAGTTAAAGTTTCACATGAACACTTCATGACGTTCATTAATACCTTTTAAGTGACTAGGTATGTCATTTACAGAGAAAATGAATCCACTTGACTAATCTTTGTAATTATGGTTAATGAAATGAATTTCTCTATGAAATGTGTTTGTCAACTCTAGCCCCCCCACCCCTGTCCACGCACCTGCATTTTTAGGTGTTAGAAAATAAAACCCACCCACATACATTGTTTTGAGTCACTGCTATCATTTTCTCTCTCGTCTTTGCATATTTTCCCCACTGGTGCAATATTCTATGTCTGTTTCTCAATGTCTCACTTTTATTTCAAGTCACTTCCGCTCGTGTTCTCTCCTGTCACCTCTCTCCCCCCCCCCCCCCCCCCCCTCTCTCTCTCTCTCTCTCTCTCCACTCTATGACTTTAGTTTCTCTCTCGTTTCTCTCATGTCTCACCGACCTCTGAGCTCTAATCAACTTCCTGACACACACACATCTCACACAGATCAGACTTTGAACACTCACACTCACTCACTCACACACACACCTCAGAGACGTAGGCTGGAGAGAGACAGAGAGAGACACTGGTGCTACAGTACAGAGCCCACGCCAACGGTAAACAATCAC
>NC_139956.1:7174045-7201545 GCF_963454915.1 Gymnoscopelus microlampas
TCACTGTGTTGCGGTGTGATTTGTGTGTGTGTTGTGTGTGTGTGGACCTGCTGTGCCGATCCAAGAATTTGTGATTCTCTGAGAGCTGATCTTCTAACTGAGACGTTAGAAACTGATCATCTGAAATGCAGTAAGTAGGAAAATACACGTGTATTAACACACACACATTTTGCAACTGTGTTTGTGTGTCTGTGTGTGTGTGTGTGTCTGTGTGTGTGTTAGACAGATCCAGTATATACTGTACACCGTTGACTAATGAGTTATTACTTTTACTGGTCACTTTCACTTCTGTTCAGTTATAATTGCTTCTTTAGATACCTGACCTGAAATTCACAGATTTTGTACCATGTCCAGAACCACAGGGCCAGCATTTGAATACATGTTCTGACCTGCATTACAACAAATACTGGTGTACAAATACTTCTAAAATGTCCAAACTAAGCAGAACTTACTTTGGGGCCCAGAATTGATAATCTTATTAAATCGATAAGTTGGATTAACGGTTGCAGCCCTATAGTGTTTTCCACATTATGCAGTTTCACATAGGAAATAATGATATGCACGGTTTCAGCGGGCCACCTGTTTTACAGACCTGTAACCAAAACATGTGGTTATATATGTTCACGCCAACAACGCATAGCAAACCACCAGGAAGTTGATGTTTTTGGTGTGGTGTTGATCTCACTGTCAGTGGTGGAAAAAGTACTCGCATCTTTTACTTAAGTAAAAGTATCAATACTGCAATGTGGAAGTACTCTGTTACAAGTAAAACTTTAATGTACTTAAAGTACCAAAAGTAGAAAGTACTGATTGTGCAGAATGTCCCGTTTTGCAAGTTTTCAAATGTATTAAATGTATAAGAATATTCTGAAAATAGCAGATCTACAAGCTGTGAGCTTGTAGATCGGCTATTTTCAATTGGCCAAAAGGTATATAGGGCTGAAGTGGATAATGTATGTTTTGTAATAATAATAATCAAAATCTACAAAGTAACTAGTAACTAAAGTCTCTCATCGTCTGTCTCTAAGAGGAGACCTTGAACCATGAAAGAGCTCTTGTTCGAAAAAAACGTCTTGTCTCCAGATAAAATGTTCTTTTGTTTCTTCTTTTTTTTGTTACTTTTTGATGACGTTCATGAACTAAATATCCTGTGGCACAGGATGGTGCCTGCACAAAATGATTACACAGGCATTTCTATCTGCACCTGTATCATTTGATTAAACGGACTACTATCTTTATAGCAATATTATTGTATATAAGGTGGTTTGTCACATGTTCCAGATTCTAAATTAGCCATTGATTGTGTTCTGGTATCAATGTCTCTTACTCTGTTTCTCTCTCCTTCCCTTCCTTCTCTCTCTCTCTCTCTCTCTCTCTCTCTCTCTCTCTCTCTCAGATGGAGTTTGCCTGTAGTCATGTCGTGTGTAACTGGAGACCTGAGAGCATTAACGCAGGTAAATATCAATCCCACTGCTCGCATAATGTATTCATAAGGTCACTTCTCTCATAATGTATTCATAAGATCACATCCCTGTGTACAATATATATAATATAAAATCACCACTGAACCCTAGCATCCCTATTCTGGGCATGTCATAATAGGCGGTCATTCAACAAAAATAGCAGATCGGTTTTCAACGTATTGTGAGCTTGTAGATTTGTTTTCAACGAAGATATTTGGTGAAGCGGGAAAAAGGAGGGACCCACGTAAATATCCCTGGGGGACCCCAGTCAACTAACATGGGGCTTAGGTGTATAATTGGCTTCGGCACGTACAGTACAGTATTTGTAATATAATTCCTTTGTTTGTGATTAAGCTGAGTTAATAATGAACCCAGCATTTTCCCAGCATACACCAGTGTTTGTCCCACATTTTCCCAGCATACACCAGTGTTTGTCCCACATTTTCCCAGCATACACCAGTGTTTGTCCCACATTTTCCCAGCATACACCAGTGTTTGTCCCACATTTTCCCAGCATACACCAGTGTTTGTCCCACATTTTCCCAGCATACACCAGTGTTTGTCCCACATTTTCCCAGCATACACCAGTGTTTGTCCCAGACGGTCTGTGAATGAGCATCCATATGACAACAGAACCAGTGCTTTACATCAAGCAGGTAACTCTCTGCCTCCTCTCTGTGTGCATTTCTTGCCCTCATACTCTCTCTCTCTCTTTGTCTGTTTTTCTTTCTATACATTTTGTCTATAACTGTCCTTTCTGTCTCTCTGTCACTTATTCCTTCCTTCCGTCTCTCTCTCAGTCTGCCGTATGAACAGTGTTATTTGTCTGTGCGGTGAGCTGATGTCAGGGCCATTGACGACAACAGGAAAGTTTTTTTTGCAGCGTGCGTGTGTGCGTGCGTGCGTGTGTGTGTGTGCGTGTGTGTGTGTGTGTAAGTGTGTGCATGTACTGTAGGCATATGCTTAAGAAGGATGGACAGAAAAGTCAGATAGCGTAGGAAGGTGTGAAAACACACACACCCACACACACACACACACACACACACACACACACACACACACCATACATAGTGCAAACCACAATGCAATTCTTAGTACCAGACAACGACTAAATGTGCCTAAATTATTTCCATTATGTTCTGTCATCTCACTCACCCACACACACACACACACACACACACACACACACACACACACACACACACACACACACACACACACACACACACTTCAATTTCTTTATTTGAGTCCACGTTTATAAAATACATTACAAGGGCACAGATATGTTTCAGTTGCTTCTGATGTCCCACACACAGGAAACAACATGTGTCTCAGTGCTTAAATCCAAACAACATCCAGAATGTAAACAACAAATGTGCATGAACTTATTCACAGTCAACACATTGGTCATACACTTACAGTCTGCCATATTACCAGCACCGGGGGAAGAGTTATGGGTACAGGAAGCACCTTCTCCTCCAAAGAGATCGACTGCCTATAATGGAGGAGATTGAGCAATATTTTGCAAGCTGCTCTGCCTCACACACACACACACACACACACACACACACACACACACACACACACACACACACACACACACACACACACACACACACACCAGTGTTGATTTCGTCGACTAAAACTGATGACAAATGCTCGTCGACTACCTTTTTTCACTGACAAAAACAAAATAAAAACTAAGCTATGATGAATAAAACTATGATGAAAAATATTGACAATTTCGTCAACAAATAAAAACTAGAGACTAAAATGTTAGTGAGGGACTAGTGGAGAAGAGATCCAGTAGAACTAAAAAGACAAGTCATTTTATGTTCCGTTGCGCTCGGGTGTTGTGCTCTGAAAATAGCAGATCTAAAAGCTCACAACGCGTCGCGATGCGTGGTGAGCTTGTAGATTGTCTATTTTCGGCATGCAGCTAAGTGAATTCTATTTCGATTCTAGTCTATTTCGATGCCATCAAGGACCGCCAAAATATTTTTTTGCAGACAAAATCAACTGTAGATTTAGTCGACTATAATCTTAACTAGACTGAAACTAGACTGAAGCTAAAACGTTTTGGATGACTAAAATATGACAAAAACTAAATGAAATGTTATTCAAAAGACTATGACTATAACTAAATCAAAATTTGCTGTAAATCAACACTGACACTGACACACACACACACACACACACACACACACACACACACACACACACACACACACACACACACACACACACACACACACACACACACACACACACACACACACACACACACACACACAGTGTCACAGGTTGCAACTCACTTGTTCATCATATGTTGTGCTTATGTTTACTCTGTATTTGTTATCTAATGTAATATAAAGGAGAACAGGTGGTAAACCTGTCATAGTAAGTGGTCAAGTCTCTGTTTTGTTTTTCAGAGCCTCCTCCTCTGCCCCCTCGACACATCAATCCCCAGAAACAAACGCGCCGAACCTCCACCACCACCATCCCTCCTCCACCCTCCTTCAAACCACCACCACCCCCTCCTCCTGCTCCCTCTGCACCACCTGCTCCTTCTGCTCCACCTGCACCATCTGCTCCACCTGCACCATCTGCTCCACCTGCACCTCCCCCTCGCTCCACCCTCGTTCCTCCTCTACAGTCAAAAGGTGAGTGTCCGTCTGTCTACACTCTACAGCATACATGGGCAACTGGCGGCCCGGGGGCCACATGCGGCCCCCACCTTCACTTAATGCTGCCCACAGGTTAATATCGGATTATTACTGATATATTATTGATTTCAGCTGTTGCTATTCTAAACATGACCCGCTTTAATTACTTCAGTCTATATGTCTGTCTGTCTGTCTGTCTGTCTGTCTATCTGAGTTAACGTAATTGCAGTGGTGTAAAGTTTATTAAGTACATCTACTCAAGTACTGTTTCTGTTTGGTCTTGTTTTTGATATGAATATTGATGTGAAAATTAAATTATACTGTGATGTGTCTCGACGACACTGCAAATGAGGGCAACCTCAATGTCTTTCGAGAATAAATGAAGGTTTGAAATGAAATGAACTGTACTTAAGTACAATTTTGAGGTATTTTTACTTTGCTGGAGTATTTCCAACTTTCAATACTTGTACTTTTACTCCACTACAATTATTTGACAACTTTAGTTACTAGTTACTTTGTAGATTTTGATTATTATGACAAAACATTCACTACCCACTTCAGCCCTATATACATTTCAGCCATTTGAAAATGCCCGATCTACAAGCTCACAATGCGACGCATTGTGAGCTTGTAGATCTGCTATTTTCAAAAGATTTTTTATACATTTTATACATTTGAAAACTTGTGAAATGGGACATTCTGCACAACGAGAACTTTCGACTTTTGGTACTTTAAGTACATTGTGATACCAATGCTTTTACTTTTACTTAAGTAAAACATTTGAGTACAGTACTTATTCCTCCACTGGTTAGCGGAATTGAGCAGAAGCCACAGATAAGGTTTACTTCGACGTTAAAAGTAAGGGGGATGTGGTTTAATGTTATCAGTTAGGCGTTTAACTTGATGATGAGTTTGATTCTGTGTCACAGCTAGGAATAGTAGCTGTGAGTCGCGCATATTGTTCAAGTGTGAGTCCATATGCTAAACTCAAAGTAGTCTTTATTCGCCTGTAAAAAAAAAAAACTCTGTGAAAGAGCACATATAGGCAAAATCTTTTAGCCGAAAATAGCCGATCTACAAGCTCACACTGCGTGAATCTTCTATGTTTGCATAATGTTTGCTTAGTTATTATGACATGCCCAGAATAGGGAAGCTAGGGTTTGAGTGATTAAGTCAGTGTCTTTTTATTTCTCTGCCTGACCTCATGCTCATGACCCCAGGCGTATTCTAATCTAAGATATTGTTACTGACTTTACTTCTGCAGAAGTCATTTCATATCATTTCAAACCTTTATTTATACTCGAAGGACATTGAGGTTGCTCTCATTTTCAGTGTCGTCGAGATACATCACAGTACAGTTTCATTTTCACATCAATATTCATATCAATGATAAGATAAAACAAAACGGAAACAAAACAAATACAGAAATGTTCCCCTATATCGTGTGATATACAACACAAATTTAAAAGCAGTTGCAGACACTTGTGGGTAGGTCTGCAATCAAAGATTCAAATTGACCGTATGTTATGGGGGAACAGATCTTACATTTAAGCTGTAGGTCATTCCAAGTGGTTGGGGCACTAAAACAAAAGGCTGTTTTCCCCAGTTCAGTCTTTACTTTGGGGACCTTTAGCGTGAGCCAGTCACTGGAGCGTGTCCTATATGTTACAGGATTCCAATCCAGCAGAGATTTAATATACAATGGTAAAGTCCCATCAATTGCCTTAAAAATAAACAGGGACCAGTGTTTGTTTCACCTGTCGGCCAAGAAAGGCCAACCCATCATATCAGGATGCAGTGATGAGTGCTATAGTGCAGTGGTTCTCAAACTTTTTCATGTCAAGGACCCCCAAAATGATATGTATTTGGCCGCGGACCCCCATCTCAAAAATGTTGTTCCAGGGAAGCAAAGATTTAAGTTAAAAATGTCCACATAAAAATATATATATTCAAAGATTTGCACACATTTTCACGATTCTTCAAAAATAGCAGATCTACAAGCTCATAGCGCGGCACTCGGTGCCGCGCTATGAGCTTGTATATCTGCTATTTTTGAATAGCCAACGTATAAAAGGTTAAAATTATTGTGATGCTATATTAACACATTTTACTGGGGACCCCCTGGTACCCCCTCAAGGACCCCTGGGGGTCCCCGGACCCCACTTTGAGAACCAATGCTATAGTGTTCACCAGATACAAAGCGCAGAGCAGAATGATAAACTGTATACAAGGGCTTGAGGACAGAAGGAGCCCATAAATGACATCTCCATAGTCCAACACAGAAAGAAAGACTGCTTCAATAACCCTTTTCATACATGCCATTGGGAAACTAGCTCTGTTCCTGTAAAAAGGCAAATCTTTTTTGCCTTAGTTTTTTTACAGGCAATTTTGTCTATATGGCATTTCATGTCTATATGTCCATTTGGAATAGCTGCTCATGTTTATTCTCATCCTGAGATTCTGACTCTGGTATATTAGGCACAAGACGGTGACGATTCCTCCTCAGTGGCCCTTGTGCCTCCATCCATGGTTGTCATTGTGCCTTCTTGTGCTTTTGCGTCAGTGATGCAAACACGGTCTTCAGGTTGCTTGAAACATTCTCCTTCTCCTTAAGATGGAGCGCTTGCAGGTCTGGGAGAGCCGGCTGCGAACATTTTATGAGCGGTAGGCAAGGGAATGTATACTGTTAACCGTTACCCAGAGGTGTGGCTCTGTAGGCCCGTAGGCATGATAAGGATCTTTGGCCCTTTTAAGGTTTGGATGGCGTGCTCTGCCTTGCCGTTACTCTGGGGAGTGGGGACATTTATAAGGCCACTGGTCACATCACATGTTCAAAGCCATAGTCAACCGCAAACCCCTTCAGCTCAGGTCCACAGGATTGGGGGGCCAGATTGTCACTAGGATGCTGTGCCGTCATGCAAACATCGACTTCAGGTGAACGATGTCATTGTTGGGCTGAGCTGCACTATTTCAATATATCTAGAGAAATAATCTACCACTATTAAATACAGTATTTACTGTGTGAATAAGTGAGCAGTACACATGTGATTATATGGGCACTTTTCCTAATAATGATGAGGCAATCAGACAATCCGGTACAACTTCCCCTTCTTGAGACCTCCGACTTCCCCGTAACTGACAACAATGACCTCAATGACACACCAATCATAGGTCACTAGGTCATTTAGTGCACTGTTCCATGGAAGAAAATATTCACTTCCTACGTTACTAAATGCATGGTCAGGGACCACATGCAAGTAAAGTAAAAGTACCTAAAAAATGTACTTACGTACAGTACTACAGTAGTAAATGTACTGTTCTGGCCAGCCCTCCTCACAGTATTTCATGACTGCATGATGCAAATACTGTCAACATACATCCGCTCGCAAAGCTTAGTCACTTGTATGTGATGATATAGAAAAGATATTATAGGGTTAGTTATTTGCGTTTAAAACCAGAATACTGCCTGCTTGAATCCACATACTGCACATTTATGAATCGAATGAGTGAAGGTATAGAGCACCGAAGTCTGACGTAATTTACACATCCTACCTGGTTTGTGTTTTTCCACCCCCATTCTGAATCCCATAGACGTGTTTAATATCGCGTCAAATAAGCAGTGGTGGACAGTAACGGAGTAAATGTACTCGAGTACTGTACTTGAGTACAGATTCTGAGGATCTGTACTTTACTTGAGTATTGGATTTTTTTGATACTTATTACTCTTACTTGAGTACATTTCCTCTTACATTTCCTCTTACTTGAGTACTTTATAGCCATAAAGTACTTTTAAGCCCACTCCACATCCACAACAATGTTTCGCCATGCAAATTGCCATGCAACTCTTTGCAACATGGAACTACTTGCAACTACTTGCAACCATTACCCCAATGGCAGTTGCAAGGAGTTGCATTGGTGTGGTTGACCTTAAAGGTTTCATGACGTTCAGTTTTACCACACATTAAAAGTCTTTGTCATGGCCTGGGCCGTGGCGTTGCGGTCCAGGCACCCTGGTTGAAATCCCTTAACAGACAGCGTGCCGCGGGTTCGCGTCCCGTTCCCGACGGCCTTTGCTGCGTGTCTTCCCCCATCTCTCTCCCCATTTCCTGTCAGCCTACTTTCACTATCCCTCTCCCAATAAAAAAGCTATAAAAAGCCACAAAAAAAAATCTAAAAAAAAAAAAAAAAAGTCTTTGTCATGGTCCTTCAAACGTGTATAGAAAGGTTTAACAAAAAAATCCACTCCTTTGATCCATGGCAGGTGTTTTTCTCTCACATTTCTAAAGCCTTTTCAACTGCAATGAAAAAAGAAATCTTTGCCTGCGGGTGTCGCTGGTGAGGGATTTTGCCTGTCAATCATCGCCTCTGCTCCGCCCCCCCAAAGGAAAGGATAGGGGAGGGGAGGGGCGAGGAGGAGAGTGGGCGGGATTAATCGACAGTGACCTCACTGTCGAAGGGCCAAGCTCAGATTACTTTTCAGCCTAATTATTCAGAAAACCCCAGACCACAGAAAATCCACTGAATGTTCAAAGTTCAGACTTTTTGGTTGTAATTGAGGTCATAAAACACCCAAAAAAACATAAAAAATAAAAAAAATGAAAATGAATGTCATAGAACCTTTAAAACAGTTTTGTTGCAAGGAGTTGCGACTAGTTGCATTGGCGCGGTTTGGTCTTTAGGTTGGCTGTTTTTTTTTCTTCCCTAAAATGCAATTGGCCTAACTTCTGCTCTCACACTAGCCGTGTTTCTGTCTTCCCCCTCTGTTCGCCTCTTTGTTATCTTAAGTATTTAGTTCTGGTTCCTCAGTCATTTCTATGTTTTTATAGGTGTTTCTGAAGGCTTTGTATAACGTCTACAAGCAAGCACATCAGTGCATGCAGTGCAGGTGGTTTCAGAGAGTTACAGTACTTCTCTGAAACAAGAGTTACAAGGTCCTATAAATTCATTGTGAAAACATTACAGCAATTCATTGATATCAAAATTAAGAAATGTACATCTACTTTTACTTTTACTTGTACTTTAAGTATTTTTCAAAGCATGTACTTTGGAATACTTAAGTATGTTTAAAAGCAATTACTTTTTTACTCTTACTTGAGTAACATTTTGACTGAGCTACTTTTACTTATAGTGGAGTAAATTTGACCAAGGAGTGTCTGTACTCTTACTCAAGTACTGGGGTCGAGTACTTCGTCCACCTCTGCAAATAAGAACTGTGTTCCAAAAATAAACAAATAACCCCGGCGGTTTGACTCATATGGATATGAAGCATCAACTGACGGTGAGAAAACGATAGTTACTTCCGCCAAATTAGTTACATTTTTGCCAGAAACAGACTGTATCAAATATGAGTGAGTGACTATCATAAACGATACAGAGGCACCTCCCAGACAATATCGCAGAGACAGTTTGTTTATTTTTGGACCACAATTCTTATATGAGACGATTCTAAGATGACCCAATGTTATTCTCCATAGAGAAATGACTTTACGAACCAGGGGATGAACGAGTGACGTCAGGACTTCTGTACTCTATAGTGTGTTTTTTTATTTGAAGCTATCAGCCATGCATTCTAATGTTCCATCCATTCCTCCATGAAGGTCAGAGCAGGCTGAAGGCCAACGTCAACGTGGTCTCCCTCAGTGTTGGAAAACTGGTGGACATCAGCAAAGGTGAGAGAGAGACACACGCACACACACACACACACACACACACACACACACACTTAGGTCCACTGTTCTTCCTCTGCTCAGCCTCAGGTATCCAGAGTTGTCAGCGCCCGGTGAATTGTGGGAAATGTAGTGCTGCCCTGTCATCTGTGAGTTCTACACAGATCAATGTGAGTTTAAATCCATCCATATCTGTTTCATTTGGCATGTTTTTGACAGTTCTGTCTTACTTTTGTTTTCAACCAGTGTTGATTTTGACTGTAAATTCTGTATAGTTTTAGTCCCATTTTAGTCATCTTAACACATTGAGTGCCAGAGGTTTTTAAAAGGGTACAGCCAGTGCTGGCTGTTTTTAACCATTTTTGTACCTTTTTCAAGTAGTCACAAAATATTTTCAGTGATCACCGTCCTCACGGTGATCCCCTCATTACACACACAGGGGTCTCGTAGAATCGGGGGGGAAATTAAAAACATTCGGTAATCCGTTCCATAGTTGCAGCCAGTTGAAAATAGTCAAAAATACATGTTTTACTTTTAGTCTAGTTTTAGTCGACTAAATATTAAAAAGATCAACTATTTTCGGTCTAGTCAACGAACATGCTTCGTCATAGTTTTAGTCAACGAAATCAACACTGTTTCCAACGATGTCACGAGAGACAGCCTCTCCTCTCCTCTCCTCTACACAGGTGTGGTTGTGTGAGTTCTGCGGTACAGAGAACACTCTCTCTCCAGACAGCTGTAGTGCTGACCCCTCCAGGCTGGGCCCTCGGCTGGGTGCGTTCCGGGGCCCCCGGGGCCGAGACGTGCTGTACCTGCCCACCCCGGTGGACGACGACTACCAGAACCTGGAGGACAGTGTGATCGTGTTCTGTGTCGATATCTCTGGAAGCATGAGCGTCACTACTGAGGTATAGTCACTACTGTTTGTGCTCCTATTACCAAAACGTGTGCGGGCAAAATGTCCCCATAAGTATAGAACAGGGGTCTTCAACAGGGCGTCTGGGACCCCTAGGGGGTCCTCAGAGGTACTACAGGGGGTCCACCAAATCATTGTGTGATAGGAACTTAGTTTTTTACACTTGAACTTGAACCCTAGTATCCCTATTCTAAGAAAATAGCTGATCTACAAGCTCACAACGCCTCGCGCTGTGAGCTTGTAGATCAGCTATTTTCGGCAAAGAGGGGGAAGAAGAGCAGACTAAGTACTGTACAGAGTGAAAGTTTACTAAGTATTGACGGGTTTAAGTGGTTATAAATGTCTGAAAATACACATTAACATGAATCCAACATCTACAAAAAAGCTTTAATCTGCAACACAATTTTATGCAATATATAGTGGGGGGTCCCTGTTTCATCTCTCTCTCAGAGAGGGGGTCCTTGGGCTGAAAACGTTGAAGACCCCTGGTATAGAAGAATTTGAGAAAGAGGGGCCCTATTCTTGCCAGTGCCTTATCCCTAAACTTCTTTGCCATTTTTTACTATTTTTAAAAACCTTTTCAAATAGTTCAAATAGCCAATCTACAAGCTCACAACGTGTCGATGTATCGGCTAATTGAAGTATTTGAAAATGTTTTTTGAATAGTAAAAAATGGCAAAGAAGTTTAGGGATAATGGGTAAGGCACCGGCGAAAATATGGCCCATAGACTAAAGTTATAGGCTTACAGTTGGGAAAAGATTCTGGTTGGGATTAGGATTAGGCTTTAGGGTTGGAATTATGCCTGATTTGTACTTACTGTAGTTGCACACTGGTGTCATGCGCTGTAATACAAACGTGTGTGTGTGTGTGTGTGTGTGTGTGTGTGTGTGTGTGTGTGTGTGTGTGTGTGTGTGTGTGTGTGTGTGTGTGTGTGTGTGTGTGTGTGTGTGTGTGTGGATCCTAGAGCAATGTGAAGCCTGTAACTCTCACCTCACAATTGTCCTTGCTGTCAACAGGTTACCCCCGGCAACAGCATGAGGTCGGCAACCTACATATCCAGACTACAGGTGAGCGTGTGCGCATGGACACACACACGTGCGCGCGCACGAGCGAGCGTGTTAACTAGACCCTCCAGAAAAATGCGATTATGCAATCGCATAATTTACCGCATAATCAGCAAAATGGCGCATAATTATGCGGGGTACATTTTTTTCAAAAATGACGCATTGCATCGCATCGCATAATATGCACATCGCATCCCATAGCATTGCATAATATGCACATCGCATCACATAATATGTGCATCGTATCACATATTATGCGAAATATACAGCGCATATGCAACTTTGCACATATTTTGCAACTTCACGCAATTTCACAGCATAAAATCACATAAAAAAAAACACATATTTCATCGCATAATCAATGATTTTAGCCCACATAATCAAGGATTTTAGCCCACATAATCAAGGATTTTAGCCTGCATAATCAAGGATTTTAGCCCACATAATCAATGATTTTAGCCCACATAATCAAGGATTTTAGCCTGCATAATCAATGATTTTAGCCCACATAATCAATGATTTTAGCCCACATAATCAAGGATTTTAGCCTGCATAATCAATGATTTTAGCCCGCATAATCAAGGATTTTAGCCCACATAATTGATTGATTGATTGAATATTTTATTAGGCAAAAAATGTAAAACAACACATTTACATTTAAAATACTTTGTCTAACAGGTCCGTTCATAAAAGTCCTTGCGGACTTGTTTCCAATGAGGGCCTTGGTATTCAATTCATAGACATATATAGTGGCATCACAGTTCGAATATCATTACACAAAGAAAATAAAAATAAAACAGCAAGAATATATATATATCTATATATATATATATACATATATATATATATATATATATATATATATATATATATATATATATATATATATATATATATATATACATACATATATACATACATATAATACTATGTACAACAAAAGAAATTAAAAAAAAAAAAAAGGGGGGGGGGAAGATATGTACAAGAACAGGGGGGGGGGGTCGGCTGTCTAATGGGAAAATGGTACTACCTCCTCTTTTGGCCTCCTGAAAGGTGATTTTTTAAGGCTCTTTTAAATGATTTTAGCCCACATAATCAAGGATTTTAGTCCACATAATCAAGGATTTTAGCCCACATAATAAAGGATTTTAGCCCACATAATCAAGGATTTTAGCCCGCATAATCAAGGATTTTAGCCCGCATAATCAAGGATTTTATTTTTTTCTGAAGGGTCTAGTTAACATGCTGTTATGATATTGTGTATATGATGTGATATTTGAGTTGTTCCGTTATACCATTTTAACGGACATCTGCCAGTGCCAGCTAATCAGAAGTGTATGTGTTGTGTATGTTATGTTTTTGTGTCCATACCTACAGTATATCATAATGCTAAACTGACAGTTGTTGTATTTTCAGGGCATCCAGGATGCCCTCCAGAGGGCGCTACAGTCTCTGCTCCAGAGCTCCCCTCACAGGAGAGTGGCGCTGGTGACTTTCAACGATGAGGTAGGATGAATGAAGGGTGGGGTGCTGTCTGTGGGACAGTGGTCCCCAAGCTTTCACTGGATCAGGGCCCACTGGAAAATCTTGAAAGCATTTGCAAGCTTGTAAAGAAAAGAAATACCATGATTTTGGTTATAAGCCCATAGTCGTGTGTGTGTGTGTGTGTGTGTGTGTGTGTGTGTGTGTGTGTGTGTGTGTGTGTGCGTGTGTGCGTGTGCGCACGTGTGTGTGTGTGTGTGTCAGTCACAGAGAGACAGAAAGAGAGAGAGAGTTTTACACGTGTGTATGTTGTGTGAGGGTTGACAGCCTAGCAGAATGACATTCTTTAGACGTTGTTGACACTTGACAGCAGAGACTGTCTGCCTAAATCACAGTCATTGGCAATCTAATGACCCTGAGCCCACACACCCCACTCATTACTGCAGCTGTTTGTCAAAGACAATGCATGTACATCACTGCAGCTGTCGTGCAGAAATGCACTCGGATACATTTACAGTATATGCACGTGAGCTGGGTTCACATGCAACTAACATGCACACACTACACATGCTTTTGCACTCAGTACAATAATACACATACACACTGAGCAGTACCTATGTTCTTACTTTGTGCCACAAACACACAAGCTTACAAATGCAGCCGTGCGCGCGCACACACACACACACACACACACACACACACACACACACACACACACACACACACACACACACACACACACATCCAAAAGTAATCAACAAACTATACTATAAAAACTGATCAAACATTGGCCAAATTGTCAAATAATATAAGAAAGAAGCAAGAATTGTGAAAATAGCCAGCGCTAACTAACTAACTAGAAACACATACAGCACAGAAAGAGAGTGGGCAAGTATATTAGTCATATACACCATACGGTACACTATGGACATAATTATTGTCACATCCGAATCCCCCAGCTATGTATTATTATTCATAAGCTATACTGTCAGTACTGTAGCAGCATAACTAGGGCAGTCTGCAGTCAACAGTGAGTTTAACCGGTTCACATGTCAGAAGCATGTCAGGTGTGTTGCGTTGTCTCTGCAATGCCACCGGTCCAGGTCAGTATAGTTTCCAAGCAAGCTTTGCTTTCTTGGAAAAAAGAGAAGGGAAGAGGATAAATCCAACTTCACGTTTGGCTGCCATCAGTCATGTACCATAACCTACTGTAGGTCAGGGGTTCTCAAACTTCTATTGGCGTCAGTATCCCCATTCCCTCCTGATTTCTGAATCCAAATACCACCTTTTCCCATCTACAACGTAGCATAGCAAACTGGAAGAGAATACCATAGCTCAGTGGTTCTCAAACTTTTTCATGTCAAGGACCCCCTAATTGACACTTATTACCCCGCGGACCCCCATTTGAAAAGATAAGCCAGGGACTCCAATAAGAGAAGGTTTTTACGGCTCTCTAGCAGTGATTCTCAACCATTTTAATTTCAAGGACCCCCAGTTTGACATGCATTAGGCTGCGGACCCCCATTTAATGGCATTTATACCTCTTATACCAATTCACATTTTAAAACCAATGTTAATTTAACTCTGAGAGTGTACAAAATGGAACCAAATGGACCCGTTAGGGTCCATTTGGTTCCATTTGTACACTCTCAGAGTTACAGACCCATAAGGGTCCATTTGGTTCCTGTCCATCATTTAGCTGGGGACCCCCTGGAACCCCCTCAAGTACCCCTGGGGGTCCCCGGACCCCACTTTGAGAACCAATGCCATAGCTAGTATAGTATATTGTCATGCTACACACACACACACACACGCACACGCACACACACACGCACACGCACACGCACACACACGCACACACACACGCCGCAAGAGTCAGTGAAGGTGAGAGATGTTCACACATTCACATGAGATCTCTATCTGACATGAGCTTTCTGTCTGACCCAGAATTCTAAGTATTTAGTTTCTTTTGTGACATTCTCAGAACTCAACAGGGGAATTTCATCATGAACACACACACACACACATCATTTGAAAAACCTTTTGTCATTTCCTCTGAAGCCAAATAAATCTTGCGACACATTGGGAGAGATGGTAGATTGGCTATTTTCACTAATTGTCGTTCCACGAAATACAGTACACACAAAGTTGAGAACAAGTTAAGTAAAAAAATAAAAATAATCTGACAACAAACGTGTCATTGTTTTAGTCGGTGTTGATTTTGACAGCTCATTTTTATTTAGTTTTAGTCAAAGTCTTTTGAATAAAATTCCATTCAGTTTTAGTCATATTTTAGTCATCTGAAATGTTTTAGTTTTTGTCTATTTTTAGTCGACTTAAAGGTAGGGTAAGTGATTTGCGTTGGTTAAAATAATTGTTAAATAGCTCTATATTCTGATAGTACTCATTGCTATAGAGTGTTTTTTCATTATTAGGAGTCTCCTTGTCTCTCCACCTCTGTATTAAACAGAAAATGCATTTTCGTTTCAGTTTCAGTTTCATTTCCAATTTTGTCCAACCAGGACAGAGAACTCAAACAGGATACAGATTAAACAAGTGAAATTGGAAGTGGTGACACTAAGAAATGAGCATGCTAAATTGGAACTTTGGTCGACTAAATCTACAGTTGATTCAGTCGACTAAAATGTATTTTGGCGGTGCCTTGATGGCGTCGTAATGGCTGATTTTACACTTGGTTGCATGCTGAAAATAGCAGATCTACAAGCTCACAACGCGTCGCAGTGCGACGCGTTGTGAGCTTGTAGATCTACTATTCTCAAACTCAACACCCAAGCGCAACCAAACATAAAATGACTTGTCTTTTAGTTCTACTGGATCTGTTCTCCACTAGTCGCATTAAACATTTTAGTCTAGTTTTTATTTGCTGACGAAATTGTCTTGTTTTAATCATCGTAGCTTAGTTTTTATTTAATTTTGATTTCGTTTTCGTCTGTGAGAAAAGGTAGTCGACGAAATCAACACTGGTTTCAGTGTCTTCTGACATCAGACATTCAGCTTTGAATCATGACTGCATTCATTTCACTTTAGCTTTTCCTGTTATCAAAGTATGTTTGTGAATCATGGTTCCTGTGATTCATGTTAGTGTTTTTAGTAAGGCTGGTCCCATTGTTATTTACATCCAGTCTTCTATCTCAACCTTTCAGTGAATTAGCCTTGATCAAGATTATATACGTTCTCAGACATTTTGCCCGTATCAAGATACAAGTCTATTATAGTGAGACACATATGAGTTGTTGGCAGTTTCCCACTGATGACTGACAACTGAGTCACTGTTATTGTTTGCCCAGACAATTTTTCAGGCTTACATTTGTGAAGATTGCATACATTCTTACACCTATTAAGTCATCCAAATCAGTGACTGTGACTTTGAGACAGAAGTGTTTTCTTCAGTAAGTCTGTTTCCATTGTTATCAGTAAGTGAGTCATTTCTTCCTGACTGAACATTATCAACGAAGCCAAAAAGTATATTTTTAGTTATACCTTTTCCTCTGTAATCCCCCCCTCCCTCCCCCACCCTCAGATTTACATTTCTGCAATGATGCACTCTATGACTCGAAATTGCAAGCTCAAAATAACTGAAAAATGTCCATTGTTCTCTTGACTGAGTTTTTAAATTAATTTTGTATGTACACTGAAACATGCCTAACATACCAGGAAATTGATTGTTATAGCAAAAATAGCCCTAAACCACATATCATAATGAGCTATTTATTTTTATTTAGATTGTGTTTTGTGAAATTCTTTAGAAATGTTTTAGTACATTTTTATAACATCTTAGAACTCTCTATAATGTGTTCTATAATGTCATGCCCAAAATAGGGACGCTAGGTTGAAAGTGGTTAAACAAGGTGTGTATCATAGTTAGACCATAGCCTGTCATGGTTTGGCATCGTGAACCTATTCAATGGACTCATAGCAGGGCTCTGTGCTAAAAGCATGCTTATAAGCAGTGGTGGAAAATAACTAAGTGAATACTTACAAGTACAATTTTGAGTTACTTTTTACTTTACTAGAGTATTTCCAATTTGCAATACTTTTACTCCACTACATCTCAGAGGCAAATGTTGTACTTTCACTCCACTACAATTATTTGAAAACTTTAAATTACTAAATTATAAAACATACATTAACCACTTAGCTTGTATTATACCTAGGTTATTTGAAAATCGATCTACAAGCTCACGTCGCATCGCAACGCGTTGTGAGCTTGTAGATCGGCTATTTTCAAACATTAGTACACTTTTACTTTTGTTACTTTAAGTATATTCTGATGCCAATACTTTCGTACTTTGCTCAAGTTACGTAACATTTTGAACACAGGCCTTTTACTTGTAACAGAGTATTTTTATATTGCGGTATTGCTACTTTTACTTGAGTAAAATATCTGAGTACTTCTTCCACCACTGCTTAGTTTTAAGGTACATACTCAGCATAAGTCACATATATCCAGACCACATAGATCATCAGTGAACCAAACGTAAACATCTATTGGGTGTCTCTTGTTGCTACTGTATGCTATGTCATGGTGTTTCCCTCGTACAGTATGTTCTAACATACAGTCCCCTGTCTGTCCACCTGCGCTAAATATGTTAATCTGAAATGAGATGAGACAGTTTGTGTTTTGTTTTTTTGCTGTTTGTGTGTGTGTGTGTGTGCGTGTGCGTGTGCGTGTGCGTGTGCGCGTGTGTGTGTGTGTGTGTGTGTGTGTGTGTGTGTGTGTGTGTGTACACACACACACACACACATGTGAGAGAGAGAAACAGAGAGTGAAACATACTTGTTCAGTGTCATAATAAGGCCTATCAAGATGTCAACAACTTAGTTTGGAATATTACCACACACGCACATGCGTGTGCACACACATACCGTATACGCACATAGAGACTGTGGGAAAACTACTGTAAATGCGATTACATCTGTCGTTCAATTTGACCTTTTACCTAGATTCATTGCATGGCAGCACAGAATGGTTACCAGCTATATCCATTGTACAATGCAACAATTCCAGGCGACTTGATTCCTCACCTGAACAACAAATATCCAGAGCTGTGGCTCACCAGGCATTCTCTTTTTTGGGCAAGGTTTTTATGATGACGGGATTGTGTGTCATACAACTCTGAACATTTCTCTATTACAATTTACAATTTAGGCATTTAGCAGACGCTCTTAATCCAGAGTAATTTACAGTAAGCAAGGTAGACACAAGGAAATACATCAAATGCATAGAAATAGTATAGACTAGGTAAATCACAGGCAAACCAAGAACCTATCATCAGTCTAAACTAACAGTATAATATCAAAAGATTTATAATCTGTAAATTGAAACTATACAAACTATAGGATGCCAGGTCAATAAATGAACTTGGCATCTGTCTACAGCATTACAATGACATTTTAGCCTTTGCATAATCCTGCATGGTCGTCAAGGCTAGGGCAAGTGCTACGGGCTAAGGTGGAGTCTGAAGAGGTGAGTCTTGGTTGGGATTGGGAGTGAGTCTGCAGTTCTAATTGCTATGGGGAGTTCATTCCATAGTTTGGGAGCCAGAAGGGAGAAGAGTCTGGGACGTGTGGAGCGTTGTCCTGGTTGTTTTATGGAAGGTTCTGACAGCTTCCCTGTGTTAGCCGATCTGAGTGAGCGGGAGGGGTTGTAGGTTTGGATCAGGCTTTGAAGATATGGGGGTGCCATACCTTCGGTTGCTTTGAAGCGTCCGTGCCTGTAGCGATACGGCTTGGTGTCATCACCCCCCTTAGATGGCACACTTAGTGGATGATTGTTTATTTAGTATGTTGACCACATAATTACTATGTCCCTTCCTGTCCACCCATTTGTCCAGGTGGTGGTCTATGGGGACGGGACCGGAGAACCCATGAGGTTCAGGGACTGGGCACTGATTGACTACGACCATATATGGCAAGAGGGTGTGGCCCACAGCACACCGCATTGTATAGCGGAGTGCTACCAAGCGCTTCTACAAAGAGTCAAAGAGTGAGTGTGTTCTAACACATGTTTAGTCTGTCTGTCTGTATGTGTGTCTGTCTGTCTGTCTGTTTGTCTGTCTATCTGTCTGTCTGTCTGTGTGTCTGTGTGTCTCTAACCCTGTCTCCATGTCCAGGTTTAGAGACCACGGTGCCACCTGTCTCGGACCGGCTGCTCTGGTCTCCGTTGCCATGGCGTCCCGGTACCCAGGCTCAAAGGTAGGCAGATTTTTGTATTTTGTCATGCGAGCAGCACATGAACACAACAATGCAACTATGTCCTGTGCTCAGGTGGTGCAGGGGTAAAGTACCTGCCCACCAACACGGAGTCGAGGGGTTCCAATTTACCATGGTGCAGCCGGCTTTGCCGGGCGTCTATACAAACACAATGAACCCTTCGCTAGCTTAGCAACCATTGTTAAGCTGGCATATGGTCTGGTAGGCTTACGTCACCTAACGCAATGGTGACCATGAACCACTACCAGCAACAGATTCCCAGAATACAGTTGGGTGCTTTTCCCAAGCTGAAATCTGCAAGGCTGCATGGCTGTGTTGTTGAACACATACAGCTTGCTTAACGTCGGGAAAGTTACATGACTCACCCGCCCAGGTGGTGTCTAATACTAAGTAATCACCATAATCGTAACAAAATTCAGATTCACAGCGCTGCCTGTTACGGATTCCGCACGTTAAAGTATATGAATTCATTTCATTTGTTTGTCTATTTATTATCTGCTACTAGTCTTACGGTGCAGTACATTATAACTCCTGTTACAGTCATGGATCAACTTCAACCTGGTGTTTGCACTTTCTCCATATACGGTCCGTACATCTAGATAAACGTTCAGATTTCAAATATAAAGTGCTAACCCCATTTCCACAGATGTTACAATTATGCACGGGCCTTTCAGACGTACTCGTATATTCCGTATTGTTCAATAAAAAGCATTTTAATCCGGAGAACATGTCCACCGATCGGATTAACATGCTTTTTATTAAACAATACGGAAGATACGGGTACTTCTGACAGCCCGTACATGAATGTAACATCCGTGGCCATGGGGTAAGCACTTTATATTGGTTACTCTAAATTAAAAACAATGCTTTGTCCTGACCTGAGTTCACCTTTTACAGTAGGTCAGATCTTGTAAGCAGTGTTATTGTAATGTAATGCAGGCAGCGTTTTACACTAACAATCAGATTTTTGTTATCAAGTATATCACAGGTGTGAGATAAGGTCACAGGATGCAGAATTCTGGCTAATGGAGTTTGTAACTCAGTTGTATCATGTGTCCTCAGGTGATTCTGTGTACTGACGGCAGAGCCAACATCGGATTGGGAGCAATGGAGCAGGTTCCCTCCTCTTCCTCATCTTCTTCATATTTCTACAGAAAGCTGGCTCACCAGGCAGCTGTGAGCGGGTGAGGATGCACGCACACGCGTGTGCGTGTATAGGTGTAGAGGGAAAAAAGAGCAGCCCAGAAATAAACAAAAAAAGTTGAATCTGAAACACAATTTTATACAATATAGAGGGGGTCCCTGCTTCATCTCTCTCTCAGCTAGGGGGTCCCTGGCCTGAAAAGGTTGAAGACCCCTGCGGTAGTGTGTTGATGTGTCTCTTTGTCTTTCAGGGTGATAGTATCAATCATGACATTTGAAGGGACAGACTGTCGTCTGGTAGAGGTGGGCCTACTGGCAGACAGTACTGGAGGCCGGGTGAGACACATGCACACACACACACACACACACACACACACACACACACACACACACACACACACACACACACACACACACACACACACACACACACACCTGGCATCCCTATTTTGGACATGTCATTATAGGCACACATTTTCTAAATCTAATTTATTTTTTCAAATTAGCGCATCGCGATGCATTGTGAGCTTGTAGAGCGGCTATTTTTGGTACTTTTGCACGACACTGTCATACGAAGAAGTATAAACCAAAACATAAAAAGATGAAATATGAAGATACAAGATTCCTCCTCTCTTACTGTGAGTTACTTGTGACCTGAACTCAGACGGCTGTTCAACTGTTTTGAGGTCACTCTGTGACCTTGTTGTTGTTGACTCCAACTTTAAACCAATAGCCCAGATGACAGGAAGTGTATTAGTGTTTAGAAGCAACGGGGCATATTACATACTGTAGACCAAATACCTGTGATGTTAGCCGAATGTTCAGAGTAGGACAGATAAGGGACAACGTGTAGGACAACATGTCTGACCTGATAATCCTTGAAACTATTTGAATCACGTACTGTACTTTAAAAGCATTTGGAACACACAAGGCTCACTTCAATTCAGAGTAAGCTCTATTGATTTTATAGCATTTTGTAACATTGTATAAATGAAGTGCTGACTAACTAGTGTTGACTAAAACTACAGTGCCTGTTCAGAGTGCATTGGGCCTTCACAGCCGGCTGTCTGTGTCCGGTGCACGTGCGTGCATGTGCGCGGCGTATGCGTGCAGGGTACGCTGACATGCTTAGTATATCGTCGCTGTCGGGAAGAAACCTCTTATCTCCATATTCTAACTATTTGTGTTTTTTCTTAACTCATATACTGCCTAGAACGACTAAAACGACTTCTGTCCATAAGCCATGCCTGCCAAGAACGACTAAAACGACTTTTTAAAAAATTAAAAAAAATTAAATTTTTTTTTTTTTTTTTTTTGATTTTTTTTTTTTTTTTTGACCCAAAGACCAAGGAGATATGATTTTTCGAAGATATAGACTCCCATCCACTTCCTTGTTAACTTAAAACTTAAAAATTCTTTATCTCGGCTCCTGAGTACTTTTTTTTTTCAATGAAAAATCTTGGCGGTGTTCAAACGGGCCAGAAATAATTCTGGCAGTGAATGAGTTAAGTTAAAGGTTCTATGACATTCATTTTCATTTCATTTCATTTTTTATGTTTTTTTTTCTTTTTATACACGTTTGAAGGACCATGTCAAAGACCTTTAATGTGTTGTAGAACTGAATGTCATGAAACCTTTAACATCCTACTTGATCATACAACAGTGTCACACAAAAGTAGCAGATCCGCAAGCGTTTAGAGCTTGTAGATCTGCTACTTTTTATGCTTTTGAATTTAAATCCTGAAACGTAAGAGTTTTGGACATTTCCACCCGACAGAGACGATATTAGTGTAAATCAGACGTGTGCATAATGATCATGTGTCATAGGAGTACGGTCTCTTCTGTGATCTGCTTTCTCTCTGTGTCCGTGTGCAGAGTGTGGAAGAGACAGAGACATAGTGATCTTTATAAACTTGACCAATGAAACCAACGCTATCGTCACAACAATGTTGGTCTAAGAGACGCACTGGAAAATGTATGTTTTATATGCACTGATGATCAACTAGGATGCAGTAGAGTTGCACAGCTGTAGGCTGCAGCCGAGGGCTGTGAAGAAGAGTATAGTTCTGTACTGAGAATCTCATATGAATCTCATATGCCAGACGGATAACTTGTAGCCACATTGGCTAGTTCCACTAAACCAGTGGTTTTTAATTTCAAGGACACCATAACTCTGAGAGTATACAGTGTGCAGACCCGTAAGGGTCCATTTGGAACCCCCTCAAGGAACACAGAGGGTCCCTGGACCCCACATTGATAACCACTGCGCTAAACAGCCGGGTGGACATGTATATCCCATAGCTTGGAGGGACGGGCAGGTCTGAGATGAGAAATTCACAAATTGTTTGGCCTGCGTGTGTACATGATCATTTGATCATGATCACACACACACACACACACACACACACACACACACACACACACACACACACACACAGGCCAGGCGTAACAACGTAATATTGGCCCTGCCTTTGGCTTGGCAGAGATAATAGAAATAAATCCTTGACACAACAGTGTCTTTGTTCTGGAGGGTGGAGAGCATCTAATCAGGCTGGTCTGCCTACAGCACAGTAAGATCGTACTGATGTTTACTCTAGCGCGGTACAAACTGTCCTACTAATAAGAACCTGTTGATGGTGAGATCAGATACAGAGTACTACGGTACACGCTGTGCCATCTGAAATACATTCATGACCTTTGATACTACATAGACACAGACCTGACCCCACAATGTCACAGTAGCTCCCAATGGTCAACAGTAGAAGACTGTGGTTGTACTGATTTATTTTGCACTTTTGAGACAACACAAAAGACAAGATTTTTGTATTAAATTAGAAATTAAATTAATTAAGTGCAAGGAAGAGGCAGGAAACCCCAAAAGGGCTTATAAAAGGCCTCTAAGACAGTACATACAAACAGGGCATGGCTGATCTGGTTAGCCAACCTACGATAAACACCAGGATAGGAAAGTGTTATGTTTATTTTGATGTCTGTGCCAGGAATTGGTGTTATGAAAATGTTGGTCGTCTTTTTTTTTCTTTTCTTTTCTTTAGAACAGACAAACTTCCTTGTTCCTTGTTGTTTTTCAATTTGCATACTGTATCATTTTATTGAGGTAGCTAAAGAACAGATTACGTTTCTGACTGGGCAGTATTCGCTCTGGCAGATTCATCAGGTTTCCAGGCAAAAAAATGTTAATCTTTGAAAATGTTCACCTATAACGACATGCAGGCACAGCAGGTTAAAAGTGGCCATCCCACCCATGACCCAAAATTACATTATTAAACAAAATGCCAGACGCCAGAGGATTAAGCTTTTTTTCCCATTGACCTTTTTTTCTGCTGTTTTGTGTGTCTTTTCACCACCATCGTTTCCGCCTGCCGGTAAAACTCTGTCTCTCTCGCCCGCACACACACAGGTGAACATCGTCAACATTGGCACCGTGGCTACGGAGATCCAGTCTGCCTTGGCAGACAACATACTGGCGACGGGCGTCACACTAACTCTGTTAGCTCCAGATGGCATGTGAGTGAGTGGCAGGAAAACTGAGTAAAAATGTGGCAAACAGCTGGCATGTGTGACTCACCCAGTTGTCACAATGAAATCCAGAAGTTGCGGTCTGTCAGACAGACAGATTTTGTGCAAATCTTTTGAATATATATAATTTTTTAAAGTGAACATTTTTAACTCAAGTCTTTGCTTCTGGGGGTTCTACAAAATGTGTAGAACCCCCAGAAGCAAAGACATTTAATGTCTTCTAATACCTAACAGTTTTTTTGAAAAACATATGTTTCTATATCAGTGCGGTTCTCAAACTTTTTCATGTCAAGGACTCCCAAAATGATATGTATCTGGCTGCGGACCCCCATCTCAATATATTTTGTAATAGGGACCCCCAGAAGCAAAGATTTGAGTCAACATTTTTCCCTTTAAAAATATATATTTTCAAATATTAGCAAATATTTTCACGATAAAAAAAATGTGTGTGCAGTGCCGCGCTATGAGCTTGTAGATCTGCTATTTTTGAATAGCCAAAGACATCTTAAAATGACACCGATGCTTTCCTGGTCTTAATGATTAAAATACAATTTCTGAATATGCTCAATTAGTTATTGATTTCTCTTCCTCTCTCACCTTCTGTCTTTTCCTCTCCAATCCCCCCCTCTCTAGGTATTTTCCCTATGAGGATGACAGTAACCACAAGCTGGTCAGAGAGATAGGGAATGTAACAGAAGGACTAGAGATCACCTTCCAGTTTGCTGTTAAAGTGGACAGCGTGGACAGTAAGAGAAAACACACACACACACACACACACACACACACACACACACTTTGACTAATGTTGATGGCACGCAACAATGACCTTTGCTTATGACGGTATGAATATCCATGGATGTATATTATGTGTTTGCATCTGTTCGTTTCGGAATTAATTCTAGCCCCCATATTTTTGTGTGTGTGCGTGCGTGCGCGTCAACAGATTTCCTCCAGAGAGACAGACTGCCATTTCAGCTCCAGTTGAGTTTTAAGACCAGAGACCAACAGAAAGTCACCCGTGTCATCACTGAACAACGCAGAGTTACCACCGCCAGGTACGCACGCGCGCGCGTGTGTGTGTGTGTGTATGTGTTTCTGTGTACATGCATGCCATGCATATATGAGTGTGAACAACTGTGTACAGGATGTCTTAACATTTGGGAGAGGGCCAGGATTCAACAGGAGTGTCAACATCTTCCAATAACAGTATAAAAATAGCAATGTACAACAAAGTCATTGTACACAGGAACGATGACACAGCATCGTGAAAACAACACAGGTGGTGTGTCATCATCACCTGCTTAAATGTTACATCGTTGTTGTTAGATTGACCGAGCGGTCATGACCCGAAGTGAGGAGGCAGAGGCAGGAAATATATTAAATGCCACTTGGTGGGCCTTTATTCCAAAAAAAGGTTACAGTGTCCATAATATACATTCTAACAATAAAATCACGTGCTCTGGGCACATGTTGTTCTGACCAGCCCTATTACAGACTGGCATAGAAAGCAGCCTTTTATACTCCCCACCCTTAGGTGCTACTAGCCCCTTTCGGGACCCTGTTTACCTTTTTTGTATTTGGGAAGACGGTAACCAGGGTCCCTTGACGCTCAAAGCACTCTCTCTCATATTCGCGGGTACCACTGTCTCGTCTCGGGCTAATAGCTCGTCGCTTGGAAGTTGCAGAGATTTCTCAAAGGTACCAAAAAGAGCAATACTAAACCGCGGTTAATCTGCATTAATGCGCTCGGATCGGCGCTGCCGTTTAACATTTTTAATCATTTAGTAGCTAAATTTCCTCTCTCAAACAATGCTCCACTTCCCATGTCCCGCCTCCCCGCGGTGACTGACAAGCTGCGCGTCCTACGCATACCTCTATGGTCCTACGGTACTGCCTCTGATTGGCGAGCTCCTACATGCTTGCATGACAATCACAACGCGGGGAGGCGGGACATGGGAAGTGGAGCAGAGTGTGAGAGAGGAAATTTAGCTTTACTAAATGATTAAAAATGTTAAACGGCAGCGCCGATCCGAGCGCATTAATGCAGATTAACCGCGGTTTAGTATTGCTCTTTTTGGTACCTTTGAGAAATCTCTGCAACTTCCAAGCGACGAGCTATTAGCCCGAGACGAGACAGTGGTACCCGCGAATATGAGAGAGAGTGCTTTGAGCGTCAAGGGACCCTGGTTACCGTCTTCCCAAATACAAAAAAGGTAAACAGGGTCCCGAAAGGGGCTAAGGTGCTACCAACTACAGGGTTGCTCTATCATAATAATTTCCCATAAAACCCCCCCACATACCAAACACAGCAATATACCTACTATGTAAACCACAATATGACATCACTTAACTGATCTAAATGAACTACCATCCCCAAACCCCACAATAACCCACAAACATAACTATATAACATTTTCCCCACCCCTGGCACAATCCTATGTGATGGAACCCTCCCGGAACTATAAAAGCAGCTGTTGTTTCCCCGGGGACTCTTTTAATACTGCACCCTGGGAGTAGGAGACAGGAAAGGACAAGTAAGTTGTGAGAAACATAGCAATAACATTTATATTCTTAGAGCCCATAGCATAACTATTCTAACTTTGACATTTGTCTTTCACAGGTGACCCCTCCCCCGATGTCTGGAACACACATACATGGCAACAGATAATAAAGATTATAATTATAATCCATTACTTGTCTCCTACTCATTTCTCATGTGCAATATATACCTGTATAACTGTGTCCCCCCTGACAAGTACATGAACATATCTCAAAGTCCTGTAACGTAACGGAGATTAAGAGGATCTCCGTTACAGTTGTTCTCTCCTCTCTGACTTCATGTTTTCTGTCTCTGTTTTTATCCAGTGTTAATTTCATCGACCAAAACTATGACGAAAAATGTTCGTCGACTACCTTTTTTCAATGACGAAAACGAAATAAAAACTAAGCTATGATGACTAAAACTAAGACCAAATATATTGACAATTTCGTCAACAAATAAAAACTAGACTAAAATGTTAGTGAGGGAACTAGTGGAGAAGAGATCCAGTAGAACTAAAAGACAAGTAATTTTATGTTTGGTTGCGCTCGGGTGTTGCGCTCTGAAAATAGCAGATCTACAAGCTCACAACGCGTCGCGCTGCGACGCGTTGTGAGCTTGTAGATCGGCTATTTTCAGCACGCAACCAAGTGTAAAATCAGCCATCACGACGCCATCAAGGCACCGCCAATATACATTTTAGTCGACTAAATCAACTGTAGATTTAGTCGACTATAACCTCATGATATTTAGTCGACTAAAACTAGACTAAAACTAAAACATTTCAGA
>NC_139956.1:7204045-7379045 GCF_963454915.1 Gymnoscopelus microlampas
AAATGACAGAGATGCGTTCCCGGACTGAATGGGATAAACAGCTGATAGGACGATGACAAGAGGTTCACATGTCTCCTATAGCAACAATACAAACGCTGAGTCACGGACACCCCCATGGATCCATTATGTCCTGTTTGTGTTTGACACAGTGTCGCTGTGCTTCCATGTCGGTTCTGTATATTTATTTCTGTGGTTCCTCTCCTCCAGTGGTGGAAAGTAACTTAAGTGCATGTACTTAAGTACTGTACTTAAGTACAATTTTTCAGTTCTTTTTAACTTAACTAGAGTATTTCCAATTTGCGATACTTTTACTTCTACTCCACTAAATCTCAGAGGCAAATATTGTACTTTTACTCCACTACAATGTTTTGAAAACTTTAGTTACTAGTTACTTTCCAGATATAAATTACTATATTATAAAACATACATCAACCACTTTAGCCCTATTTTATACATAGGCTATTTTCAAACATTCGTACTTTTGGTACTTTTAAGTATAATTTGATGCCAATACTTTTGTACTTTCACTCAAGTAACATTGTGAACACTGCAGGCCTTTTACTTTTAACAATAGTATTTTTATATTGCGGTATTGTTACTTAACCCATTGAGACCAGGAACGCATCTGTGTCATTTTAGAATTCTTTAGCTATTCAAAAATAGCAGATATACAAGCTCACTCTTTAGCTATTCAAAAATAGCAGATATACAAGCTCATAGCGCGGCACCGAGTGCCGCGCTATGAGCTTGTATATCTGCTATTTTTGAAAAATCGTGATTTTTTTGTTTTTATTTTTTTCAAAAAACTGTTAGGATTTAGATTAGGTTAAGTAAAATAAAAGTACAAATATCTGAGTACTTCTTCCACCCACTGCGACCCTCTCTGTGTCCAGGCCCTCTCTGACGAGGCGGCCAAGCTGGTGTACCAGATGAAGAGAGCCAGCAGTGTGAACAGCAATACCCCGCACCGCCAGCAGAGGAGAGACAGTCAAGCGCACAAGAGCACCACCAAGAAGCCTCTGGAAGCCATGGGGGCAATGTAGAGAACTCCTTCACTCCCAGGGGGGCCCTTTAGATGCTTCCTGGCGGTCCCCAGCTAAATGAACAAAATGGACCCTTACTGGTCTGTAACTGTGAGAGTGTGCAAATGTACACTCTCAGAGTTATGGGGGTTTGTAGAGAGAGAAACAGAGGAGATGTAGAGAAAGAGGAACACAGGGGATATACTGTAGAAAGAGTAGAGTTCTCAACGGGCCTGTAAATTAAGGCCCGGCCCTAACTGGGCCCCTACTGGGCCGGCCCGAGGCTCGGCCCCGCCCGGCCCGAACAATTACCATGCTTTTAGGCCCGAAAACCCGACAAACCTGAAAAGGTGTCATTACGTGCTTTAATGTCCTCAAAGGCACGCATCCAACAAGTTTTGAACTGAGCAGATTGGACCTTCCGTTCCAGAGATAATGGCCAAAAACATCTTGAAAACAGCCACTTTTGCCGATTTTCGATCGCCTGTTTTTCTTTGATAACACGGGTTAGCGACCAACTAGATACCTGAGTAAAGTTCACTTTGAGCTGCATCCAACACATTCTACACTTTCACTGCCATTTCTGTCTGCCTTACTGTTAGGCCGCTAGGGGCAGTTCATTGGCATAGATTTTAGGCCCGGCCTGGCCCGAAAACGTCGGGTCAAGGCGGGTTCGGGCAGAATTTGAGAACTCTAAGAGAGAGAAGCAGAAATCACAAAGCAATGCAAGAAATGGATACCGTATACGCACAAGACTCGGTCTTTCTTGGATACTTCAAATTCCTCACTGTTTACCGATGTGACCTTACAATCTATGTGCGTAGGACACCAAGATGGACTGAAAGACATTCCGTTTAATGAGTCTGAGCCAGAGCCAAACGCAACAGAAAGGACATTGTGAAAGCATGAAGGAACCTAAACAATGCCAGGTACTCATCTGCATGGATACTTGAAAATCACTCTCTTATGACATTGTACCCATTGATGAAACAGAACCCATACTCTTATGACATCATCAGCTCTGTGGAGACCTCATAACCCATTCTGTTGTGACATCATCACCGTATGGGAACCCCGCAGACCTGTACCACTATGACATTATCACCAGTATTACTACAGTATACCACAGAAAGATAACAAGCTCCAATGCTGAACAACAGCATAACAGAACAAAGGAATGCAGATCAAAGTGCACCCAAGTATAATGCTGTGTTATCATCAACTGACTGACTCATTTTAGAATAAAGCATGTAGAGATTAATGTTCATTTAGAGGTGTTCCCAGTGTGTATATTTTGCGTGTGTTCAAGTGCGAGTGTTTGCGTGAATGTGAGTGTTTCCAAGTGTGCGTGTGTGCGTGCGTGCGTGCGTGCGTTGCATGTATGTATGCTTGTGCGTCTGTGTGAATATTTGAGTTTCCCAGTGTCTGTCAAAGCAAAACTATTGATAAGCCATGATATCACGTCCGTCGATGTCCTGCATATACCTCTTCTTATCTCTGTTGTAATATCTTAACTGCACTATAATTAGCAACCATTCACCACACATAGAAAGAGGTTCCTAAACCTATGACCAGGTCAACCTGCCAACAACCCCTAACCCTACACAGTGTTCAAACTACCTTGGCATAAGCGTGTCATTATATAGTCATGTAGCCGACAGTTCACAGCAAGTTCACCGCAACTGTAGAATAAGCTCACCATTACAAACCAGAGGACAGACAGACAGACCGAGAAGGAAAACATTTCTAAACAAGAGTAATAAATGATCAAGGCCACATCGATTTAATAGATTCAATAGATTCAACTGATCTGTGACTATTATCTCAATGCTGGTTGGTTTTCAAATATGATTATTTAAGGTGTTAAAATAGTTATGAACAACTATCGATACAAAGAAATCTGGTTCTGGGAACCAAATGTTCCAGTATGGGATTAGTATTCGATTGCTTAACCAACCAGCTGTACTGGTCCTTGAGTTCAGTCAGTCAACAGTGGAATGACACCTTCTTTGACCTACTATTGTTGCGCAAAGTAGGTCGTTGCAAAATGACATAACTTCCCCTGTCACGTTTTCTCATATTTCTTAGAAAAAGACCCACAACACACTGTATAATTTGCACTTTCAATTAAACCGATATAGATCTAATATAGATTATTATTTTGTGTAGGATTATTCTAGTTACTCTAACTAGGGGTGTAGGTGGAGGCCAATCTTTCTATGTGTCTCCACATACATAGGTGTCACCTTTAAGTGCATACTTCGTTGTGACAGTCACTTGACCCACTAACCTAGAAAGATTGACTTTGATCATTGTTCTTAAATAGAGGTGGACCATGACAGTAGTGACAGTATATTTTGCCATCAGCTACATAGGACATATGATATAAGTCAGAAATCACTGAGAGTTGAAGAGTTTGTTTTAATTGGCAGTGACTATGCAGGAAGTGTTATTTGGGCTGGGTGCATGTCATTACTGTGACATAGGATTAGGGACAATTTCTAAATCACATAAGCCATATACTTGGCAAATAGTGAAAATAGCTGGTCTACAAGGTCACAACGAGTTGCATGCTTTGTGAGCTTGTAGATTTTTTTTCTATTTTCCCAGAATAGGGATGCCAGGGTTGATGTGGTTAACATACATTTTTATTGTTAATTGTTAAACAGTGATATCTTTGTTAAACAATGATAACAAAATAATTATAGATGTGAATTAGGAATGCATGTATTTCATTCAGTCTGACCAGAAGGAGAGATATATATCCTTGTATCCCCACTGGACATAAAAATGAATGACCAGAGCAGAGGGGGATATAAAAAGCATGTATTCCTCCACATCTGCCCCCCCCCCAGCAAATCCAACCCTTGGCTGGACCACAGAAGAATTGGAAGTGTTCTGATACTAAGCACATAAATGTATCAAAATCACAAGCTGAATCTTGATTATGTACAGGTGTCACGTAATTAATTGGATTGGCTGAGACATCTTCTGCAGCTCTCTGCTCAACCTCATGTCCTGCCTCCCTATCCAGTTGGCCCGTGTTCAGGGAGGGAAGCCGGGCGGCGAGGGTGTCTCTGCTGCATGTAATCCTACGGGCTGCGGCGGCACCTGTCAGCAGGGAGTGTTGGGCGGGAGGAGTAGTACCAAGGCTCCTCTACGTCCTCCCGGTGGGGGTTCCTCACTGGCAGGTGAGTCAGTAGGATACAACATTAGTGACAATTGGCATAACGACTAAATTGGGGAGAAAAGGGTAAAAAACTATAATCATTTTTCTTCAGGTACTATTTTCAGTTACAAGGAATAATAACGTAACTTTGACAAAATATATGAAAGTACATTTAGCACTTCAGATGACCTATTGTGAGCAAGTTTGAATGGCTTAATCGAAAATTAAACAGTCCGTGTTATGTTTTGGATACCATATGAGTCATAGTGAATGGCCTAAATATACCAGACCTCTGGTATGATCCTTTAAATGAAGCCCACACAAGCTGCACCTTGTGTGGGCAGTGTTCAGGATGTCTCCCCTTATCTCACTGCTGTCACCGGATCACTGCAAAAAAAGCAATGACATGTTCACACCCAAAAGGGAATACACACGCAGACACACATACTGTATATGCATACATGTGTATGCGCATAATGGCTATGCACTCAAATACAATGGCTTGTGTTCAATGTTAATGCTATGTTCTGCATCGATGTTTGTACATTTACATAATTACTGTGCATGCATTTTTTTTTGCACATGCATGACCGTGTGCAATACATACAGTAACGAGTATGTTACTTTGCACTGACTTGCATGCATGCATGCATATACTGTATGTGTGTGTGTGCGCATGTGCTTACATGCAGGTATGAGATGTCATCCAGGTTGTATTTTTCTTTCTTTTTTTATCAATTATTTGTATTCACAAAATATATAATATATATATATATATCTCAAAAACAATACAATTATGGCCAGCATAACATAGTATACGTACATGGATGCATCATGATTAAAAACTAAACAAAATAATAAGATACATATACATAATACAACCCAACACATACACAACATAAAACTAACACGACAAAAGACCAAGAAATAAAATAACAAGCAAACCCACCCACCCCTCAGGACCAATGATGTCACGAAAAGCAGGACCAAACACCACGCATACCTGTGCTAAAATTCCTACCACTGTGTAAGGACAGCCTTAAATTTAGGCCCTAAATCATGTCCTTAAGCTTATTGGCAATGCTAGACCATACGTTAGCGCTTTTCTCACTCGCTCCATGTACGTAATCTTGCCGTTGATTCTTCTAGAAGATATACTATATCTAAATAAGTTAAGCCGACATCTTATAGACCAATTATTTGTTTACTAACATTGAGACTGGACGCACAGGTGATTGTTTCATGCAATCAATTCTCAACCTGTTTTTTCGGGTTACGCTGGTTTCAGCACACCCAAACCCCCTCTTGTGTGTTGGCTAGTAAAGGCGCGTCCTAGCGAGACCTGATAATGGGTTTCATTGCGTGCATACTGGTTGCACGCATACTGGTTGTTATCAGTGTGACGTCGTCTGTTAAGGGGTCTATACACATCACTCATACCTTCTCTGACACACATAAAATGAACAACATTGTTTTCCCTTGCTTGAAATTTCCCTCTCAGCCATACACACACAATCATAAAGGATGTTGTCACAGAGGTATGGAGAACCAGCTCATACCATCGTGGTGTGTTGATCACGTAACATGCACAGTTTAAATCCTCAGAGTTCGCCAAATGCCACGAACTTCCCTCACAGTGTTCCTGAGATCTCTTTTTTCACAAGGTTTGGACGGACGGGCGTTAACCCAGACTGGCTACCAGATGAAGAGAGCTTGCCTGGGAAGCAGAAGGTCCCACGTTCGATTCCCAGCCCCTGTCTGACGACTTGGGCAGCAATCAGCTGGGAGCTGAATTTCCCCCCGTGAGATGAAATGGGCCTTATTGTAATTATTTATTTATGAGGCCATGGCTGCCATCGGCGGAGGCAAAGCAAAAGATAAGGGGTGACAAGAAATATACATTTTATCCACAACAAAAATAATGTTTATATAAATCTTCATCTTCATTGTCCTCCTTCTATCATGGTAGCATTCAGTGGTAGCAGTAAGCCTGGTGTTCACAGTACAAGAACAACAGTTTCTGACCCTGCTTAAAGACAGTTTGAGACAAAAACAAATATGTGGTTTGAGTGAAAATAGAGTGGGGTTAGAGAGGGTATGGTGTGTGTGTGTGTGTGTGTGTGTGTGTGTGTGTGTGTGTGTGTGTGTGTGTGTGTGTGTGTGTGTGTGTGTGTGTGTGTGTGTGTGTGTGTGTGTGTGTGTGTGTGTGTGTGTGTGTGTGTGCGTGCGTGCGTGCGTGCGTGCGTGCGTGCGTGCGTGTGTGTGTGCGTGTGTGCTTCACCTGTCTTGTTTGACAGATGAAAGCAAGAATTCATTTCCTCAGCCAAACCAGTCTTGCCACATTTACTTGGCACTCAGTCAAGCCAGGCGGGGGGGGGGGGGGGGCGTGGTCTTACCTGAGACAGGTAGGATGGAAAAGCACCGGCATGCTGTCACTCATTCACACACTCGTATATCACTGAGAGGAACACACACACACACACACACACACATCCTGCGGCAGTACGTTTGATAGAGAGACACTTGTGCGGTAGAGAAAGGAGAGAGGGAGAGATAAAGGGATCTCTAACAGACCGTTTGGATATTATTCATCTGTTCCTACTCTGTGTCCCACCAGGAGAAACCATCACGTCTGAAGAGTTCCACCTGAGTTAAACATCTGTCCCTGTCCAACAGGTAACATGAATTTACCAAACAATTACGCGGTTAGATGCAGTGGTGGAAAGTAACTAAGTACATGTACTTAAGTACTGTACTTAAGTACAGTTTGTCCAATTTCCAATACTTTTACTTCTACTCCACTACATCTCAGAGGCAAATATTGTACTTTTACTCCACTACAATTATTTGAAAACCTTTGTTACTAGTTACTTTTTAGATATAAATGATGATATTATGAAACATACATGAATCACTTTAGCCCTATTTTAAACATAGGCTATTTGAAAATAGCAGATCTACAAGCTCACAACGCGTCGCATCGCCAGGCGTTGTGAGCTTGTAGATCTGCTATTTTCAAACATTTTAGTACTTTTACTTTTGGTACTTTAAGTACATTTTGAAAGCAGACTCATTTTAAAGTAGACTTTAAATCTGTGATCCGCAACATTTGTGTCCTATGCGAGATTTGAACCTGCCTAAAGCTCATGAGCGCATTATCCCCTGGACAGTCGTGGATTCCCTCTGGGAACACTTGTAGAAACTTGGCCTCCCACTCGGGAGAACTCGAGAGAATCCTTGACTGGCTGGGGGAGATATTGCGGTTATGAGCTTTGGACAGTTCTACTTGTTAACCAGTAGATGTCCTACCTGACACTAGGTTGTAGCTTTCTCAATGGTAGAGAAGGGAGACCACCTCCAACATACCCTACCATACACATTGGTTAAATTAACATTTTATTCATTCAAAAAAAGTTCTGGACTGCAGCATTAAAATCCAAAACCGCTGCTAGTACTATAAGCAATCTGTTGTAAGAAGTACGAGTAGAAGTACAACCAACAGGACACTGTGAGATTTGAGAGTGTAAAGAGGAATGAAATAAATAATTACACTCTCGGCTATATTAACACTGAGGATTTGACTGTGTGTCCTGATCAGGGTTGCCAGATCTGCTTATTATAATTTCCCCCCAAGATTTTATTTGAAAATAGCCGATCTAGATCTGCTATTTTCAAATAGCTGATGTGTATGTTAAAGTGCTCATGTGGCCCATAGACACTTCTTTTGGGCTGGTTTTCCAAGACCTGGTTGCTTGTTTCTCTCACAGAATCTGGCAACGCTGGTCCTGTTGATGAATGTGACATGCTCTCCAGAAGCATCATGCTGTGTTTGTGTTTGATCGATAGATAAATCGACGAGGTGTTCGAAGAGATGAGTTTTTAGAATACGACTTGACAAGATGTCCCATTCTGGCGATGGTTACAATGACATCCCTGTTTTAGGCATGTCAATATAGGCAATATTTCCCCAAAACTTCCACAGCTTTTCTACAAAATAGTGAATATAGCAGATCTACAAGCTAGAGTATGAATTGGGGCCTATGTGGTTAAAGGTTTGGTCAATATCCGATTTAATTTGATAATGGCGGTCTTTGGATCCTTTCTGTTTCTACTGCAAATGGTGCTGTTAGCGCCTTGTCCAAAGTGCTTTACAAAGTGCATTACATTCATACACACACACACACACGCACGCACGCACGCACACACACACACACACACACTGTTAAGAAGAGTGACGTAGCGATCATGTAATCATTACGTAATCTCCTTGTCTATATTAACACACACACAGTGACACACATTGACACACACGCACTTGCACACATGCGTGCTTACATGCGAACATGTGTACATAAATGCATGTTTTAATTCCAGTGTTCCAAGACAGAATCTCGTCCAGCTTCATTCCAGGTCAGGGCAGTCATTCCTGACCGCCTAATCTGATCCCCCAAAAAAAAAGTCTGTTTGTTTCTGAGTGTTAATCCATTTGTTGGAGGTTATGCTCTATATATCTCTCTCTATCTCTCTCTTTCTATCTCTCTCTATCTCTCTATCTCAAACTAGAATTCAAAGAGTAAAAACATGACACACTCTTGAGTCCATGAATCCAGTGGTCATTAGAAGTATTACAAAAATAAAATAGACAGTAAACATTAAACAATGATTTGTACTTGTTTGTGCGCAGGTGTCTTGCACCAACAATAACAGATCTACAAGCTCACATCGCGTCGGAGCGTGACACGTTGTGAGCTTGTAAATCTTATATTTTCGGTGCAAGAAAAGGAGCGCAACCAAGTAAAAATCAGGCATAATTCTCTCTGCTGGTCACGGCGGCTCACATTACTCAGGTGCCCAGCCAGCTCCATGCAGTCACGACTGCGTTTTAAATAAACATCCAAGACGGGGGCAGAAGAATGCTGTTGTTTTGCACTTACAGAATGATTGATTGATGTGTATTTCAACAGCTGTCATATTGTATGTTGAGCTTGAATGGAAATGTAGATCTTTATTTACAGTACCCAGGGATGTAGCTGAGCACAAAGTGCTCATTTACAGCAACGCCCTACACATAGAGACACATCCCTTATACTGTTGGCCACTGAGCAACTCCACTAGAGCAGGGGTTTTCAACTGATTGTGAACCAGGGACCACCACCCTGACTAAATATCAACCTGGAGACCACTGTTGTGTTGGGTGGGGATATGGACTAATATTAGTGCGTTGGTAACACTTACTATGCATCCCGTGTCTATTTATCCCACCGTTTCTCAACCAATGGTCCACAGACTACTGGTCCATGGCATAATTAGGCCTGCAGGTTGTCAATGGGAAAATGTTTTAAAATATAAATACATCAAATGCCTTTGTTAAATGTTTTACACTACATTTTTAAATAATATTTCTAAAGTCCATCAAATGTAAGAAAATTATTTGAATTAATAGGCGTGGTGTGGGAGAAAAAGCTTGAAATGAAATAGGCCTAATAACTGTTAGGGCTTGATTTAATTTGTTGCACGACATTATGTGCAACAAATTATATCAAGCCCAGACATTATTTAACTGAATGTTGTTAGTAGTCCAGAGCTAAAAAGAAGGGGTGAGAACCACTGTTCTATTCCTATCCCAAGGTTACCCTTATTCCATTCTCTTACTTAATCTAATTTATGTATGAGTGAGCAGACACATGATTATACATATATGGGCACATTTCCTAATAATGATGATGACTCAATCAGGCAATCCGATACAACTTCCCCTTCTGGAGATTCTAACTCCCTTTTCTGTGGAATTTCTTGACCTCCAACTTCCCAGTAACTGACAACATTGACACATCATCATACTGTAGGTAACCAGGTCATTAGTGCACTGTTCCGTGGGATAAAATTAAAAATACAAATCCTCACTTTCCTTCATTACAAAATGCATGGCCAGGGACCACAAGCAATACCCTCACGGACGACCACCAGTGGTCCACGGACCACCTGTTGAAAACCAATGCACTAGAGCAATTAGGGGTTCAGTGTCTTGCTCAAGGACACTTCGACACTAACTCAGGGGGAGCAAGCGATTGAACCGGGTGCCTTCCGTCTCCCAAGCGGCTCAGATGGCTCAGATGGCTCAGATGGCTCAGACGAGAAGACAGGGGGGCAACTATTAAGGCTTAAGTGTTTTGCTCAGGGACACTTTCACACATAGACTGGGGTGAGGAATCGAACCGACAAGCTTCCGGTTCCCAGACGGCCTCTCTATCCGCTCGGCTACAGCTGCACAGTACTACTTTCTCTCCCTGCTGGTCGCTCCATCTCATTTTCTAACCCGTCTCTCATCTCTTCTCTCCTCTTTTCTCTCCCTCTCTCCTCACTCAGGATGTCCTTATACAGCAGCTTCCTGTCTGATGATCAGTTCCAGTGTTCCATCTGTCTGGATGTGTTCACCAACCCGTCGTCCACGCCGTGCGGTCACAGCTTCTGCATGGGCTGCATCACCAGGTACTGGGACGGCTCCAAGGTACGATTTCAGCTTTTTTTTTTACCCTTGTTCTTTAATTTAAAACCCCATTAAGACCAGAGGCCGATTCTACAAATGCCTTCTAAATCAGTAGTTGTCAAACTGGGCGGACCCCCCAAGGTTTTGTGCCAGGGACCACCAGAAGAAAAGATTTGTGAAACATTTTTCAAACACTTTCAAGATTTTTAGTTTTTTTTTAAATAACAGATGTACAAGCTCGTACTTGTACATCTGCTATTTTTTAGAACTACCGTCCTAAACCACCTAACCATCTAAATCCGAAGAGTTTTCTGAAAAACGTATGTTGCTATATGTGGGGTGCTCCTTCCATTCCGACATCTCGCCACTCCGACTAGTGGCTTCCGCGTGCGGTTAGGGTTAGGGTTAGGGTTAGGTATAGGGTTCGTTAACGTCGGAAAGGCGACATGTCGGAAAGGCGAAATGCACCCGCTATATGTATAGCTAAAATCTCAAATGACACCGATGCTGGCTGGTTTTTAACGGGTTAAAGAGTTAAAGAGTAAATCTGGGGCGCTCAAGTGGTGCAGAGGGAAAGTTAATGCCCACTAACGCGAGACTATAGGGTCGAATCGCGACGCGTTGTGAGCTTGTAGATCTGCTATTTTCAAATATTTTAGTACTTTTACTTTTGGTACTTTAAGTATATTTTGATGCCAATACTTTTGTACTTTTACTCAAGTAAATTTTGAATTCTAGGACTTTTACTTGTAACAGAGCACTTCTATATTGCAGCATTGGTACTTTTACTCAAGTAAAGCAACTGAGTACTTTTTCCACCACTGATTGATTGATTGATTGATGCTTCCATTCCCAGGTGTGTCAGTGTCCTCTGTGTAAGAAGAGCTTCCAGAAGAGGCCAGACCTGCAGATCAACAGAACCCTGAGGGAGATCACAGAACAGTTCAAATCTATGAGCGTAGCCGTGACAAGAAGATCAAGTATAGGGGGAGGGAAGGAGAGGAAAGTAGGAGGAGGAGGAGGGGGAGGAGGAGGAGGAGGAGGAAGAGGATGGGAGGGAGGGATGCCAGACGTTTTATTTCTCGAGCTGAAGAAGAAGCTGCCACGAGGACAGAGGACACCGATGATCATCATCCCTTCAGAATCACAAAGTCAAGGTGTGTGTGTGTGTGTGTGTGTGTGTGTGTGTGTGTGTGTGTGTGTGTGTGTTTGTGTGTAATTATTATGTTTATAATGCGTTAAAACCAGGGGTCTTCAACGTTTTCAGGCCAAGGACCCCTTGGCTGAGAGAGAGATAAAGCAGGGACCCCCATTATATATTGTATAGAATATCATTTTTTTCGTAGATTTCATAGGCAGCTGCATAGACTTGTTTCACAGCACTATCATGTTGGATTCATGTTAATGTGTATTTCCAGACATTTAACCATGCACTTAAACAACACTTAGTATACCTGACCTTTCACTCTGTACTTAGCCTGCTCTTTTCCCCCCTATACTAAACCACTTTGCCGAAAATAGCAGATCTACAAGTGCACAACGCCTCGCAACGGGAGGCGTTGTGTGCTTGTAGATCTGCTATTTTTGGCTAAAGTTCCCCTCAGAATAGGGATGCTTGTTTGAAGTGGATAATGTCAAAATCACACAAAGACTTTAGGCATTATGGTTAGAGATGGTTAACGTGACGTGGGTTTGGTGTGGTTAAGGTCAGGTTAAGGTAAGGATGCATGCTGAGAGCAGTTTAGGATCCTACGATACATGCTGCTCTTCATCTGACGTCCTGTATCACATTATTATTATTATCCAAAGGAAATCCTTTCGTTACATCAGGCTCACCTATGTCCACTCTGGGGTCTTCAGTGCCCAACCAGAGTCCACTCGCCGCCATGGTCCAGGCCCAGACCTTGAACCACAGCTCTGGTGGGCCTCCACCACTGCCCCCAGGCCGTAGACGCTTCACCGTGTCCGGGGTAGATGACAGTATGAACGTGCCCCTCTGTGAGATCCACCGAAGGGGAATACTGGTACGGCATGAGCATGTACTTTATATGAACAGTTTCAAACACATTTCAAGCATTTTCTAGGTTTTGTTGTTGCATAATCGTTATTGTAAAATAATAATGTTTGTGTTTTGAAAATACATATACTACTGTATGAGCAGTTGTAGACAGATGCTAGTTGTGTTATTTAGAAGATAAATGCAAAGTATTTTATTCAGATAGATGATAATTATGTTATTTAGACTGATTCTATGTATGTTTTTTTAGATAGATGCTAGGTTTTATTTGTACCTGTACCCTAGTCTCTTTGTAGCACATACTTGTTTTCTAAGCATTAATTCCTTGACCATTAACCCTGTTATTGGTTGATAAAGGTTCATATTGATTGATTGATTGATTGATGTACTTTACATCAATCATGTCTTAGTAAGACATGAGAACAGTACATTACATGGAAGTACAAATTCACAATACAAGGTCTACTAAACTGGAAAGCTCATTAAGCACTAAGCTTGTTTAAGATGAGATCCCCATGCACACAAATCATGATGTAATCATGATATCATTTACTCTGACCTTGCTTTTTGTACATATTTCAGATTAAGACCCGATGAATGACAAAAACAAAAGTGAAACATGATTACATGTACATTGTAAGAGTACTGTGTCAAGTAGCATAAACAAGAGCATACTAACACATCATATTAGTATGGCAACAGACGGTATAGCCATACTATTTTAGAATTTTATTTTAGGTTTCAACCCATTGAGACCTGAAGCCGATTCTCCTAAATCTCAACAGTATTCTGAAAAACGTATGTTTCTATATCAGTGGTGCTCAATCTTTTTCATGTCAAGGACCCCCAAAATTACATGTATTTGGACGCGGACCCCCATCAAAATATTTTGTTCCAGGGACCCCCCAGAAGCGAAGATTTGAGTTAAAATGTTCGCTTTAAAAATATATATATTGAAAGATTTGCACACATTTTCACGATTTTTCAAAAATAGCAGATCTACAAGCTCGTAGCGCGGCACTCGGTGCCGCGCTATGAGCTTGTACATCTGCTATTTTTGAATAGCCCAAAGTGCAAAATAATGCTTTTTAGCTCAAATCTAAAAATGACACAGTTCCAGGTCTTAATGGGTTAAAATGCTGTCATTTGAGCATTGCTCTTTCGTCTCCAGGTGTACTGCAGGACAGACAGGGTGTGTATCTGTCCTGAGTGTGAGACGTTGGACCACCAAGACCACGATACTGTGTCCGTGGAGTCTGAATGGCAGGAACAGAAGGTAGGATGGAGGAGAGGGAGGGACAGAGTGGTGGGGAGGGAGGGAGGGAGGGAGAGAAAGGGTATAGGGAGGAAGAGTTATTAGATCACCAGGCAAGTACTTTCCAACAAGACATTGGCCCCTATTTAAAGGATCTATAGCAGGGGTCTTCAACGTTTTCAGGCCAAGGACCCCCTAGCTGAGAGAGAGATGAAGCAGGGACCCCCTCTATATTGTATAAAATTGTGTTTCAGATTAAGCCTTTTTTGTTTACTTGGTCTGCAAATTTTTTTCCCCCTACACCTATACCTCTTTGCCAAAAATAGCCGATCTACAAGCTCACAACGCCTTGCAGCGCGAGGCGTTGTGAGCTTGTAGATCTGCTATTTTTGGCTATAGTTCTCCTCAGAAAAGGGATGCTAGGGTTCAGGTGGTTAATGCGAAAAAATAAATCATATCACACAAACATTTGGCGGACCCCCTGTAGTAACTCTGAGCCCCTGTTGAAGACCCCTGATCTATAGTGCATACTATATGGTCTAAGTAAAGCAAGGGTTCCCACACTTTTCAGGCTGCGACCCCCCAAAATAATGATATTTGAACTGGGGACCCCACACCCTGACAAGCACTTGGAATTGCAGGCATTACATTTAGTTTGACTCGGTTCCACGGATAAAGGTTGTGAAAATAGCCGATCTACAAGGCCTCGCACTGCGAGGCCTTGTAGCTTGTAGATCGGCTATTTTCACAATGTTTGCCTCTTTCTTTCGTAATATTTGACAATTTGGCCATTTTGTTATTAGAAAGGTCTTAAAAGTCATTAAATTGTAACGTTAGAAACGTGCAGATGCCAGATACCCTGTATACACTTATACTGTATGTTGGTTTGTTTACTGTTGAAAACAATGTTGCACATTAAGCTAATCATCTGGGGACCCCCCAGAATAACTCATGCATAATGTGAACTCAAAAGGCGCAAGGTGCAAAGGTGCTGTATTTGTTTTCTTAATAAATCTTAATTAACTTTGTGTGTAACATGAATTAAACCAATTTGTGCGTGGGTGCGTGTGTGTGTGTGTGTGTACGCAGGCCCTGCTGAGCGTGTCGGAGCAGGACACTCAGGACATGATCAAACTGAGAGTCCGAAAGATCGAGGAGATGAGGATGTCTGTGTCCGATCTAGAGGTAGGACACACACACACACACACACACACACACACACACACACACACACACACACACACACACACACACACACACACACACACTTTGTATTACTGTCTTTTGGCTGACTCATAAATGTAATAACATTGGTTGCAACTAACTGTTGAACAGAGGTTGAAAAATCGGTTCTTGCAAAAGTGGCAAAGTGAACTTAATAGACATCCTGATCCTGTGACCTCTATGTAGAGTTCAAACAAGTTAGAAAATACCTGTGCAAGTACATGACAGGCCATTTGTAATGTTAGGTGAAATTCTAGTAGGCTATATTCGTGGGGACACTTGGCCCTCACCAGGGACGTGCACAGATAGACTCTAGGTGGTGCTAGAGCACCTGCCCTTTGCCCTCTTGACCAGAAGTGCCCTTTTGAAAAAGGGCATTTTCAGTTTACAGCAGGGGCTTCAACAGGGGGTCCGGGACCCCTAGGGGGTCCTCAGAGTTACTACAGGGGGGTCCGCCAAATCTTTATGTGATATGATTTTTCTTTTTACCATAACCACTCGAAAGCTAGCATCCCTTTTCTGAGGAGAACTTTAGCCAAAAATAGCAGATCTACAAGCCCACAACGCCTCGCGCTGCGAGGCGTTGTGGGCTTGTAGATCGGCTATTTTTGGCAAAGAGGTATAGGTGTAGAGGGAAAAAAGAGCAGATCAAGTAAAGAAAAAAAAGTATCATTTACTGGAGCACCTGCCCCTCAAAATGTCTGTGCACGCCACTGGCCCTCACAAGTATAGTAATACAAGTACACAAACAAACACCCCCCAGGTGTCTGTGGAGCGTGAGACAGCGGGCAGTGTGTGTGTGTTCACGGCCATGGTGAGCGCGGTGGAGAGGAGCCAGGCCGAGCTGCTGGAGGTGATGGAGATGAGCCGGCGGGCGGCGGAGCACCAGGCCGACGCCCTGATACGACAGCTGGAGCTGGAGGTCAACGAGCTCAAGAGGAGAGGCCACGCCCTCTCTGAGCTCGCCCAGTCAGAGGACCACATCCACTGTGTCAAGGTAAGGAGAAAATACTATCATTATATATATATATATATATATATATATATATATATATATATATATATATATATATATATATATATAAAAGCAATTTAGCTTTTTATATACAACTAGATTTTCAGGCCGCAACGTGGTATTCAAATCTAGTCCCATATTGCGCTGATCAGAGCAATGGTCACCGTGTTATGGCCATTTGAAGCGTTAAACACTACAGTAACACTGCTATAGTGCCCGATATGTGTGCATTTTTTTTTTTTTGTGTGCACTATTCTCATCCCAGTCCCCTGAACAGTGTTTGTGCGGAGTTTGGTGCGGATTGAAGCAACGGTGCTTGTGATATCCACCATTGATCCACCTTCGGTCCACCCGCCCACCCAACCAACTACTAGGCAATTTTAATATGGGACATATGGATATATATGTATAGCTCTGTGCAAAGCTGTAGTCCCAGGTTTCCAGAAGGTGGTACACCAGTTTCCTCTTCCAGTTCTTTTTCCCCATAGCTTTGTTTGATTTATTTGAACTGGAAACGGGTGTCATTGTTGTGTTTTGGCTTCAAACCTGCTGCCAAGCCAGTCAAACAAGGTGGGGAAGTTAAGCGTAACACCTGGGACTACAATTATGCACAGAGCCGATTGTCGCGCACTTACCGTTGTTATAGACACTAGACCATACCCGGTCGGCGCAGCGCATCCGTGGGGGGATATGCGCACATGATCTGGCAACCCGGGAGGCAGTTCGTCCCATAGCTGGGCAGCCCCGTAACCATGGCGACAGTGTTTGACACAAAAACGCTAATAAGAAGCTGAGATTTGATGAAATTGAAAAACGGGCTTCACAGTTGCGTTCAGATGGTAATGGTCGATGGCTGTGTGCAAAATCAGAGCAATTGGTCCAGCCAGTGAGGAGAACCGGGTATCTTCACTCACGTACCACTACACTCACGTACCACTACAGAGGTTACTAGAATTATAGTAGGATAGTAGGATAGTAGGATAGTAGGATAGACATATAAAGGTAGACGCCTCCTCCGGCGTTTGTATCTCGGCCACCATTTTGGAGAAGGCAAGCTTTCTGACTACTGGCCAATCACACGTGTCTTTTCCGGGACTTGGCAGTTAGGCTAGTTGTATAAAAATATAACAGAATATGTTTATACAACTAGATTCCCGGAAAAGACACGCTGTGATTGGCCAGTAATCAGGAAGCTTGCCTTCTCCAAAATGGCGGCCGCGATGCAGGTCGCTTCAATGAACTGCACAGGCCAATGAGGTATCTAGGTTTCTATATCTATGGATTGTCACTCACTTATATCACTGACTTCCTGTCTTTGCTCACTTCCTGTTGTTATAGAGCTTTCCCGCCCTCTCCACCCCTCCACCAACCAGAGACTGGTCTGGGGTGTCCGTGAACTCTGACCTGGGAACGGGGACCGTTTATAGGTCGCTGGCTGCCCTGATGGAGAGGTTCCGGGAAGAACTGAAGCACATAGCTGAGATAGGTGAGTGAAGCCTCATTTAGACTTTGTTGTACGACCCCTTCGCTTTCACTGATGTGTTCTCAACAGAAAATGGTGTAAACTAACCTTAACACTCAGCTACATGTACAGACCGTGAGTCTAAAAGACAGATTCAAGCTACACTCTTTAATTTCCTACTCTGTATTTGAACCGCGGCCCAAATGCTTAAAGCTTTCACCACCGAGCTAATAGAGCCTGACTGCTTGCTCAGGGGAGAAATTTAATTTTGATCTTCAGCCAGACATTTTTCAAATGTATTGTCTTATTAATAGTCTTAATATTTCAAACATTCATTGTATGTTCAAGGTGTTTTAATATTGCACTATGTAACTTTCCTCTTCTACTATGTATTTGAACCCGGGTCTCCTGCGCAAGTGCTGACATTTTTACCATTGAGCCAATAGAGCCTGCCTGTTTGCTCAGGGGATATATTTAATCTTAACCTTCAGGTCTAAATTCGTGTCAAACCAGAAACAGGATCGTGTCAAAGGTCATGTCCCACCTAGACACAGGATCTGTCTCAATAGAAGAGCAGGGAATACAACCACCTCACTTGTATAAGTTATATTGTATTAACATACTCTACCATACAGATTGGACAAAATTACAATTTGGTTGATGTTTGGGTTCTCCAGAACTGAAAACGGTGAATATTTAGGCTTCTCCAAAAGTCTAAATAAAGTTTCATAGTTTACATAACCTTGCTGTTGGGCAGAAACCTCATATCTCCATATTCTAACTTTTGGTGTTTCTTTGTAAATGTAATACCCTACTTTTACTGCAGTGTCACACAAAAGCATCGGAAGTAGTTAATTTTGCTACTTTTGAATTAGAATCCTGAAAAGTAACAGTTTTGGACATAATGAGGTTTCCACCCGACAGAGATGATAAGTTAACCTCTTGGAGGTTTTAACTCAAACATGTGATCCTGATCTATGTGTTGTTGTTCCAGGTTTTCCCGCCTCAGTGTTGGAATCCAGTCCGGTCCGGAATGCACCCAGTGAGTGTCTTTTAAACAGCCCTATATGTACTGTATGATCTGTCAGTGATTAGTAACAGTAAAGCTTTTCCACAAAAAAAACATCATTGAACATAATCCTTAAATTCATAGGGTTTAAGAAATTCAGTTTTAGACATTTTGTTATTTTGTTATTTTTCTTTTAGAGGTGAAGAGGATGCAAGACTATGCAGGTATGTTACATGTAATAAAGAAAACACAGGATGAATGAATACACATAATACATATATAACATACCCTTGAAATCATAGCTACAAATCTAATGTTTGATTTTTTGTTATGCTCTTTATCTCTGTCTCTCTGTCTGTCTGTCTGTCTCTCTCTCTCTCTCTCTCTCTCTCTCTCTCTCTCTCTCTCTCTTCTCTCTCTCTCTCTCTCTCTCTCCTCTCTCTCTTCCCCCTCTCTTCTCTCTCTCTCTCTCTCTCTCTCTCTCTCTCTCTCTTCTCTCTTGTCTCTCTCCTCTCTCTCTCTTCTCTCTCTCTCTCTCTCTCTCTCTCTCTCTCTTCTCTCTCTCTCTCTCTCTCTCTCTCTCTCTCTCTCTCTCTCTCTCCTCTCTCTCTCTCTCTCTCTCTCTCTCTCCTCTCTCTCTCTCTCTCTCTCTGTATCTCTTCCTTCTCTCTCTCTCTCTCTCTCTCTCTCTCTCTCTCTCTCTCTCTCTCTCTCTCTCTCTCTCTCTCTCTCTCTCTCTCTTCTCTCTCTCTCTCTCTCTCTCTCTCCTCTCTCTCTCTCTCTCTGTCTGTAGTGGACATGACTCTGGACTCCAACACCGCCCATCCCAGGCTCGTCCTATCAGAGGACATGAAGCAGGTGAGATCACCTGTCAATCAGCAATTTTGCTGTTTGTGTGTGACAAGTGGTACAGTATGAGGAAATAGGGCATTAATTACATCTTTTTATTACTGTGTTATTATGTGTTTTGTCATCACAGGTGAAGTGTGGCGAGCGTCACCAGTTGGTCCCAGACAACCCGGAGAGGTTTGACAGAGTGGTGTGTGTTCTGGGCAGAAAGGCTATTACATCTGGCAGACATTACTGGGAGGTAAAGGTTGAGAGAGTGTGTGTGTGTGTGTGTGTGTGTGTGTGTGTGTGTGTGTGTGTGTGTGTGTGTGTGTGTGTGTGTGTGTGTGTGTGTGTGTGTGTGTGTGTGTGTGTGTGTGTGTGTGTGTGTGTGTGTGTGTGTGTGTGTGTGTGTGTGTGTGTGTGTGTGTGTGTGTGTGTGTGTGTGTGTGTGTGTGCGCGCGCGCGCGCACGCGAGAAGTACTCACATTTTTTACTTAAGTGAAAGTATCAATACTGCAATGTAGAAATATGAGTAAAAGTAAAGTACAAAAGTATTGGTATCAGATTGTACTTAAAGTACCAAAAGTAGAAATTACTCATTATGCAGAATGCCCCATTTCCCAAGTTTTCAAATGTATAAAATGTATGGAATCTTTTGAAATAGCAGATCTACAAGCTTAAAATGTGACGCATTGCGACGCATTGTGAGCTTGTAGATCGGCTATTTTCAAATGGCCGAAATGTATATAGGGCTGAAGTGGTTAATGTATGTTTTGTAATAATAATCAAAATCTACAAAGTAACTAAAGTTTTCAAATAATTGTAGTGGAGTAAAAGTACAACATTTCCAAGTATTGGAAATTGGAAATACTCAAGTAAAGTAAAAAATACCTAAACATTTTACTCAAGTACAGTACTTGAGTACATGTACTTAGTCACTTTCCACCACTGGTATTACACAAAATGAGTGAGAGTTTGAAAATTGTCTCTCCTCTCCTTCTCTTTGTGTATTTGTGTGAATTAGCTGAAAAGCTTGTTTAACAACTCTATGCTTTTTTCCCCCATAAACCAGGTCGAGGTGGGCGGGAAGACAGACTGGGATCTGGGCGTGGCCAGCCAATCAATCGGCAGGAAGGGAAAGGTCGACGTCACCCCTTGCAACGGATACTGGTTCCTCAGCTTGAGAGACAAGTGGGTTTTGTGGGGTCACTCACTACAGATATACATTATCCACAGTACAGGTCACTCACTACAGATATACATTATCCACAGTACAGGTCACTCACTACAGATATACATTATCCACAGTACAGGTCACTCACTACAGTTATACATTATCCACAGTACAGGTCACTCACTACAGATATACATTATCCACAGTACAGCCCGACTAATGGCAGCTGTTTGAGTCCAAACCCGATTTTGGAGAGTTCAGAACCACTGATGAACCATGTTTTGACCAATATTTGGTGCATATTTAGTCTCTAATCAATTTGAAACCATTTAACTTGCAAGCATATTAGTGACTTTGAATAAGTACATGATAGCTAAAAAAAAAGACACGTAACCTGAACTTTATTTTATTTATCCACATAAGCCATATTCAATGATTTTCAAATAATATTTGTCGTACGAAGAAAGCCAGATCTACAAGCTCACAACCAGTGTTCATTTTCACAGCGAATTCTGATTTAGTCTTAGTCTTTTGATTAACACACCATTTAGTTGTAGTACTATTTTAGTCATCTGAAATTGTTTAGTCTTAGTCAACAAAATGAACACTGCTCACAACACGCAGTGTGAGCTTGTTGATCTGGCTTTCTTTGTGCGACAAACATATTTTGGGGAGGGATACATTATCAAAAGCAACTGCATGGATTTCCCCCCATGCATCCCCCTCAGCAAATTGAACCCCTTGTATGTCCATGCCATGTCTTATGGTGTTAAGTTGCATGCATGTGTCAATGCCTGTATAGCAACACTTGCCCTGCTGCATGGATAATCAAGTATGCAATCTTATAACCAGCTGACATGGAACAATAGAACAGGCTTCTGTTCCTATCTAGCGAGCCGGCATAACAAACAAAGCAGCAGTAATGAGTCCAAAGGTCAAAAGCCTCGATTAAAGCCATAGTGTCCTAATGCTAGATGTCTTCCTTTGTCCCGACAGTGAAAGACATTAAAAGGCGTAGTAAGTGTTTATTACTGATTAGCTCTATATTCTGGTAGTAGGCTAATCATTGCTATAGAGCAGGGGTTCTCAAACCTTTTCAGCTGAGACACCAAAAGATTAATTTGGTGGTAAAACTTTGTGGATGGATGTAGGGCCTGGAACAAAGGCACCTAACTACAGTGTTTCTAAACAAATCCAGCCTAATATAATTTGCTTTGTGTAAGTGTAATGCACCTGAACACATCACTAATCCACCAACAGCCCAAAGATCCAATGGAGCCGCAAACAGTCAGGTCCGAAAACTGAAAAATCCCCCTGGAAAACATTTTGGTAGGCATTTTTGAGGAAAGGTACTTCATGTGTTGTTTCTATATGATTGGCACACAGCAGAAATATATCTGTGTATTCTGTTGATGTTGTAACGACACTGTGATCGCGGGTATTTTGTTTATGCTCAGTGCAGGATATGTGATGACACAGTGACTGTGTATATTTGTTTCTGCATAGTGCAGGGTAGTGTATCGGTTGTATACTATCATATAAAGTCGTTCATCATGGCATTTTTGTGTTGTTTCTTTTTTTTTTACTCCTAGCTATTGTGTAGCTAGCAACTCTGCGGTACTTTTTTTACTCTGTGTCTGTACTTTAACTGCTTTGCTGCCTCTGGCGACTGAATTTTGCCTGTGGGATCAATAGAGCTCTATCTATCCTAAATGGATTCAGTACATAAAAATAATATAGAAACAACACAAGTGCTTTTCCTCAAAAATTACGACGACGTTGTTTTTTGTTTCGTTTTTGTGTTTTTCCGGTATTGACTATCTCCTCTCTTCAGGAACAAATATGCGTTCCGCACAGAGCCCTCCACAGATGTACCGCTCAGTCTCCGACCACAGAAGATCGGTGTGTTTGTGGACTACGACAAAGGCCAGGTGCAGTATAATAATAATAATAATAATAATAATATCTCAGATTTATATTGCGCTTTTCGAGGTACTCAAGGTCGCTTTACATGGGGAGGAGTATGGGAAATGGTTGGGTTCTGGGCCACAGCCCTAAAACTGCTAAGAATGACTATTAATCTATCATAGGTCTAGGGTTTCCCAAACATAGAGTTGTTGTGATCCATTTTGGGTCATCATGGACCCATTTTTATGGATCACGACTCGCAGTAAATATCCAGTTTTCTTTTACCTTTCGTACAAAACAATATCGCCTGTTTTCAGCCGAGATTTGGTGTAGTAGTCGGTAAAAGGTATGGAGGCCAAGTATAGACCCCTGGATGACCCCAGTCAGCTAGGTATTTGCGTGATAGGATCTTTAGATTTTTACATTAACCACTAACCCTAGCGTCCCTATTCTGTGGGGAACATTAGCCGAAAATAGCAGATCTACAAGCTCACAACGCCTCGCACCGCGAGGCGTTGTGAGCTTGTAGATCTGCTATTTTCAGCAAAGTGGTTTGGTGTAGAGGGAAAGAGGAGCAAACCAAGCACAGAGCCAAAGGTCAAGTTGAGGGTGAAACCATGAAATCACACAACACCGATAACCTATGAAGCTATCTATGAAGTCTATGAAAAGGTTTAATCTGCAACACGATGTTATGCAATATGTAGTAGGGCGGGGGTCCCTGCTTCATCCGTCTCTCAGCTAAGAGGTCCTTGGCCTGAAAAAACGTTTGTAAAGCCCTGATATAGGGTATTAAAGTGGTTAAATTTACATCATTGAATTTCTGCTCTTCTTGCTTGATCCGTTATCTCCACAGGTGTCCTTCTACAACGTGGACGCTAAGGTCCACATCTACACCTTTACGGACACCTTCACAGAGAGGATCTACGGGTTCTTCAGCCCCTGCACCAACAAGTCAGGGAAGAACGACGCCCCGCTGACCATCACACCTGTCAACATGATGGAATGATACGTATGTGTGTTTACTACGGATGCACGATTATTGACATTTTGGCCAATGTCCGATTACCGATTAAATTGCATGGTCAAATCGACCGATACCGATATTACAATTACTGTTATACAGTAACTGTGATTCTGGGACTTCTTATTACCTGATTTATTAGGCCTACTGATCAAGTTCACATTTGAGTTCAAACCTCTTAAATTGAACATTTTGACAACTTGATTGATCCTGACAAGTTACACAGATATATGTTCACATTTTGTAGACATACTGTATGTACATAAGCATGTATTTATGCGCACAGACAGATACTGTACATAAGCATGTATTTAAGCGCAGACCGAAGCATGAATGTGCATTACATGTGCACACACAGACATGCACAGATTAATATATACACAGACACACGCACACACACAAAATTATTTTTGTTAATGATAGAAACTTGGCAAAAATCCTCCATTTGTAGTTCATAAAGTTCAACACTAGAGCGCACCCTTCTACAGACAACAGTGTGTTTGACAATGATATGATGCAAGAAGAAAATATTGAACAGTGAGGATGATAATGCCTTCGATCTTAATGGTTTTTAAACCATATTCATTATATCCCTGGCTGCGTTGTAAAGAGCTCCTCTTAGGAGAGGAGATGAAAGTTTCTTCTAGATGCATTTACAAGACACGCTTATACAGTGGTGTTTTTATTGTTTTATATTCATGTCCTTTATTGATTTGTGAAACATTTTCTGACCATCCTGGTTAATTTTCCCCTATTGTTACTTTTAGCTTAGGTCAAACAATACAATAGTGTTTTATCATTACTGTATGCTTGACCTGCACACGCGCACGCGCGCACGCAATGTGTACAGGCATATTTTCATGTGTGCATACTACATATACCATACATAGGTACACTAATGTTCCTAGTGTTTTTTTATATACATGTAAATAAGATGTTACTTTAAGCGGTAGCTGTACAGAAATCAGTTTAAAGAAGGGTGTTTCATGTTTGTATAACATTTTCCATGCAGAAAATGTATAATATATCGCCACTCTCGGGTGGAAACCTTGTATAAAGCCGTTACTTTTCAGGAAATGGAAAAAAGGATCCAGAAAAAAAGTTCCAGTGGATCCAATATAGTTATTATTTAGTCACAAGTTCTTGTTCATACTTTTCATTTGTTAAATAAAACTCACAGACAAACTTAACCGCTTTCAAAATAATTTTCCTGATGGCTGCAGTTACATGTTGTCAACACTAGAGGGCAGAATCACCACAACTATGAAGTCACGGGTAACATGTTTGCTGCAGTGGTGGACAGTAACTTGGTACATTTACTTGAGTACTGTACTTTGTACTTTAGTAATTTCTTTTGAATATCTGTACTTTACTGTATTTTCACGCTACACTTCAAAGACAAATATTATACATTTAACTCATACATAAGCCCTCTTTCAAATATAGTGAAAATATTATTATTATTTTATTATTTCTTTGGAAAAGATCATCTTTTGAATACTTAAGTATTTTTAAAGCATGTACTTTTAAATACTTAAGTGTTTCTAAACGCAAGCACTCTAGTACTGAAACTACAAATTTGACTGAGAAACTTGCACTTGTAGTAGAGTAATTCTTGACCAGGAGTATCTATACTCTTTGACTTTGACGCAAGGCAAGGCAAGGCTATTGTATTTGTACAGTACATACAATTACAGTGCAGAAGAGAAAGGAAAAAGAAAAAGTAACTCAATCAAAGACAGCAGCAAACAGAAAGGCCATTTTGTGTTTTAAAAGAAATAAGAGTGGCAGCAGGCCTGAGATTTTCTGGGACTTTGTTCCAGATAATATGTGGAGCATAAAAACGAAATGCTGCTTCCCCACGTTTATTTATGGTTTAGAGGACTGAAAGCAGCTCTTTGACCTGAGAGATCTGGAAGGATATCACAAGAGATCATACATGTATTTAGCCTCTATATCATACATGGGCAACTGGTGGCCCGGGGGCCACATGCGGGCCCCACCTTCACTTAATGCGGCCCAGAGGTTAATATCGGAATAGTGATATATTATTGATTTCAGCTGTTACAATTCCAAACATGCAAACATGACCCGCTTTAATTACTTCAGTCTATATTAGTAGCTTAATGACTAGTATTACAATGCTATTGTCTTGTTTATGTCCAATGTATTTGTATTTAAGTTCATAAAGTTAACATAAGTATAACTAAATACATTTGAAATTAGATAAAAATGTTACTTTTCAGGATTTCAATTAAAAGATAGCACCCAAAAAAATCTGGATTCCAATTTAAAAAATTGCAAAAATAGCAGAGTGCGACGCGTTTCGAGTTTGTAGATTTTTGCTACTTTTGTGTGACAGAATTTACAAAAAAAGTTAAAATACGGAGATACTGTAAGAGGTGTCTGCCTGACAGTATATGCAATGTGGCCACAAAGATTTGGCGGACCCCCTGTAGTAACTCTGAGGGCCCCCTAGGGGTCCCGGACCCCCCGTTGAAGACCCCTGGTGTAGACTCAACCCCACTACACACATACTGGGGTTGAGTCCTTTGCCCACCACACCTTATTTGGAATGTATTTTTTAATGTAAAGAATACATGGACAATTGGACATCTTGTCAGTTTTGTATTTAAATTCTCCATTCAGCAACATAGTGTATATCCAACCACTGCTCTCCTCTCCACCGAAATCACACCTGGACTTGTCAACAAGTTTAGTAATATAAGATTATATTTAAGTGGATTACATGACTTGTCTGGCAAACCTGTGTGTGTGTGTGTGTGTGTGTGTGTGTGTGTGTGTGTGTGTGTGTGTGTGTGTGTGTGTGTGTGTGTGTGTGTGTGTGTGTGTGTGTGTGTGTGTGTGTGTGTGTGTGTGTGTGTGTGTGTGTGTGTGTGTGTGTGTGTGTCGGCATGGTGTTGCAAGGTAACACAAGTGGGCTCATGTCTTTTCTGCTCCTGTAGGCAAATGAGTCAACAGAACAGACCCTACGCCCAAACACACACACACACACACACACACACACACACACACACACACACACACACACACATTTGCCAAACAAGTGGAAAACTGTGGAAAAGAGCACACGTTTCTCTCTTCCTCTTCGTTTGTCCCTTCTCTCTCTCTGTTTTATTTTCACTACTCTTTTTTTCGTATAATTACCATCCCTGTTCATTCATGTGAAAAGACATTTGCTAATTTCCTTCTTTCTTTCTTTCTTTCTTTCTTTCTTTCTTTCTTTCTTTCTTTCTTTCTTTCTTTCTTTCTTTCTTTCTCGCTTTCTTTCTTTCTTTCTTCCTGTGCCCTAAAAGCTAACATGTACACAACACACAAGCCCTCTCCCTGCACATTTCTTATGGCGTACGGACACACACACCCACCTTAAACACACTTAAAAAGCACATATGTACATATGTGTGTACACACACACACACACACACACACACACACACACACACACACACACACACACACACACACACACACACACACACACACACACACACACACACACACACACACACACACACACACACACACTGTGTCCCTTCCGAGGTAAAATCCTAACGGTATTTGTGGACTGCTATCTGCCTGTTCCAACATGTTCCAAATAACTGTCAGACTACACAGAGAAACACTGACAGTTAGAGGGAGAGAGAGAGAGAGAATAAGGGAGGCATGGAGAAAGAAAGGGAGGGAGCGAGAAGGGTAGGGAGGGAGAGAGCAAGACAGAGGGAGGAAAGGAAGGAAAGAGATAGAGGGGGATATAGAGGAAGTGAGAGAAAGAAAACGAAGAGAGAGAGGGAGAATCTTTTGTCAACAACCACAATCACCTCATAATAAAGTCCCCCAAAACATTAGTCAATTTATATTATAGACCTTTAATTTATATATGAGAGAGAGAGAGAGAGAGAGAGAGAGAGGGAGAGGGAGGGAGAGAGGGGGGGCAGAGAGGGGGAGAGGGAGGGAGCAAGAGGAAGAGGGAGGGAGGGAGGGAGCGAGCGAGCAAGTGATGAACCAGAGAGGAGAGGAAGCTCCATGGGAGATACCTTGGGGGTGTAGTACCATGGAGTGTCCCCTAGAGGGCATGTAATAATCAACTTCATAATGGAATCACAGTCTATGTGGATCCCCAAGGAAGTGACTTGTTTAGCACATGGTGCCATTGTAATCCTATACCAAACGATGAACACAGGACTACTGTAAATGTGAGTGTGTTAAAGCAGCAGTGTTATAAGTTAACTCATGCGCAAGGTATGTGTATGTGCGTGTATCACTATACTTGTGAGGGTCAAATGTCCCCACAAGTAGTAGGGTGAACATTCGGCAAAATAGCTGATCTACAAGCTCACAACATGTTGTAAGGCTGAGGTATATTGTTTTCTTTTCGGTGAAGACATTCAAAGTTATATTTTGGGGGCTTTTCTTGAGGGCCGCCCGGCCTGGCCCGGCCCGTCCCGGCCCGTCCCGGCCCTGGCCATCGGGTCGCCCCAGGCCCAGACCTGTGCAGATACCCTAGGGTAATATTTTACCCTATAGGGTAATATCTTACCCTATTGTACAAATGTAGTTATTTTATTGTACTACTAGTACTTTTCTTGTTATTCTTCTTTAAAATCTGCTCAGTGGTTTTGTGGTTAGATTGTCCGCCCTGAGATTGGGGGGTTCGGGTTTAATCCCTAGCAGAGTCACACCAAAGATTAAAATGGAACCCAACGCCTCCCTGCTTGGCACTCAGCATAAAGGATTGGATTGGGGTAACGTCCCTGAATCATGTTAGCTTCATGTTCAGGGGAAGCAGGAGATAGGCTCCTGACCTATGGGCTACATGGCTTAGGAACCGAATTATTATTATTATTTTGGTTTCTGTTGCTATAATGTTGATGAACCGAAACCAAAGAATGTTACTTTTGCGCTTGTATACGGTATGAGATGTAATGGTTAACGCTTTGAAAAATGCACATGTTACTGTATACAGCACATTCACAAATATTGACATATGCACATTTACATACATGCTCATCTCACACACACACACACACACACACACACACACACACACACACACACACACACACACACACACACACACACACACACACACACACACACACACACACACACACACACACACACACACACACGAAGGTTTCGGACAACCGGTTTGACTCCATTCAGAAAAAAACGCTGAAACTAAAACGTTTTTTTGAACCGGTCACATGGCGACACACACACACACACACACACACACACACACACACACACACACACACACACACACACACACACACACACACACACACACACACACACACACACACACACACACACACACACACACACACACACACAAATATTCACGCACACACACACAGATGGATTAATGACTCAGGATTAGTGACTCTTGCGTTACTCTGGCGCAATTTCACATGGACTGTGATATACAGTAGCACCAGGACAGTTGGCTTTTTAGGATAACTGCTGTAATGTTTTACTGCTGACAGATGGCATATAACAGATATGTGCCTAATTCTAAGTCTTACCCATAACTTAAACAACAACATATAGCTACATTTGACCCCAAATGTGGCCTATGTTAGGAGCACACACATGTGTGCTCACACACTCACACACACACATACACACACACACACATACCTAAATGAAACATGGCTGTTCCTCTACTGAGGGTGTGGTGTGGATGCTTTTAAATCCATGCAGAAAAATGACAGGAGGTGACAGCACACCGACAAACTTCTCAGACCTGTTATATGATAACCACCCATGCACAATCAACATTCTCTTTTTCCTTTTTACCACTTGAAGAAGCACTTCGCCCAATTACAACCATATCTAATTGGTCCTCACCAATCCTCATTATATACAGGGACGTGCACAGATAGACTCTAGGTGGTGCTCGAGCACCTGCCCTTTGCCCCCTTTTCTGAGGAGAACTTTAGCCAAAAATAGCAGATCTACAAGCCCACAACGCCTCGCGCTGCGAGGCGTTGTGGGCTTGTAGATCGGCTATTTTTGGCAAAGAGGTATAGGTGTAGAGGGAAAAAAGAGCAGACCAAGTAAACAAAAAAAGGTATAATTTACTTGAGCACCTGCCCCTCAAAATGTCTGTGCACGCCACTGATTATATAAGATAGAACAATTTCTGTCTAATCACTGTCTATGGACCGCTCAGAAACCTGCCTATCAATGACATGATCGCTAATGGAATCTACAAGGTTTCTCTTCCTGGAGAGTTAGCACACCAAAATAGCATTGAAAACAAAGTTTAAAATCTTGTTTGAAATCATCAAACCTGCCTATCAACGATGATGTCACTGGTATAGGCAGTCCACAGCCCACACAGAGTGAGTTAACAGAAATAGCCACTGGACCAAGAACATGAAGATAAGGTTGAAAATGGGTGAAGTGTTCCTTTAATCCTATTTCATAATGTTTTCTTATTATTATTATTTATTTACCCAGGGTATAGCTGAGCATAAGTGCTCATTTTCAGCAATGCCATGCACATAGACACACACACATTCAAACCTGGGAGCTGACCAGTACAACCACAGTTGTCCACTGAGCAGCTCCACTGGAGCAGTTCAGTGCCTTGCTCAAGGGCACTGCAGCTGTGTTGGGGGAGGGGTTAGTGGTGACCATTCAGTACTTCTACATTGCAGTATTGATACTTTTACTTAAGTAAAACATTTGAGTACTTTTTACACCACTGCAATTGACCTATACAAAATGCAGCTCTCTTCATGCATGGAATTGCACTTTAGTAGAGGTAACGTTATCTGTCCATCACGCGCCCCTATCTGAGCAGCAATTTTTGAAAATATTATTATTATTATTATAAAAACAATTGGTTATGTTTTATCCAGACTGAATTAAAGACATACATTTCTTTTTGGGAAATGTATGTCTGATAAGTTTGATATTGATAAGTTTAATCTGATAAGTTTGATATTTATGTTTGATAATATCACAATTTAACCATTTAATTCAAAATGTGTATTAACCGCATGAAGCCTGGCCTTATTAAGACTTAAAAATAAATCTCACAATTTTGTCACAATATGTCGAGATATTTCAATTTCTTGTTTTTTATTTGAAAAAAATGCAGATACATACAAGCTAAGAAAATGTCCGTCTGACAAATTTGTTCAAAGATTTCAAAGGCTGAGTCCTAAATATGTTTTTTTCCCCCCAATACATATTTTCAGCTGGGCTTATTTATTTGTATTTAAATCTTAGGAGTGATAGATGTAGAATTCTCTTGAGATTTGTGATCTCAATGAGTGTTTCCTGGTTTAATAAAGGTTAAATAAAGACCAATGTTGTTGTTCAGCCTTAAAAAATATCTGGAGGAGTGACAGCTAGTGTTCAGGCCAAGAGGATTTACTACTCACTGACTGGATTAATAATGACAGCAGTACCACACACACACACACGCACACACGCACACACGCACACACGCACACACGCACACACACACACACACACACACACACACACACACACACACACACACACACACGTGTTTGCATGTCATGAGTGCAGGAGAGACACTCAGAGACACACACTCAGGTATGCAGCCTGACAGACAGGATTCTGTACCTGGGGTTCGTTAATATAAGGCACCGGTTTGTTACCATAGGCGTATCATGAGACAATGGGCCCCTGGGCAACAGACTTGTCAAGGGGGCCACGTCCCTTCCATGGCACTCAGGGCGGGTAAACTCACTTGCAGCCAACGGCACAATAATTCACCTGTAGCCCCACCTGATCAGGATTTACAGTGCACATAAACACAATGAACGCCACCAGCAATATTAACAAGACATAGATTCACTTTAACATTAAATATCAATTTAAATATTAAATATTTGCCTTATTATCATGACCTCACCTGTGGCGTGAGTTCACAAACTTTAATAGCGGCCTCTATCGACCAGTTTCTATACTAATTAATGTGATTTGTAGCACGCACAAGATTCTCTTTTTGAAAAATTGACAATAGGCTTAACAAGCATTATATCTGCAAACAAAAATTTTGGCAGCCCCCTTTTTCCGCATCCCCCACCCCCAAAGGAAAAGAGAGAAACAAAAAGAAGAGAAAAGAAGAGGGTTCGAGTTGCATGGCGTGATGGTTCTGTGAGGGGAGGGGTCTTTGACCCTGACCCTGACCCTGGGAGATGGTGGGAGACAGGCGCTGTTGGAAAGTGATGTAATCATAGATATATACATATACACGTAGTTAGATACTGCGTTGGCCGCTGCTGTTCATTGGAGTGATGCGTGAGTGGGGCAATGGGGGGCCGCCATATTGGATATGGCAAGCTCCATGCCTCCTAATGCATGTTTGCATGTATGTGTAAGGCAGTGGTTCTCAACCTTTTCAGGCCGTGACCCCCCAAAAAAAATCATATTTGAACTGGGGACCCACCACCCTGACAAGCACCCACAGATACATTTTGGGAAAATAGCAGATATTTTCGGCTATTTTCTTGTAGATCGACTATTTTCTTATTTCTTATTTTATTTGACAATTTGGCCAAAGTTAGCTCAGTTTTTATTGTGTAGTTTGTTGACCTTTGGTGCATCAATGGTATGGTTTTAGGTATTAAAAAGGTCTTAAATGTCCTTAAATTGTCACTTTACTGTCATCTGGGGCCCCAAAATCATATGGGTCCCGACCCACAGGTTTAGAACCACTGGTCTAAGGAGTTCTATCCACAATTAAAATAATTTCAATTGTGATTTTCGGGCAGGTCGGTTTGTTACAAATCTTACAATATATGACACTTGTACTTGGTTAAATTAAAAATCTGGGTTTTCATACCAAGAGGAGCAGTGTGCTCGAAACGTCACTCAGCCCCCCTCTCGGGTGTGGTACCAAAAATGAAGTCTTCAAAAGGGAGCTACAGCGTGTGAACTTTTATTGTTTTCTCGTTGATGTTTGTTGTTTGAAGTTCAGCACCTGCCTTTATATGGCATGTGGATACGCACAGCCTCCTTTGATCTTCATACCAAACCGCCTTATCTCAGGTAGATAAATTAATACTGGTAATGATTTATTAAAGAAAACCGTTTTAGGCTCAGGCTCACGTTTAGCCATAGTGGTCAATGTGGCATCTATTATATGCATGTATGTCTATGTGTGCGAGAACAAGAGCACAAATAATTCTTCGTAAATTTTAACGGGTGTGGTCCTATGCCTATAAGTGCTAAGTTATTTAGTTCAGGTTATCAATGCCAAGTACAACACACACACACACACACACACACACACACACACACACACACACACACACACACACACACACACACACACACATGCTGCATGTGCAAATGCACACACACTTACACAGGTATGCTACCTGTCCAGTGCCTCTACCTGTAAACTTAAAGTATGTGGCGCTGGTGACATAACAGGAAGATAAGTGCAGAGAGAGATGGAGTGACTGCTAAATGACTAAATTGAAGAGGGGAGGAAGGGGTGGTACAGGCAGTGAGGGGGGAGGCAAGAGGAAAGAAGGTTAGAATGAGAGCAAGAGACACAGTACAGAGAGACAATTCTTAACCTTAATCGGCAATTTTCACAAACACCGTCATACAACAAAGTATAAAGAAGTGCTTAAGTAGCTAAAGTACCATTTGTGTCCTATTTTAACCAATGCATTGTCTCACATCTTCAGCCATACATTGTACATAAACAGAGCATTCTAATGCTAACTTTCTCCAAGTCATTAAAACATTACTAAACGTACTTAAGTATTTGAGTCAATGTCGGCTAAAAATCTTTGCATGGTTAATAAATCAGATGTTTTTTCTGCACAGGGAGAGAGAGAGAGAGAGAGAGAGAGAGAGAGAGAGAGAGAGAGAGAGAGAGAGAGAGAGAGAGAGAGAGATGGTTTTCACAAAGGTTGTTCATCAGGTTGAGTTAGTGGAAAGTACATTTGCTTCATCCATCTCAGCTCCCTCGTTCTTTTCTCTCTTTTCATCTCTGTGTGTACTCAAGAGAGCTCTGCGTTGTTAGTCATATGAACCGAACCATTACAATGAGGACAGGTGATGATGGTGCGTGTGTGTGCGCGTGTGTGTGCGCGTGCGTGCGCGCGCGTGCGTATGTGTGCGTGTGTGTGTAAAGAGACAGGCTGGCTATCTGTACAGAAATAGGGGAGGAGAGAAGAGGATGCTCTTCAAACCAAACCAGGTTGATAATTATTGGTGGGTGCGTGAGAGATAGAGGCACACAGCGAGGCACAAGAAAAAACAGTGAGAAAAGAAAATATATTGCACTAGATGAAAAGAAAAAGGAATGTGTGTGTGTGTGTGTGTGTGTGTGTGTGTGTGTGTGTGTGTGTGTGTGTGTGTGTGTGTGTGTGTGAGAGAGAGAGAGAGAGACAGATTAAACGATTTAGGGCGGGAACCCCTATTTGTAACTATACCTTTCAAGACTTTGTCTTGTTGCTATGTACAGTGCATAGCAACATACTTTTTTTTGGTAATTTTTTAATAAAATATTTTATTTAGAAGGCTTTTTTAGAATCGGCCTCAGGTCTGAATGGGTTAAGAAAGTGAGAGAGAGAGAGAGAGAGAGAGAGAGAGAGAGAGAGAGAGAGAGAGAGAGAGAGAGAGAGAGAGAGAGAGAGAGAGAGAGAGAGAGAGAGAGAGAGAGAGGAAGATCAGCTCTGACTGCCCAGACAACATACCAGTCATTCACTCCTCCCTCCACCTCTCCATCTGGTCTGACAACCTGCTCTCTCTCTCTCTCTTCCGTTTCACCTTAAACCGTCTACTGTTAAGTTACGTTATATGCTGTAAGTTAACCACCCAGGCCCTAGGCTTTGAAAATAGCAGTCCTACAAGCTCACGTGTTGTTGGATGGTGGGGCATTTTAATGCCCAGAAGGGACACCTGGGTTAATGTGGTTTAATATGTTGTGGGTTTTGGTCAAAGAAATGCATGGTGACATTTGGTGTGTAATTTGAACACCATTTGAATATTTGGAGTTAAAAAAATGTATATGTTGCTGTGTTTTAGAAAGCTCACACTCCTACCGCTCTACCTAAGGTTAGCATGCAGGTTACAGCTTACTGTATCCCCATCATAATGATGTAGGCTAATGATAAATTAACTGTAGCAAAATGCTGGAACATTTTGACACAATGGAAAATAAAAAGGCATTAGCCAAAATACAACATGATCACTTCATGATCAGGACATATACATGTATCTGAAGCAGGGACTAAATCATGCGTAAATACATTAAATCCTGTAGAAAACACTGTACATGAAATCATGTTGAAAATACATTAATTAATGAAAGAAATTACATCATGTAGTGTGTGTGTGTGTGTGTGTGTGTGTGTGTGTGTGTGTGTGTGTGTGTGTGTGTGTGTGTGTGTGTGTGTGTGTGTGTGTGTGTGTGTGTGTGTGTGTGTGTGTGTGTGTGTGTGCGTGCGCTGTCAGGGGATCATTGTGTTTAGGTTTCAGGTGCTTCAACGGGGGCCCTATAATGAATAAAGGGGCGGGGAGTGTGTGTGTTTAAGTCATTACAAAGACAATAAGACAAAGGGGCTAATGGTGGTGAAACGGGAGGGGGGTGCAAACACACACACAGCAGGGGGTTAGGGCAGGGCACAGAGAGAGAGAGAGAGAGAGAGAGAGAGAGAGAGAGAGAGAGAGAGAGAGAGAGAGAGAGAGAGAGAGAGAGAGAGACCTATGAAGCTAACGGTGTTGTCATGTGATCGAGAGAGAGGAAGTTAATATATTTGATTATAAATTTGTAACGTGACACAGCTCTGTTTACACATTTATTTATTCTATGTATTTGCACATACATTTCTTATTTTTAATTGGTTTATTATACACTCTAAACGTAAGTTTCCCATGCCAATAAAGCCCCTTTGAATTGAATTGAGAGAGAGAGAGAGAAAGAAAGAAAGAGAGAGGGAGAGAATTTATGTTAAGCATACTCTGCTATGTGAAACAGACAGTTATCCTATCAGTTTCAAACATCGTTATAGTAACCTGCTGTACAAGTTTAAAATAAGCCTCTGAATGACTCACAGTTCCAGAGATGCTGAACAGGGCTGAATAGCTCGAGAGATTCAAAGAGTCCTGAGCTGATAAGGAAAGGGATCCTCACTAATTTGAGTATTTATTCATTTCCTCGGTAAAGAAATACCTTAAAACGTCTAGCTGATACATTGTGTGATGTAATACAGAATGGTTTTAATCACTTAAGACCTGAGGCGATTCTTAAAAATGTCTTCTAAATCCTAACAGTTTTCTGAAAAACGTATGTTTCTATATCAGTGGTTCTCAAACTTTTTTCATGTCAAGGACCACCCAAAATGATATGTATTTGGCCGCCGACCCCCATCTCAAAATATTTTGTTCCAGGGACCCCCCGAAGCAAAGATTTGAGTTAAAATGTTCACTTTAAAAGAATATAAATATATCAATTTGCACCCATTTTCTAGATTTTTCAAAAATAGCAGATCTACAAGCTCATAGCGCGGCACTCGGTGCCACGTTATGAGCTTGTAGATCTGCTATTTTTGAATAGCCAAAGTGTGGAAATCTCATCAAGTATGTCCAAAACTGTTACTTTTCAGTAACAGTTATTTTTTCTTTATCTTGAAAGTATTGGAAAATGTATCTTCTCTTCTGGGTCCCTGGCACAAAACATTTTCAAATGGGGTAGGGGGGCAAATACATATCAATTTGGGGGTCCTTGACATGAATGACGAGATGGGGGTGTGACACACAGCAAAGGTCCTCGGAATCGGGAGTCTAACCCGCGACACGCTGTCAAGCTGGATTACCAGCATAATGTGGTTAGAGCCTGGACCGCTAGGCCAGCGGGCGCCCCTTCGCTCAGTACTTTCTGCCCCCTGGTACTCTCTTTCCACACTATACATTGCTGTGGGACGTCCTCGTGTTCCATGTCTGTGTTATTGGCTCCCACAGCACCAGTTTGCCTACTGGGAGCGGGTCACTGCCATTCTCCTCCTGGATGCAATATTCTCACCCACCCTCGGTAGCCCTGTCTCTCCACCTGTCTGTTTCTCCCTTTGTCTGTCTGTCTGTCTGTCTGTCTGTCTGTCTGTCTGTCTGTCTGTCTGTCTGTCTGTCTGTCTGTCTCTCTGCCTGCTTTCTGTCTTTCTACTCTGGCCACTCCCACATTGCAATACAGCTCACCTCAATCCCAGTTACACTCCTCATCAGCCCTGCAGTGCTATGACTACTGCAGTACTGCTCACCTGTGGCCATTTCAGCAATCAGCTTGTAGTTTATATATAATGGAGTCACTCTGTGGACAATGGATATGTGCTAAATTGTGTTCCTCATCTCAGGTTCTGCCATCCTGTTATGTCCTTCATGTAAGCCTTTGTTAAATAAATGTTATTGGACTTGACCTGCCTGCCTGCCTGTTCATCTGCTATGGGTCCAAACCTGACACACAACGCGACACAGATTCTTGTTAATGTGTCCATCCTGGTTGATGTTCAATCAGTACAACATGTAGCTTTCTGGTGTAGAACCCATTCTGCAGAACATCAGGCGAACAGGAGACAGGAGAACAGACGCTATAGTCGCAGAGAAGATTTGAGATTTAATTTGTTACATCTCACATACAAGTACACAGAGTAAAATCCTTACGTTTCGGTTCCTCAACATTGTAGCAACAATGACGAAAGAATTAAGAATAATCCTTTCAGCCTTAATGTCTTTACTGTACCATGTGCTGTTGACATTTCTGACTCAAGTATTCAATCAATCAAATCAAATGTTCAAAGGTAAAGAAACAGCTGAGCATGAGCTTTTTGACTGTACTGATTCACTCTGATCTGCATAAGCACACAGATATACTTGTGACATCATGCTTTATCAGACGCTGTATGACCAATGATATGAGATGCAACTGTTTAAGTGAAACTCATCTACATTGTATGCAGAACATCATGTTCTACTGTACTTATTCCTATCTTACTCTGTTCGTTTCTATGTCTGTTACAAGTGACAACTCCTATCTTCTGCCCACATGAAGTGACCAGTGCTAACCCTACTGTACAGTATGTGTTTAACCCATTAAAATCGGGAAAGCATCTGTGTCATAGATTTGATACGTTGGCTAGTCAAAAATAGCAGTTATACAAGCTCACAGCTCGAGCTGCGAGTTTGTAAATCTGCTATTTTTTTTTACATTTTTGAAAAATCTTGAAAGTGTGAATAATTTTGAATTTCTTAACACAAATCTTCTGGGGGTCCCTGGCACAAAACATTTTCAGATGGGGGTCCGCAGCCAAACACATATCAATTTGGGGGTCCTTGGCTCGAAAACGTTTGAGAACTATTGATTTAGATGGCATTTGTAGAATCGGCCTCAGGTCTTACTTAAAAATAAACTTCAGAACTGGTCCACAGCTAAATGATGGATAGTTAGGAATCAAATGGACCCTTAGGATTGGTAACTCTGAGAGTGTACAAATGGAACCAAATGGACCCTAACGGGTTCCATTAGTACACTCTCAGAGTTAAATTAACATTGATTTACAATAAAAAAAATTGGGGTCCCACTGATAGAAATGGCCTCAGGTCTTACTTAAAAATAAACTTCAGAACTGGTTGTGTGATAGCCTACTAAAAGGTGTCATCTTGTTCTCCCTGCTCATCCACACAACTGACTCATCACTCACCACCCTTACTTAGAGGAAAACTCTTAGCACCACATCAAGGGACTACTAAACGTTAAGTATGTATTAATCATAGCACATAGTATGAGTAGAAGCTGAGCTTGAATGGGTTGGAGGGAGGTTGGAGTTCCACACACTGTTTTTATATGATCATCCACAGGCAGTGGTGTGAAGTAACTAAGTACATTTACTCAAGTACTGTACTTAAGTACAATTTTGAGGTACTTTTACTTTTACCAGAGTATTTCCAATTGTCTATACTTTTACTTCTACTCGATAACATCTCCAGAGTCAAATATTGTACTTTTACTCCAGTACAATTATTTGAGAACTTTACTTACTAGTTACTTTGCAGATATAAATTATTACATTATAGAACATACATTAACCACTTTAGCCCTATTTTATACCTAGGCTATTTTCAAACATTTTAGCACTTTTACTTTTGGTACTTTAAGTACATTTTGATGCCAATACTTTTGTACTTTTACTCAAGTTCATTTTGAATTCCGGACTTTTACTTGTAACAGAGTACTTCTACATTGCAGTATTGATACTTTTACTTAAGTAAAACATTTGGGTACTTTTTCCACCACTGTCCACAGGTTCCTGCACCATTGCCTCTAAGTAGAATTAACTTTAACCTCTAGTATGTACTAGTGCATGAACCGATTCAGACTATGTACAGTTGAATGTATTTGATTGGACATTTGGACATTTTGCTTTCTAATCATTGCTGTGATACACCATTGACACAGGTGTTGCTGGGTATCGGTCGCGGTGAGACAAATATAAAGCTTATGCCTTGCCTTTTTTCAAGCGAGTGGATTTTAGGATCACACTGCAGGCCCCAAAACATGCAAGTCTGCCTTAAAAGTAAATAACACTTCAGCAAACCAGGCCAAAGCCATTACACAAATACACAAACAACACATCATCTAATGGGAGTAACTTGCATAATTATCGTCTCGGTCGGGTGGAAACTTCATACATGTCCAAAACTGTTACTTTTTAGGATTCAAATGAAAAAATTGTCAAAGTAGCAGATCTACAAGCTCGAGCTTGTAGATCTGTTACTGTTCATGCTTTTGTGTGACGCTGTAGTGTGATCAAGTATAGGGCACAGATTTACGAAAAACACAAAAAGTTAAAATATGGAGATTTCTGCCCAACAGCAACGATACACATGTGTACCGCCCGGGATTCGAACTCGCGCCTGTAAAGCCAACATCTTAACCACTATGCCAAAGGGGAACCTTTTTTTCTCAGGGGAGATATTAGGATTTCAGACCATCAGGCTCATAGATATAGAAACCTAGATACCTCATTGGCCTCTGCAGTTTGTTGGAGCGACCTGTTTCCAGCTCCCCCCCGGAAGCAGAAGCGCACCCGCCATACAGACGCTTCAGAGCCAGAGGAGGCGTCTACCTTTATATGTCTATGATCAGGCTGAGGAAGTGAACCACTCTGTTACACTCACACTCACTTTTGACCTCCTCCCACGGGGTAACCCAATCCTGGTCATGGCATCATTGTAACGCCCGGGATTTCGAACCCGGGTCTCCCGCGTTCAAAGCCAACATCTTAATCTAAGCCAAGGATCGCTCAACGGAAATAGTAGACTTTCAGGCCATCAGGCTGAGGTAGTGAACCACTCTGTTACACATGCACTGACACTATTCTGTGTGCCCTTGCTTCAAATAATCAATTAAAAGCTTACATTTAAAGGTTAGGCTTCAGATGCAGTCGCCTGGAGCAAGTTCTAGTGACTAAACCCTGTACTTTATTGACCAGAGTACCACATGGGTCTATACTTTTCCCCCTCTACATCAAATCTCTTTGACGAAAATAACTGATCTAAATCCTCACTTTGCAAAACGTTTGCAGCTCGTTGTGAGCTTGTAGATTGGATATTTTTGTGTGTGCAAATGTTCGTTACAGAATAGGGACGCTATAGGGTTCATTTGGTTAATTCGACCAACTTTAAAGTATAGATCAAGGGGTGAAAACATGTGACCAATATTCCTGATATGAACAATCGTTTTTGATAGAGAATGAGAACCATGGCACAGGTATTATAGGCTCTATTCTAAGATGTTCTATTCCACTGGTTCTCAAACTGGGGTCCGGGGACCCCTAGGGGTCCTTGAGGGAGTTCCAGGGGGTCCACAGCTAAATTATGGATAGTTAGGAACCAAATGGACCCTTAGGATCGGTAACTCTGAGAGTGTACAAATAGAACCACATGGACCCGTACAGGTCCATTTGGTTCCATTTGTACACTCTCAGAGTTAAATTAACATTGTTTTACAATAAAAAATTGGGGTCCCAGAGATAGAAATGCCATTAAATGGGGATGCATAGTCTAATGCATGTCAAACTGGGGGTCCTTGAAATGAAAATGGTTGAAAATCACTGCTAGAGCCATAAAAATATTGTCTAATGGGGGTCCCTCGCTGCTCGCATATCTTTTCAAATGGGGGTCTGCGGGCTAATAAGTGTCAATTTGGGGGGGACATTGACATGAAAAACTTTTAGAACCACTGTTCTATTCTACTCTATACTCATATGGTTGTATGTGTACCTGTCTTACGGGATATACCTAGTTGAAATACTATGCCCTTTAGCTGAACGCAATGGTGAAACATCACAGTAAAAACATAATCACAGTTTTGACTGGCGGTGCAGTTATGCTGCTTCAGGGCAATTGTGCATTTGTGTGTGACTGTTTGTGTGTGTGTGTGTGTGTGTGTGTGTGTGTGTGTGTGTGTGTGTGTGTGTGTGTGTGTGTGTGTGTGTGTGTGTGTGTGTGTGTGTGTGTGTGTGTGTGTGTGTGTGTGTGTGTGTGTGTGTGTGTGTGTGTGTGTGTGTGTGTGTGTGTGCATGCATCTTTGTTTGCTCTCTCCCTTTCTGTGTATGTGTGTTGTATAATTCCTTTTCACCCCTCCACTCTCTATCTCTCCATCTCTCTCTCTCTCTCTCTCTCTCCCTCTCTTTCTCTCTCTTTCTCTTTTGCATGTTCTCCCCCTTCTTGCACTACCGTTTTTTTCCCCTCGTCCCCACCTTCGAGCGGAATGGAGAAGAGTTTGTGGGAGTGAGAGAGACACAGACAGAGAGGGAGAAGGAGAGGGGTGGGGGGGGGGGGGGTGTAGACAGTGGTGTAAAGTAACTAAGTACATGTACTCAAGTACTGTACTTAAGAACAATGTTGAGGTATTTTTACTTTATTGTATTACTTATTATTGTATTACCGATTTTCAGTACTTTTATTTCTACTCCACTGCATCTCAGAGGCAAATATTGTATTTTCTCTCCACTACAATTATTTGAGAACTTTAGTTACTAGTTACTTTGTAGATTTAGATTATTATTACAAAACACACATTACCCCACTTCAGCCTTATAAACATTTCGGCCATTTGAAAATAGCAGATCTACAAGCCCACAACGCATCGCGAAGCGACACGTTGTGAGCTTGTAGATCAGCTATTTTCAAAAGATTTTTATACATTTGCAAACATGTGAAATGGGACATTCTGCACACAATGACTACTCTTGGTACTTAAAGCGCATTTTGACACCAATACTTTTGTACTTTTACCCAAGTCAATTTTTGAATTCCAGACTTTTTTTTTACTTGCAAGAGGTTGTTTCTACATTGCAGTATAAATACTTTTACTTAAGTAATAAAGAAATATGAGTACTTTTTTCCACCACTGGGGTGTATAGAGGGGGTGAACCGGTCTAGCAGGTAGCGGCCTGGCCTGTTGTCACCGTTATATCTGGGACGCATGCGCGCTGGGGTCCGTTTCCTGCTACCTGTGTGTGTGTGTGTGCTTTCTTTTTTTCTCTCTCCCAGCCCACCTCCTGTATAATAGCTCTGTGTGGCTAAGGTAGTGTGCGTGTCTCTCAGTCTGTTGTTGTGTGTGTGGTGTGCGCGTTGTGATCAGGTAGGAATACGTTATCTGGTGCGTTTCGGCTCAGTCCCACCACCGGCCGTTACTTCTTCTTTCTCCACTCGATACATTGTAGCCGTTAGAGTTACAGAGTTGCCCGGCTCACCTGAGAGTAACCGCTCACCTGTAAGCACTTTATATACGACCGTTTAAAACGGCTGGAAACAACGGATCTGAAAGAGAAACGGAAGAGAAAGAGAGAAAAGACAAGTGGAAACCCTGGGATCGTTTGTTCGGGTGGAAGGAGGCGAAAGGAAAGGAATTGATACCTTCCGTTTTTTCCTCCATTCTCTTTCTTTTTTTCCTTTTTTTTTTTTTACCCAAGGTGCAGTGTTGTTGTTTTTTGTGTGTTTTTCCTCACTTTTAAGATCTAACAGGTGTTAGATCTGGAATTTATTTTTTGTTGGGTTGAAGATTCATCAGAGACAGTTTTATAAGTTTGAACTGATAACTGATCCTCATCATCATGCCGAGAGCCTTCCTGGTGAAGAAGGCAGGTATTTCTCCTGGGAAACGGAACTGGAGTGAGATAGCAGACCACAGGAGAGGAGATGTCTACATCCCAGGTGAGTGAGTCCACTCTTTATAGTGTGTGGATCGCAAACTTTTTTTTTTTTTTTTTTTTTACTTTCCCTGGACCCCTCTCCATAACTCTGAGAGTGTACAAATGGAACCAAATGGACCCGTACGGGTCCATTTGGTTCCATTTGTGCACTCGATTGGAGTTACAGACCCGGGTAACGGTCCAATTTGGAAACCCCGAGGGTCCCTGGCATGGCTGGCAGTGGTGGTACTGTAAAGTAACTAAGTACATGTACTCAAGTACAAATTTGAGGATTTTTTTTAACTTTACTGGATTATTTTGAATTTTCAGTACTTTTACTTCTACTCCACTATAATCTCAGAGGGAAATATTGTACTTTTTACGCCACTACAGTTATTTGAAAACTTTTGTTAGGCTTCCAGTTACTTTGTAGATTTTTAAAATTATGATTACAAAACATGCATTAACCACTTTATCCCTATACATTTTGCCTATTAAAAATAAATAAAAAAATATACATTTGATTGAAAACTTTTGCTTGTAACAGGTTACTTCTACTTTTACTTAAGTAGCCTACAAAATGTGAGTACTTTTCCCACCCTTGCAGACAGTCCACTGTCTGCATTGTGGGGAATAAAGGGCCATTTTGTAACGGCGCTGCGAATAACGGTTAAACCAATCTGGCTGCGATCAAGTGATCCGTCTATTATCTTTGAAGTTATAGAACTCAGGATGACTAAACTTTCACATTGAGCCTTTATAATGATGTATTTAAGTGATTTAAGCCTATTTATTTATTTAATTTTCAAAGCCGGTGGCCAAGATGTAGCCTATAGGCTACACACACACGCACACACACACACACACACACACACACACCCACACACACACACACACACACACACACACACACACACACACACACACACGCACACACACACACACACACACACACACACACACACACACACACACACACACACACACACACACACACACACACACACACACACACACACACACACACACACACACACACACACACACACACACACACACACTAGAAAACTAGAAAGAACAGTGGTTCCCAAACTTTTTGGCTCAACACCCGTAAGGGTTAGACTCTCTTATGAGCTTGTAGCAGATCTACAAGCTCACAACGCCATGTGCGATTTTCACTATATTCTTAAAAACATATTTTTTTTCCTAATGTGTGGATTTTTCCCCTCTTTTATTTATGAAATTATTTTGAAAAATGTTAATTTGTTATTAATTCCTTAAAAAATGCATTTTAGGGGGCACATTTTTTGAAATCTTTTGAAATAATGATTAAAATATAGTTAACCAAAAAAAATAAAGGGATATTTACTCGTGGCGCTTAAAAATGGGTCCCGACCCACTGTTTGGGAACCAGTGCACTAGGCCAGTGGTTTTCAACCTTTTTTTGCATCTAGGACCCCCAAATTGACACATATTAGCCCAGGGACCCCCATTTGAAAAGATATGCCAGGGACTCAACCATTTTGATTCCTTGGGGGTCCCAATCTACACAGTAGTATCCATTTGGTTCCATTTTGTACACTCTCAGAGTTAGAGACATATAAGGGTCAATTTGGTTCCTAATTATTAATTTGGCTGGGGACCCCCGGGAACCCTCTCAAGGAACACTGGTGGTCCCCGACCCACTGTTTGGGAACCAGTGCACTAGGCCATACACACTGTAAAAGTTTACAACTGGGCAGGACTTTGACAGCCTGCTGGTTTGAGTAGGTTATACCTGGTGATTTATGACAACTATCCAAGTAAACAACTATAATAATAATAATAAAATGAAAGACAAAGTAATAATAGTCTATTTGAGGAAGAAGGGGAAAAAGCTGCATTTCGGGCACATTATTGTTCTAGCAACAAGTGTCTTGTTACGTGTGTGCGTGTGCGCGTGCGTTGTGCTGCTATCATAAGGATCCGTTGCTTTTTCACCTCGAGCTCATTTCGACCTTCAACCCCAGATTTCAGCTCCTTATGTTTCCGTGTGTGTGTGCGAGAGAGAGAAACAATATGTACAAGTGTACAATATTCACTAAATTCAATATTTATTTACATTGTTTTGATTGTTTTGTACCACTTTTGGCAATGTAAACGTATGTTTTCTCATGCCAATAAAGCTCCTTTGAATTGAGAGAGAGGGAGAGACAGATATAGAGGGAGGGATAGAGAGAGAGAGGGAGAGAGAGAGACCAGAGAGCCTGGTTTTATAGTAATAGTCCACCAGTGGAAATTGGAATAATGGTCAGCCTATAACTTCAAATGTTGTGTGGATGTCATTTGACACAGTTTCATGACTTGTGTTTTATCAAAACCTTATTGATGTAGAGCTGAAGAAGTGCTCTGTTATGTTTTAGCTTCCTTTTTGATTCATATTAGGGTTTTTAATCTCATCAGTCTAGCCTATGCATCTGAGTCACCCATTTTCTGGGCTCCCACAGTAGCTACTAGCTACTGTTGTAGCCTTAAGTATCATCTGGTCACTGAATGGAATGTGCCGTTATGATACAACTAGGCTGATAGGCGTTACAATGATTATTAGACTGGTTCTGATATGGATAACTGGTTTAAGAGTTTTCTCAACCAGTGGTTCTGATTAGGCTTATATATTCCTATTACTAATAATAGCTTCTCTCTCTCTCTCTCTCTCTCTCTCTCTCTCTCTCTCTCTCTCTCTCTCTCTCTCTCTCTCTCTCTCTCTCTCTCTCTCTCAGAACAATCCCTATTGTTGCCATTGGCAGAGTTTTATTGTTGGGTCGCATTGGTATCAGATAACAGCTAACGGACTACACCCAGTAGTCTCTCTCTCTCTCTGTCTTTATGTCTCTCTCCCCCTCTCTTTCCTTATCCCCCCAGCTCTTTCTTTATTTCCTCTGTCCCTCTCCCTCTCTTTATTTCCTCTGTCTGTCTCTCTCCCTCTCTTTCTTTATTTCTCTCTCTTTCCCTCTTTCTCCCCCACTCTCATCTCATCTCCGTTAACTTCTAATCATTGACTTGCACATCCTCTTTGGGCTTGTGACCGCTGAAGCAGTAGACTAGGCCCAACATGACTTGTTTGAACAATTAGCCGCTTGTGTCCGCTATCTAGCCCAGGTTCTACCCACAGAACAAACCCAGTAGAAAATTGTTATTGGCACATTCCTTAAAGGCCTACTTTAGATTGACACATCAAAAGCGTTCCTTTAATATCAGTTTGGATATTAATATTCTCAGAGAAATCATTTAGGGTGACCCTCATTTACAATGATGCCGAGATTACAAACAAATAAATGAGCTAATATTATATATAAGCTCTGTGTGCATGTGCGTGTGCGTGCATGCATGCGTGCGTGTCACACACTCGTACATACACACGTACGTACAAATAAATAAAATAAGCTAAAATGAGATTCAATACAACATACATAGTATATATGCATACATACATACACATACATGTACACACAACAAAGAATCTGGATCAGAATGAGATCAACAAATATAATCTGTCAGCAACAAATCAGTTAAAACAGTTGCATACAGGTAACATGATAGTAATCTAGCAGGCTACATTCAACTTTTAACTTTTGGGGGACAAGTTACAACTCAAAACATTGCTACTAGTCGGGGGCTGCCTCGATTTAAATGCACAGTTATGCTATTGACACCTGATGTGAAGACGGCGTGTAATTTGGAGGTGGAAGGTCGCCACCTTAATAACCATAGCAACGGTCTCTGGCATGTGCCGTTACTTGATGTACCTGCCCAACCTGTGACACACACACACACACACACACACACACACACACACACACACACACACACACACACACACACACACACACACACACACACACACACACACACACACACACACACACACACACACACACACACACACACACACACACACACACACACAAAGTATGATAATGGCTCTCTCTCAGAAGAAGGTGTGTTAAATAGTTTCATGAACAGAAGGCTTTTGGTCTCAAAGCAAAAAACTTACCAGCAGTAAAGTGGGGTTGGGTCATAATGGCTTATTTATTTTGACCATTAGCCTGGTTATTATTTTTACATTGTGACATGTCTGAATGCATATAATGTGTAATAATATTGTCATTTTGACCAAGTACCTACTTGAAATATGTTATGATATAATCAAGGCCCTTGTCTTCAAAATTGCAACAAATGTGAGGCTTTTTTACTAATTGTTATAGACATTATCTATACGATGATCAATCCTCTTATATCCATCTCACATGAATACATATAGTTTACCTACTGTACTATCCTATATAAATAAATACCTTTGTGTTTGGAATAACTTTTTAGTGAGAACAGCAATTTTCCTTTTCTCTCCTACTTCACAAATTGCTTAGATGTTTCAGAACGACCATACGGAAATGTATTAATCCCTTGTTAGAGAGGCTACATCTATTTGTTTGCTTAATTCATTGCCGTCATTTAATAACCGTGTCGCCTATACTATTTAGTTAAGTATTATTAGTATAACGCCACGCTGGGTTAATGTTTACAGAACAGGAAATATAACGGGCCCTTTCGGACGCACGAGCGCCCGCCAACTTGTCTTCCCCGGAGTTAAAAGCAAGTCTATTGCATTCATTACACCCTTAGCAAACAGCACACACACACACACACACACACACACACACACACGCACACGCACACGCACACGCACGTTTGATAAAGCTATCCGCTGATTGTTGACCCTCCTCCTCCAAGCCATCATGACATGTCAAAAATAATATACTAGAGAGTATGTAGGCTTACTAAATATAGAGGGAGTGAGTGACTCTGTCTCTCTGTTCCTCTTTCCACACATTTGTTGACCTGCTGTCAAAATTGTAATCATATAGGTGTATTATTCTAGCCTACAATCTCTCTCCCTCTCCCTCTCCCTCTCCCTCTCCCTCTCCAATTCAAATCAATTCAAAGGGAGTTTATTGGCATGGTAAACATACAAAACAGTCCAAACTATGAAATGCACCTACAATGAAAATGTAGGCCCAATAGAATAAAGACACACACGTTTGTATTACTATACTTGTGAGGACATCAACATTTTAGGAAGCCAATTTTATGATTGATTTATGATTTTTGTGGGGCATTTTTAACCGCAAGTCTAAAGCCGAAAAATACCAGATCTACAAGCTCACAACGTGTCGCGCTGCGACACGTTGTGAGCTTGTAGATCGGCTATTTTCCGGTGTTTGACATCGCCGCACAACTAAGTATAAAATAGGTTAAAATCTAACCCCAACTCCCTAAACCTAACCTCTAAAGGTCTAATCCTGAACCTAACCCCAACCTGAATCTTTTTCTAATTGTAAACGTATCTCTAAAAATGATTTCAACCATAAAACAACCATTTTTTCTCACGAGGACCAGGAAAAATGGTCCTCACAACATCTATTCCTCAAATTCTACTAGACTTTTGGGGACGTTTGGTCATAGTAATACACACACACACACACACACACACACACACACACACACACACACACACACACACACACACACACACACACACACACACACACACACACACACACACACACACACACACACACACACACACACACACACACACACACACACACACACACACACACAGCTGTCTAACAGCTCTCTCTCTGTGTCTCTCTCTCTCAACCCATTGTTTATTGGGTGGGATCTTGAAATCAATGAGGCGATTAGGCCCCCCACCCACACACACACCTACCTATCTGGCTGGTCCACTGTATTGACAGGCTCGACCGGTGTGAGCAGAAGGAGTGGTGAGCTAAGCAAACAACCGGCACCAGATTACAACATGCTTAACACAATGGCGTGTTATTTCCGCCTTTAAACAATATGAAAAATTAGTAGATCTCTTACCTGACATCCATATTTTGAGCATAGGTGAAGATTTTACCATTTGAACCCGATAACAGTAAACCTTGGCTTGGGGTTGGTATTCTTTTTCCCACTCTACAATAAATCCCTTTTACAGTAAATGTCTTTGCTGCAAATAGTTATATTTGCTATATAGTTATAGATGCATGCTTACCACGTTGAATGAAATTGGTTGAAAAGACAATGGTGGCTTAAAATAAACTGCCTTTTTATATTCATTTCAGGCTAACTTTCATGGCAGCATGTACACTTTACTGCAATTAAATGTAACTTACTAATCGACACACCATTACAGGTTAAATTAAAAGACATTCTGTGTAAATTAAAGAGAAAAAAAGAAACGCCTGGTAAAATACATGTGGACCTATTTCAAACTTGATCACCTGACAACATCGTTAAGCCTGATTTAAGCCTTAGTTACACACTGGTGTTGCATGCCCGTAAATAGCAGATATACAAGCTCACAGCGTGTCGTTGTGAGCTTGCTGATCTGCTATTTACTGAGCGTGACACTGGCACACAACTAAGTATTTCTGAGGCTTTAGCTGCATAGCCTGCATAGGTCTCTGTCGCTGTCTCACAATCAGACTCTCTGTCTCTCTCTCCCGTTAGTTTTAGTTCAACTAATTACTTCTGTATAAGTATTTGTGTCCAGATATCGTCCTGTGCATCTGAACCGCTATGGGCCTCGGCGTTTTCATTTGCATGCTCATTTGCGTTTTAGCTGGTCGAGGTGTCTCGCCAGAGGCCACAAGACTTTACAGATTCGTTGTCTCTTGAGTAACTCATAGCCTACAGTTAAGGCTCACATGGTGCAGGCGCACACACACACACACACACACACACACACACACACACACACACACACACACACACACACACACACACACACACACACACACACAGCCCCGCGGAGGTGTATTGTTTGAGGAAGACGCAGGGCTTGTGCCACAAGCTTGTCTGGTCTGACAAGTCTGGCTGTAGTGTGTGTGTGTGTGTGTGTGTGTGTGTGTGTGTGTGTGTGTGTGTGTGTGTGTGTGTGTGTGTGTGTGTGTGTGTGTGTGTGTGTGTGTGTGTGTGTGTGTGTGTGTGTGTGTGTGTGTGTGTGTGTGTGTGTGTGTGTGTGTGTGTGTACCTTTTTGTTTTGGGTGATTGATGTCACAAATGCGCTACGCACACACACACACACACACACACACACACACACACACACACACACACACACACACACACACACACACACACACACACACACACACACACACACACACACACACACACACACACACACACACACACACACACACACACAGTGTTGGAGCCTGCATGTTTGCTAATTAACAGATTGTGTAAATACAGACCGTGCACGCATGCTGCTATTGAGAAATTCTAAACGTCTAGGCTTAATCTCTCCATGTACCTCTCTCTCATTTGCTCTTTTTACGCCATGGCTCTGTAGGAGGCGGGCCGTCTAGAAGAGCGTCTGTGTGTGTGTGTGTGTGTGTGTGTGTGTGTGTGTGTGTGTTTGTCCGAAGGTTAATCCTGCTGGACCATTCGGCACCACATTTCTTGTGCACATTGCCAAAGAAGTACCTGCATTTGTTTCACTTTTGTTTATATATATATATATTTATATTCTTTTTTAAATCTTCCAACTTAAATTTTTATAATGAAGTCAATTCAATGGGAATCGGACCGGGCTGAAACCTTGCCCAAATAATATGGAGTCATACATCATACATAGTTTTGGACATAATGAGGTTTCCACCCGGCAGAGACTGTTACTTTTCAGGATTCAAATTCAAAAATAGTGAAAATAGCAGATCTACAAGCTCGAAATGCTTGTGGATCTGCTACTTTGGATGCTTTTGTGTGACGCTGTAGTTGTAGTATGATCAAGTAGGACACAATCACATGAAGGCTAGGGGTGCAACACTTAATCGAACTAATCGATATAATGTATTATAAAAATGTGTCAATAATTTTATATAATTATCTAGTTGTTGATCCCTATTTCATCATGGGTGAAAAGTTTAAAAACATGTTCAAAGTATAAAATAACCTTTTAAGTGGTCCGAATTATATTTTTAGAAATATAAAAAAGCACTTCTTGATTATTTGATTAATTAATAAAGTATCGATAGAATAATCGCTACGGAAATAATAGATGGTTGCAGCCATAGGAGCCACGCTGTTGTTAGACCCCATTTAGTTTCTTTCTTTCTCTCACACTTGTTCTCTTCTCTCCCACTGTTTTTCAAGTTTCACTTTTGTTTCACTATCACTTCCCAAACAGCAAGAAAGACCATTATATTTATATTCAACTGGAATAAACAGAATCACGTCCCTTCCCCCTCTCTCTCTAAGTCATTGGTTCTCAAAGTGGGGTCCGGGGACCCCCAGGGGTACTCGAGGGGGTTCCAGGGGGTACCCAGCAAAATGTGTTAATATAGCATCAGAATAATTATGACCTTTTATACCTTGGCTATTCAAAAATAGCAGATGTACAAGCTCATAGCGCGGCACCGAGTGCCGCGCTTTGAGCTTGTAGATCTGCTATTTTTTTTAAATCTTGAAAATGTTTGCAAATCTTTGAATATATATATTTTTAAAGCTAACATTTGTAACTCAAATCTTTGCTTCTGGGGGTCCCTGGAACTAAATATTTTTAGATGGGGGTCCGCGGCCAAATACATATCATTTTGGGGGTCCTTGTCATGAAAAAGTTTGAGAACCACTGCTCTAAGTCTCTCTGAAGTCAAGTATGTCAAATATTTGTCTCAGTTAGCGGGTTTCAAAATGTTGGTACTCCATTCTAAAAAAAAGCGTCTATATGTAATTCCTCTCTTTCTCTCCACAGTCTCCATCTTCCCGCCGTCCTTCCTAATGATGGGAGCCGAGGCCACGCCCGCCGAGACCACGCCCCTGTGCCTCACTAAGCACACGCACTTTCTGTCCGACACTAACGCACACCCCGAGCTGCCCTCCTGCACCGTGCTGGGGCGACCCCCCAGCCCCTCGCTGCTGTCAGAAGAAAGGACGGAGATCAGGAGGAGGCCACAGGGTGGCTCCACCTATGTTCGATCCAAAATTAAGGTGAGGCCCCCCCACATGCCATTCCAGTTTGGGGTTGATTGGGTGTTGCGTTCATGATATAATGGGGTCTTTTTGTGAAAACTAAAAAACGAAACGAAACAAAAAAAACAGGCCAACAGTATGGAATATCAAAAAGCAGTTTGAAGCTCATCGTAGCTCACTCCTAATTTGGTGAAGATCGGTTAATCAAACAAAATAAAATGTCCCCCTTGATAGCCGGGGTGCCTGATGGAGGGGAAAGGAACTGGTTGGAATAACTTGTTCCTTCCACGCGCTACGTCCTTGCGGGGAACCCCCCCCCCCCTGTCGGGTGATAAGAAGGCTAGTTGGCTCTCATGCATTGAAGGAGGCATGAGCTCGGCTCTGGGCTCCCTAGGCTGGCAGGAGGAGTGTAGCGCCCAGGATTAGTTAGACAATTGGGTGAAAAAGGGTTGCAAAATCATGGGATAAAAAAATATATAACCTTTTTTTTTGTTGGTGTCAATCGGTGGCATCTTTTGTAAAATAGGCCCCTCCCACAAACCTTGGAAGTCCATGCATTATGGATAGGGTTGTCCGATATTGGCTTTTTTACCGATAACCGATATACCGATATTGTCCAACTCTTAATTACCGATACCGATATCAACCGATACCGATATATGCGGGGATTATTGTGATTAGGGTAAGCTCAAATTTCATATCACACACACCATATACAGTAAGAACTCCTGTAACTTATTTATAAAGCAAAAAAAATAATAAAAATAAATATTTTTTTTTTTTTTTTTCAAAAACCGATACCGATATTTTCCCGATATCAATTTTTATGCTAATATCGGCCGATAATATCGGGAGGCCGATAAAATCGGACATCCCTAATTATGGAATATAAAAAGTCTGTATGATACACTTTTATCACAACTCCAGTGATAGTGGAGATGAAAACTAATTTTAGAGTTCAATAAGCACTTTACTTGTAAGGCGCTCTGGATATGAACGTCTGCTAAATAATGCCTTAACACTCTACCCGCCGGGCCCGTAGCCTACGGGCCGATAAATCCAACTGTAAAGCGCCGATCCCGTAGCCTACGGGCCGTGGTGCTTTTTCCTTTTTTTCGAATTTCCGGTATGGCACATTTCATTGTAACACCACCGGAAACAGAATTATTTGGGATCTGGTTTTGACGAAGCCGTCAGCCCTCTCTCTAATGACGAAACTGAAACTCAGTTTTCTCCTTGTTTTTTTCTTCTCCTCGGTGATCACTGTCTAACATAAACCGTTCTAACTACAACATGGAGATTCCGTTTGACACGTGGTTTTCACTGCTCGAACCAGGCAGATGTCCGCGATGTATACAAACAGTGCGCAGCTCAATTTTAAGGATTTTAACAATGTCTATGGCGACGTAAAAAAAACAAAAAACAACAAAAAAACGTTGGCACTGGTGAGTACATTATGAGATTAACCTCTGGCGGTCAATGTGTTAATTGTAAATGTTTTCTGTTTGCATCTCTCTCCTGTCTTTTTCCCTCCCTCTCCCTCTCTCTCTCTCTCCTCCGCCTCTCCTCACAGGTAACTACCGGTGAGTTACCTGCCATCTCCGCCCTTCCTCCTCCTCCTCCTCTTCCTCTGTTTCTTCCTATGCTCCCCACCGAGCTGTGCTTCACCCAGGATGTCGCCATGACTCCCGTCTCCCAGGAAACCAGCACCGCCAGCGCCCCTGACATCACCCTGGCAGCATTCGCCCCGGCAGCTAGGTCGGCGGGAGGTCAGATATTTTCGTGCCAGGTAAGTCGAGACATTTTACATTTACATTACATTACATTACATTACATCAGGGGTCTTCAACGTTTTCAGGCCAAGGACCCCCTAGCTGAGAGAGAGATGAAGCAGGGACCAAAAAAATAAATAAAATAGCCAAGCTCACAACGCCTCGCAGCGCGAGGCGTTGTGAGCTTGTAGATCTGCTATTTTTGGCTAAAGTTCTCAGAAAAAGGGATGCAAGGGTTCAAGTGGTTAATGTAAAAAAATAAAATCCTATCACACTAAGATTTGGAGCCCCCCCTGTAGTAACTCTGAGGACCCCCTAGGGGTCCCGGACCCCCTGTTGAAGACCCCTGCATTACATTACAGTCATTTAGCAGACGCTTTTATCTAAAGCGACTTACAATCTAAAACCCATTAAGCCATTAACCCGTTAAGACTGAGAACGCATCTGTGTCATTTTTAGACTTGAGCTAAAAAGCATTATTTTAGACTTTGGCTATTCAAAAATAGCACAAGCTTGTAGATCTGAATTTTTTTTTAAATCGTGGATATGTGTGCAAATCTTTGAATAGCCTATATGTATATTACTTTAAAGCGAAAATTTGGGTCCCTGAAGCTAAATATTTGGCAGGCAGGCAGGCAGACAGACAGACAGACAGACAGACAGACAGACAGACAGACAGACAGACAGACAGACAGACAGACAGACAGACAGGCAGGCAGGCAGACAGACAGAGATAAAAATGTCATTGATCCCCGTGAGGAAATTCAGGGCATAGACTGGCCTCCAAGTACCTCTGATAGTGGGTACTGCACCAGTCCATTGTAAAGTGATTGATTTGAAAAGCTAAGGTTTTTTAAATGCTAACCTGATTCTCTCTTTCTCTCTCTCTCTCTCTCTCTCTCTCTCTCTCTCTCTCTCTGTGTGTCTGTGTTTGTGTGTGTCTTTAGGTGTGTGACAAAACGTTCCAGTACCAGAGGATGCTGAACAGACATGTCAAGTGCCACAACGACACAAAGAAGCACCTCTGTACCTTCTGTGGGAAAGGATTCAACGACACCTTTGACCTCAAGAGACACGTACGCACACACACTGGTAAGAACACACACACAAGATTGTGCAGTATCGCTGTCAACGTACTTTCTATTGTACTTGATGGCCAGTCTATCCATCATCTCCATATTTGGGAATAAGACCGAGCCGATGATGTCATCGTGCGTATAATGTACTTATAAGGCATGCTGCATTTACAGTACACATATGCGCATACACTTGGGGTTGATGCATACAGTACATGCATAAAAGGCGCTCTGTCAACACCATACGTTTACTGGTGCTCTAGTAACGAATCAGCATGGAGTTGAATGACGCCCTTCAGACCCTCACCGAGTTTATGAGGAAAACACTGGACCCAGATCGAACCGTACGACGTCCAGCTGAGAAGTTCCTGGAGTCTGTTGAGGGAAACCAGAACTATCCTATATTACTTCTCGCTTTATTGGAGACATCACAGGAACATGTGATCCGGGTCTGTGCTGCAGTTACATTCAAGAACTACATCAAGAGGAACTGGCGTATCGTTGCACATGGACCAAATAAAATCTCTGATCCGGACCGAACGACAATCAAAGCCAAAATTGTAAATCTGATGTTAAGCAGCCCGGAACAGATTCAAAAACAGCTGAGCGATGCCATCAGCATCATTGGAAGAGACGATTTCCCCCAGAAATGGCCCGATCTTCTTACAGAAATGGTGAACCGCTTCCAAAGTGGCGACTTCCATGTCATCAATGGAGTGCTCCGGACAGCCCACTCCCTCTTCAAGAGATATCGGCATGAGGAGAAGTCAAATGAGCTTTGGTCGCAGATCAAGCTGGTGCTGGACACTTTTGCTCAACCTCTCACAGAGCTGTTCAAGGCCACCATTGAGTTGTGCCAGACTCACGCCACAGACGTCAAAGCCTTGAAGGTCCTTTTCTCCTTGCTCACGCTGATCTCAAAGGTCTTCTATAGTCTTAACGTTCAGGAGCTTCCAGAGTTCTTTGAAGACAACATGGAGATTTGGATGTCTAATTTTCATAACCTGCTGACAGTGGATAACAAGCTTTTACAAGTGGATAACGAGGAGGAAGCAGGCCTCCTGGAACTGTTGAAATCTCAGATCTGTGACAACGCCACTCTGTACGCTCAGAAGTACGATAAAGAATTCGAACCATATTTGCCTCGCTTTGTCACTGCTATCTGGAGCCTTCTGGTGTCCACTGGACAGGAGGTCAAATTTGACCTGCTTGTAAGCAACGCCATCCAGTTCTTGGTATCCGTGTGTGAAAAGCACAAGGATTTGTTCGAGGACCAGAACCTACTCACTACCATTTGTGAGAAGGTCATTGTGCCCAACATGGAGCTCAGAATTGCTGATGAGGAGGCCTTTGAAAATAACGCAGAGGAATACATCAGACGGGACCTTGAAGAATCAGACACCTATACGCGTCGCAAATCTGCATGTGACCTGGTACAACGCCTGTGTACATTGTTTGAAGGCCCCGTCACAGCGATCCTATCGGGCTATGTGAACTCCATGTTGGGGGAGTATGCCAAGAACCCCCGGGCAAACTGGAAGCACAAAGACACTGCCATCTACCTGGTCACATCTCTTGCATCTAAAGCGCAGACTCAAAAGCATGGAATAACACAAGCAAATGAGTTGGTGAATCACACAGAATTCTTCGTCAACCACATTCTCACAGACCTCAAGTCCCCTAACGTTAACGAGTTCCCGGTGCTTAAGGCAGAGGCCATCAACTACGTTGTGATGTTCAGAAGCCAGTTGCCCAAAGATCACCTGCTCCAGGCCATTCCTCTACTCGTAGCTCACCTGCAGGCAGAGAGCCCCGTGGAGCACACTCACGCCGCACATGCCTTGGAGATGCTGTTCGCTATGAGAGGGCCAAACAACTCCACACTTATCACCGCGGCGGAGATGGCACCCTTCACCGAGCAGCTGCTCAGCAACTTGTTCAAGTCCCTAGCTCATCCCGACTCCTCGGAGAACGAATACGTCATGAAAGCCATCATGCGCACCTTCTCCCTCCTGCAAGAGGCGATCGTTCCCTACGTTCCCACTCTGATCGGTCAGCTCACTCGAAAGCTCCTGGTGGTCAGCAGGAATCCCAGCAAGCCGAACTTTAACCACTCCCTGTTCGAGGCCCTGTGCCTGTCCATCCAGATCACCTGCAAGGCCAACCCCACCACCGTCGACAGCTTCGAGGAGGCCCTCTTCCCCGTCTTTGCCGAGATCCTTCAGAGCGACGTCCAGGAATTTGTTCCGTACGTGTTCCAGGTGATGTCTCTGCTCCTGGAGCTCCACGACAGCTCCATCCCCTCCTCCTACATAGCTCTGTTCCCTCATTTGCTGCAGCCCGTGTTGTATGAGAGCAAGGGAAACGTCCCCCCTCTGGTACGCCTGCTCCAAGCCTACCTGGCGAAGGGCGGAGACGACATTGCCAGCTCTGCGCCAGATAAGATCCCCGACTTGTTGGCGATCTTCAAAAAGCTCATCACCTCCAAGAACCACGACCAACAAGGTTTCTACCTTCTCAAAACCATTGTAGAGCACATGCCCCCAAAATCCATCAATCAGTACAGGAAACAGATCTTCAGCGTGCTCTGCCAGAGGCTCCAAAATTCCAAAACCACCAAATTCATCAAGAGTTTTTTGGTGTTTATTAATCTCTATGTAGTCAAATATGGAGCAATTGCTCTTCAGGAGGTGTTTGACAGCATTGAGCCACAAATGTTCGGCACGGTGTTGGAGAAAATAGTCATTCCAGAGGTCCAGAAGGTGTCTGGCACCGCGGAGAAGATGATCTGTGCCATTGGCATTACCAAGGTCCTCACCGAATGCCCGGCCATGATGGATACAGAATACACCAAACTCTGGACCCCACTGCTTCAGGCCCTCATCGCCCTCTTTGAGTTGCCTGCGGATGACAGCATCCCGGTTGACGAGTACTCCTTCGACACCGAGGACACGCGAGGGTACCAGGCCGCTTTCTCCCCGCTGGCCTTTGCCGGGAAGAAGGAACACGATCCCATTGGAAAGGCTGTTGGCAATCCTAAGATCCTGCTCGCCCAGTCCCTCCACAAGCTCTCTACCGCGTGTCCGGGACGGGTTCCATCGATGCTGAGCACCAATCTGGATGCAGAGGCCCTCCGTTACCTGCAGGGTTACCTACAGGCAGCAACAGTGCAGTTGGTTTAAAGTTAATAAGAATACACTGCACCAGTTGAGCCAAAGTATAGCCCAGCTCAGACCAGACGATCTTAAGACTTTGTACATCTTTGGTCTGACTTCAGACAGCATAACATGGGGACGATGGGTCCCCTAATAGTTCTTTTTTTTTTCTTTCATTCTTTCTTTTTTACAAGGTGGTGTAATCAGCGTGGCTGCCATGTGGATCTCTGATGTCATGTTAGTGACATCATGTTGATTATGTCAGTCCTATGTCAGTCTTATATGGACAATCGGGCATATTCAAACCACAGGACACACACACGGACACACAAATGCTCTTTTAGATGACTTTCCCCTTAGGAGCTATGCCGTAAAGAATACATTGGAGTTGTATAGGAAGACATAATGAAAAAGTTGACTACATTGAATTTAATGATTTTTTCTTAAAGATACAATAAATGACATTCAGCCATTAGATTACACTTACAACACTCTTTTGCATAAGGTTTATTTTCCTGATTCATGTCTATAAGGAAGCGATCATGTAGTAGTTTGCAAAATTGTAATACAATGCCTGCCTGCACGAATAAATTGACATTAACCAACAAAAGCAGAAGCACACAATACATAGATAAACAAAACAATCGTTCTTAAGTTTTGTCGAGCTGACAAAATTTGCAAAATGATTCTTTCACCAATACATTTTTTTTGTGTAAGCGTAAAGCTCTGCGGATTTACTATTTATTTATTATTTTTTTATTAAGTTTGATGTTTCTGCGTTATTTGCTTGCTGCGACTTCAACAAGGATTAATAAACAAAGGTGTCCGTTTATTTCATACAGCGACTGAAACAAGGTTCATCAGTATTCTGGAACTTTGAACATCTGTATCTGTAGTCTTTGTGGCTCCAAGAAAATGCTTCATATATTTCCGTCGCTTTATCTTCAATGTCTCGTCTTCATTGTTTCTGTACTTTAACAAACAAAAAAAAAACATTTTCCTCTTCCTTACTTTCTCTCTATTTCCACACCCCAAGTCCAGAGCACACTGGTGGTAAAACTGACAGCGTATCGAACACAAGATTTATTCTATTGTACAAATTCTCTCTGCAAAGTGGGGTCTCGGCACCCCCATGGGTCCTTGAGGGGGTTCCAGGGGGTCCCCAGCAAAAAGTATTAATACAGCATCGCAATCGCTTTAACCACTTCATCCATTTATATGTTGGCTATTAAAAAAATGCAGATCTACAAGCTTACGGCTTGTACATCTGCTATTGTTTGGAAACTGTTTGGAAAAATAAAAAAATATATGTTAAACATTTCAATGACAAATATTCTTTTATGGGGGTCTTTGGCACAAAACCTTTTCAGATGGGGGTCCGTGGGCAAATACATATCAATGTGGGGGTCCTTGACAGGAAAAAGTTTGAGAACCACTGATCTTAACCCATTGAGACCTGAAGCCGATTCTACATGTCTCCTAAATCTCAACAGTATTCTGAAAAACGTATGTTTCTATATCAGTGGTGCTCAATCCTTTTCATGTCAAGGACCCCCAAACTTATATGTATTTGGCCGCGGACCCCCATCAAAATATGTTGTTACAGGGACCCCCCAGAAGCAAAGATTTGAGTTAAAAATGTTCGCTTTAAAAATATATATATTCAAAGATTTGCACACATTTTCACGATTTTTCAAAAATAGCAGATCTACAAGCTCGTAGCGCGGCACTCGGTGCCGCGCTATGAGCTTGTATATCTGCTATTTTTGAATAGCCCAAAGTGTAAAAAATAATGCTTTTTAGCTCAAATCTAAAAATGACACAGTTCCAGGTCTTAACACATTGACCGCCAGAGGTTAATCTCATAATGTACTCACCAGTGCCAACGTTTTATTGTTGTTTTTTGTTTTTTTCACGTCGCCATAGACCTTGTTAAAATCCGTAAGATTGAGCTGTGCACTGTTTGTATACATCGCGGACATCTGCCTGGTTCGAGCAGTGAAGACCACGTGTCAAACGGGGCATCCATGTTGTAGTTAGAACGGTGTATGTTAAACAGTGATCACCGAGGAGAAAAAACTACAAGGAGAAAATGGGGTTTCACTTTCGTCATTAGAACGAGGACCGACGGGATCGGCAAAACCGGATGCCGAATAATTCTGTTTCCGGTGGTGTTACAATGAAATGGTCCGTGTCGAAAATTGAAAAAAGTTTTTTTTTTTTTTAAAAAAAGGAAAAAGCACCACAGCCCGTAGGCTACGGGATCGGCGCTTTACGGTTGGATTTATCGGCCCGTAGGCTACGGGCCCGGTGGTCAGAGTGTTAATGGGTTAATAAAGCAAAAACTGCCCAAATCTGATTCTACCCCCCCCCCCCCCCCTCTCTTCTCTCTTTTGACAGGAGTCCGTCCCTACAAGTGCAGCCTCTGCGACAAGGCCTTCACCCAGCGCTGCTCCCTGGAGTCCCACATGAAGAAGATCCACGGCGTCACGCAGAAGTACGCCTACAAGGAGCGCCGCAACAAGCTCTACGTCTGCGAGGAGTGCGGCCACACCGCGCCCAGCCAGGACGCCCTGCTGGTCCACCTGCAGACCCTCCACCCGGGCAGCCCCTTCCTCAAGGGCAAGGCCGCCAGGAAAACAGGAGGAGGAGGAGGCGGCGACGGGGGAACAGAGAGAGAAGGTGATGATGATGATGGAGAGGAGGAAGAAGGAGGGATGGGAGAAGGCGAAGGGTCTGGGCCGGGATCACCGCAGGGTGACGATAGTGATGATACGACGGGTTCTGGTGGACACTAGGGATGGATGGATGGATGGATGGAGGGATGGATGGATGGAGTGATCAGTCTTAGTCGAGACTTTTAACTCGATCAATCCGGGAACGCATCTGTGTCATTTTTAGATTTCTTTGGCTAATCAAAAATAGCAGATATACAAGTTGATGAGCTTGTAGATCTGCTATTTATGAAAAATAATCATGAAAATGTGTCCAAATCTTTGAATATATATATTTTTAAAGCGAACATTTGTAACTCAAATCTTTGCTTCTGGGGGGGTCCCTGGAACAAAACATTTTACAAATTTTGCAAAAAATGTCACAATTAAAAAACAAACAAACTAGCAGATCTGGCTATTTTTTTTTATAGCCCAAAAGAAATCTGAAAATGACAGAGATGCGTTCCCAGATCGAATGGGTTCATAAAAAGTGTGTGTGGGGGTGGGGGTTGAAAAAATGGACTCGACAAAATTGTGAAGATGTACTAGAAGAATGACGATTGTATGCACAGATATTTGAGTGCGTTTGCGTCTGCATTGATGGATGCATCAAGGAAAGCATGGATGGGTGGTATGGGTGGACAATATGTAATATACCTCATAGGAAACACTACGGCCAAGTTGGAGATCGATTTATTCTTCATGAGATTATATATGATAATATTATTATTACTCGTAGTCACTCCACTGTATAAAATGCCTGACAATCGGAACGTACGTTTCCTCTATTTCTGGTAATTATATTTTCGTATAATTGTGTGTTTTGTGTGAATATTTCCAGGGTTTTTCTGTATAGTATTTTCCAGGGTTTTGTGTATAGTGAGAGACACTTTTTTTTCTCTATGAAACATAGTATGTGTGTTAAAGGGAGTAATATATATGTGTATATAAATACTGGAGAATGTATTTTGTAATCTATTATACCGCGTGAGTTCATTGTGTACTGTACTTTTATTTTGGGAGAATATATATACACCTTTATTGTTTATTAGTATATGTTTTGTTCTTACATCAGCAACTCGATTCGTAAAACAGTAATGCCGAAAAGTTATTTCCTCCTGGGGGTCAGTAAATACTTTTTGTTTTTGTTTTATAGGAGTAAGATTTCATATTGACAAAAAAATATACGATTAAATGTTATGAAAATGGTACGCTATCCACTTCTATATCCACACTGCTTTTGGCGAGACGGTTTTCCAATTTTATAACCATTTAACCACTGTCGCACAATTCAAAGCATCCAAACTCGCCATTGCCATGAATGTTGCATTGTGGGAAGGCCCAGTACTACTTCTATTACCCACATCCACACCTGGAGTCAGCCAGGTGTGACCCCAGTCTGCTACCGACGGTCACTGACTGGCTCCACTCCAGGTGGGGGTTAAAAACCCACCTAGCCCTATTTCAAAGGTAGTAAAAATGCCTAATCTACAAGCTCACAACATCAACATGTCCCATCGCGACACGTTAGCTTGTAGATCTGCAATTTTTTAAAAGATTTCTGACAGTTTGTGAACGCATCTCTGTCATTTTAGATTTCTTTGGCTGATCAAAAATAGTAGATATCTATGAGCTTGTAGATCTGCTTTTTTTGAAAAAAAAAAAAAAAAACTTGAAAATGTGTGCAAATCTTTGAATATGTTTTCAAAGCGAATATTTGTAACTCATATCTTTGCTTTTGGGGGTCCCTGGAGCAAAATAAAATGCCTAATCTGCAAGCTCACAGCGTGTCCCATCGCGACACGAAAGTGAAGTGGTTTTAAGTGCCTTGCTCAAGGGTGTTGCTCATATTATGATGTGCAGTATGAACAGCACCTTTATAATGTTCAAAGTTCAAGGCTTCTTTATTATTTCTTTATTCAGTTACTTTGCTATAAGGACAACTCGCTCATCTCTTGTACAGTATACGGGTCACAGTCTTGACTGTGTGATCACAGAGTAACTATAGTTGAAAGAGGCCAGTAATGTTTACATGACTCTGTATACCATTATACTGGGGAAAGTGGACTATTTTGAGTTTGAATAATACTTTCTTGATTTGTCAGTGCACAGTATGCTGGTAGCCACTCCTTATTTGAACAGAAGTAGGCCTATATGTGTAAGAGTTGGGGTATCAATTCAGTTAAACAGTTCTGTTTAATGCATAGCTAAATTGGTGATGTTGAGAGTGAACACATGGCAGTAATATGTTGTTGTTGTTGTTGCTTTGACATTTTGAATTGTGGACGTTTGTATGGAATTGACTCCCACCCAGGTGTGTGATTCTAGTTGGTAATGATAAAGCAAATATACTTATCTGTCAGAGTTTTATGCAATTTTTAACAACTCCTGAGAAGTTGACATATTTGTGCAGTATGCTGCCACTGTTTGATTTTTTTATTTTGATTTTTTTTTGTCTGTCTAACTTTTGTGTATATGGGAATTTTGTATTATGTAAATATGTTTCACCTTCTCTCACTTGCTATTAGGTGAATATCTCAAAGTGCCTTTCTCTTATCTTCCTTTATACACATGTACATATCAGAGATTTTTTTGTTTCATATTTGCCAGTTTACATTCCTGCTGAAGGCAAGATTATCCAATATGAGCACGCTGTGTGTTCCTTTTGTTCCTATTCTATTCTAAATGTTGAGATGGCTGGTAAATTAGACTACTTTGGTACTTTTGGTACTTATCTGAGGGCCAACATCCCTGTGTCCTGTAAACTATAGGCTAATGAAAGAGGCTGGTGATTACTAGGATGTTGTATGTTAACCTAGTGTTTCTACTGCTCGTTCATCATTGAGCCCTCTTCTGCACTTTGTTACCATTAATTTATTTCTCTTCCTCGTGTTTTTTATTTTTTATTTTACATCCTTATTTTTCATCGCCTGCTTTTGCCACAGAGATTTGCCCAAGCATAATATCCAATACCCCATTCCCTATACCTAGAGACTGCCCTGCTTATCTCTAATGTGTGTCACTTCTAATTAAATGTATGGAGTTTTGACGTGTTTGTAGAAGACTGTTATGATTGTATACAAAGTCTCAGGGAGACTTCAGTCCAAAATGGCTGCTTGGTTTTGTAACAATAAATGTGTTTTCTTGGATTTATTTAAGCCTCTGTGATTCATTTGTAACCAGGAGTCAACGGCAATTATGACAATTTCCAGAGAGAGAGAGAGGCAGTGGTGTAAAGTAACTAAGTACTTAATTTACTCAAGTACTGTACTTTACAGTTTTGAGGTATTTTTTTTACTTTACTGGTGTATTTCCAATTTTCAGTACTTTTACTTCTACTCCACTACATCTCAGAGACAAATATTATACTTTTACTCCACAGCAATTATTTGAAAACTTGAGTTACTTTGTAGATTTTGATTATGATTACAAAACATGCATTAATCACTTCAGCCCTATATACATTGCGGCCATTTGAAAATAGCCGATCTACAAGCTCACAATGCGTCGCGACGCATTGTGAGCTTGTACATCGGCTATTTTCAAAAGATTTGTATACATTTGAGCAGTGGTTCTCAAACCTTTTCATGTCAAGGACCCCCAAATTGACCCTTATTAGCCTGCGGACCCTCATTTGAAAAGATATGCCTCAGGGACCCCCATAAGAGAACATTTTTATGTCTCTAGCAGTGATTCTCAACCATTTTAATTTCAAGGACCCCCATTTTGACATGCATTAGGGCTACGGACCCCCATTTAATGACATTTCTATCTCTGGGACCCCAATTTATATCCTAAAATCAATGTTAATTTAACTGAGAGTGTACAAATGGAACCAAATGGACCCGTTAGGGTCCATTTGGTTCCTTACTAACCATCATTTAGCTGGGGACCCCCTGGAACTCCCTCAAGGACCCCTGGGGGTCCCCGGACCCCACTTTGAGAACCAAGGCATTTGAGAACTTGGCAAATGGGATATTCTGCATAATGAGTACTTTCTTACTTTTGGTACTTTAAGTACATGTTGAATGAATGATACCAATGCTTTTGTACTTTTACTCAAGTAAAGAAATTGTCAAATTGAGTACTTTTTCCACCACTGGAGAGAGAGAGAGAGACAGGGAAAGAGCGAGAGAGATAGATCATGGTGCGTGGAGAAGGAAGGGAGTAGGTAGAGACTGAGTGTGTGTTAAGGTAAAAATTCCAGGTCTTTGTCCGGTCTTGTTGATGGAATCCAGTGGGATCCTTCCAGCGAGGCATTCTGTGTGTTCTAACGGTACCCGGGGGCACTGAAGACTGAAATAACGGTCTAGGAGGAGCAGCAAACACTGGAGGGGACAACAGTTTGTTACCAACCCAGGCAAACAGCACTAGATGAAAGTTACATATCGCTGTTGTTGTCGGGCAGAAAAACCTCCTATCTCCATAATCTAACTGTTTGTGTTTTTTCGCCCTACTTGATCACACTACAGCGTCACACAAACAGTGATGTAAAGTAACTAAGTACATTTACTCAGGTACTTTACTTAAGTACACTTTTGAGGAATTTCCAATTTTCAATACTTTTACTTCTACTCCACAACATCTCAGAGTCAAATATTGTACTTTTATTCCACTACAATTATTTGAAAACTTTAGTTACTTACTAGTTACTTTGCAGACATAAATTATTGCATTATAGAACATACATTAACCACTTTAGCCCTATTTTATGCCTAGACTATTTGAAAATAGCCGGTTGTGAGCTTGTAGATCTGCTATTTTCAAACATTTTAGTAATTTAACTTTTGGAACTTTAAGCACATTTTGATACAAGATCTGTTACTTTTGCTATTTTTTTTTCCATTTGAATCCTGAAAAATAACAGTTTTGGACATGTGAGGTTTCCACCCGACAGAGACGACATATACTACAGGCTATTTAACACCTGTATCACGTGGCTTTCCTTTTTTCAACAATCTATAGTTTGCATGTCTACCAAATTATGCAACACAGTCAATAAAGCCTCCAAGAAACTGTTACTGAACACAGCTGAAACTTACAATTTATCTTTTTATCTGCTGAGAAAGTAGATAGATGGCCCATGTAGCTATAGGTGTAGATAGATAGATAGATAGATAGATAGATAGATAGATAGATAGATAGATAGATAGATAGATAGATAGATAGATAGATAGATAGATAGATAGATAGATAGATAGATGTTAAGAGTACATTTTTGTTCGGTTTGATTAAAAGCCAGTTAATACATTTATTTTATTAATTAGTACATTCCATAATTGAATTACAATGTGTACATTTTGGTAACCAAAAGATATATTCAACTCACAGACACAGCAGGCCTACACAAATCACCATAAGCCTCCAGTGGTTCTCAACCTTTTCAGGCTGCGACCCCCCCCCCCAACCAAAATGATCATGTTTGAACTGGGGACCCCCCACCCTGACAAGCACTTGGAAATGTAGGAGTTGAGGCATTACATTCATTTAGTTTGACTCGGTTCCACAGATAAATATTGTGAAAACAGCAGATCGACATGCAACGCCTCGCAATGCGAGAGCTTGCCTCTTTCTTATATTATTTGACAATTTGGCCAATGTTTCACCAGTTTTTATAGTATAGATTGTTGATACTTTTGATGCAGTAATAATGGTCATTTACTGTTACTTCACAGTCATCTGGAGACCCACATCATGTGGGGGAATTAGCAGTAGTCCTAGCCGTTGTTCCACTCCTGGCCACATGGTGCCACTGTGTTGGACAGGAATTCTCCCTGTTGAGACCCCGTGGTGTCAACAAGGAAGTTGTAGTTTTGAAGTCAAGGCGCCAGCTGTGTGTGATTCACTGAAAGGCAAGCAGTTTAAACTTTACACACGCACATTGAATGTGACTATATTATGACTTCAACCATGTTTTCCGTCGGGTTTGTGTCGTTGTTGACCATAATGAGTTTATGTACGCAGTCTTTCATACAGAGCAGAGTGTGTTAGTGTGCTAGTGAGAGAGAGAGCTAAACGTTAGCATGTTAAACTGTGTACACAGATAAATAAACTAAACTAAACTAAAGGCTAGTACAGGGGTCTTCAACAGGGGGTCCTCAGAGTTACTACAGGGGGTCCGCCAAATCTTTGTGTGATATGATTTTTTATTTTATCTTAACCACTTGATCCCTAGCATCCCTTTACCAAGGCGAACTTTAGTCGCAGCGCGAGGCGTTGTGATCTTGTAGATCTGCTATTTTTTGTCAAAGAGGTGTTTGGTGTAGAGGGGAAAAAAGAGCAGACCAAGTAAACCAAAAAAAGTTAAATCTGAAACACAATTTTATAAAATATAGAGGGGGTCCCTGCTTAATCTCTCTCAGCTAGGGGGTCCTTGGCCTGAAAACGTTGAAGACCCCTGGGCTAGTATATATACAGCAGTGATTCTCAATCTTTAATTTGAAGAACCTCCGGTTTGATTATGCATTATTCGGCCACACAGACCTACATTTGATATGAGATATATGTATATATTTTATATCTGTCTGGGTCTGGGACCCCAATCTACACATTATAATCCTCAGTGTTATTTTAACTATGAGTGTGTAGAAATTGAACCAAATGGACCCATTTGTAAACACTCAGTTGCACACAATTACACTCAGAATACAACACAACTCAAGAGTTACTTACGTTCCATTTGTACACTCTCAGAGTTAGAGTCCACTTGGCTCCATCCCCTCTATCAATCATTTAGCTGGGGATCCTCTGGAGCCCTCTCAAAGTCCCCTGGGGGTCCCCGGACCCCACGTTGAGAGAACCACTGATAGACACAATAACATTGCAGTCGCTGTCACTGCCTGGTTAATGATGGTGTGACTCTGGTTGTCTTGCAGGTCCAAAGTGATGTCATCGTCAGGACGACGGGTTCTGTTGGGTCGTAAGCGAGTCCTGCCGGTGTGTCCCAACCCTCTGTTTCTACAGTGGCTCACTGAGCTACGGGACCAGGCCCGGGACAAAGGACTGAAGACCCAGCACACCTATCACAAAGTACAACACTGTGTTATCTTCTGTTCTGATCTGGTCACAGTGCTTCTCAACCTTTTCAACCTTTTCAACCTTTTCAATTTGAACTGGGCACCCCCCAAAATAATCATATTTTAACTGGGGACCCCCCAAAATAATCATAATTTGTACTTGGGACCCCCCACCCTGACAAGTACTTGGAATTGCAGGAGTTGAGGCATTACATGATTTGTTTGACTCTGTTCCACAGATAAATATTGTGAAATAGCAGATCTACAAGCTTGCAACGTGATCGGCTATTGCCAAACTTTTTGCCTCTTTTTATATTATTTGATAATTTGGCCAACGTTTGACCAGTTTTATAGTATATATTTATAGTATATATTGTATAGTTTGTTGATTACTTTTGATGCAGTAATGGCCTTTTTGCTTTTCTTTCTTTCTTTTCACGTTGTGTGTCTTGTCTACCACGTTGAGAGGTGCAATAAGAATATAAAAAATATTATTTTACATAATCTAAGCGAGAGTTAAAGGTAGGGTAAGTGATATTTTTTGGGTTAAAACAAAAAGTATTTTGTTAAAAGGTTAAAACACTATATTCTGATAGTAATCATTGCTATAGAGTGTTTGTTCAGTAACAGATGTCTCCCCGTCTCTCCAGCTCTTTAATAAACAGAAAATACATTTTCCGGTAGGTGTCAAAATCTCAGCCAATCAGGAGAAAGTACCCATTTTTAAGCTTCATTTGTATAGTGTTCCAGTTCCAATTTTGTCAGCTCATTTCTTAGTGTAATCACTTCCAATTTCACTTGTTTAATCTATATCATGATTGAGTTCTCTATCCTGATTGGATAAAATTGGAAATGAAACTGAAACTGAAATGAAAATGCATTTTCTGTTTTATAAAGAGCTGGAGAGACAAGGATACTCCTTTTACTGAACAAACACTCTATAGCAATGAGTACTATCAGAATATAGAGCTATTTAACACTTATTTTAATCAAAGCAAATCACTTACCCTACCTTTAATTTCCCCCCCCCTTTATAGAATTATTCTAATGAATAATTCAGTCTGTAATGTGTACCACACTGTGGCCCTTGTACCAAACGGCTCAGTGTAAAGGTATCGTTGAAATGAACAGACGTTTAATTTTGTCTCTTTGCCAGGCAATCGGTTCCTTGACGAGGTACCCTCTACCGCTGCAGAACGCCAGAGAGGCCAAGATCCTCCAGAACTTTGGGGACGGAATCTGTAAACTACTGGATGAAAAACTACAGAAGTACTACAGAGAGAACGGTACGAGAGGGATGGAAGGAAGAGAGGATGAATGGACGGGATAAAACTTGTGCAGTAGTACCTGGGCAATGTATTGATTATTATATTGAAATGATTTTGTTATATGGTATATGAGACTAGATGTTGTGTAGGATTTAGTGTTGTCTTTAGATCGCGTTTAGATCGTGTCAAAGGTCATGTCTCTCCTAGACACAGGATCCATCTAACAGGAATTGAGACCTGATGGTCAAGTTTAAATTTATCCCCTGAGCAAGCAGGCAGGCTCTATTAGGTCAATGGTAAAAAAAAATCAGCACTTGCACAGGAAACCGGGTTCAAATCCGGGTTAGGAGAGGAATGTAACGTTAAGTTACTTAGTGCAGCTTTAAACATTATTTAGTTTCATTGTGAAAACAAAAAAAAGAAAAGCAGATTTACAAGCCACAATGTGTCGTGAGCTTGTATATCAGCTAATATAGTTATTCTTACAATACGATATTATCTTCAGAATATCGATATTGAGGTATTTGGTCTAAAATATTGTGATGTTTGAATATTTCCATATCTGCATAGCTCAGCCCTATACAGTAGTAAAGCATAAATATGTACATTTATGCATGTACTTGATGAACAGTAGTGGATTGACGTGTGCTAGTATGATATACCACTACACACTAATGCTAGTGCTACAGACTTAACACTAATAATGTATGTGTAAAATACTAGCTTTTCTATTAAGCCTCTGATAGGACTGTTTATTTATGTATTTAGTATTAACTTTAAAATGACACCGATTTGAGGCGAGGTAAGCCAAAAGTAAAAGAGAACAGAGTAATCAGATTACAGCTGTGAGAGTTGATCTAATCCAGATGATGATCATGCTGCATCCCCTCTCTTCCTTTGCTGTAGGTCCAGACGCTCCGATCCACTCTCTCCCTAAAGGCGCTCCCCCTCCTGGTCTACAGAATAACAACAATCTGGCACCAAACAGAAAAGTACGTTTGTGTGTGTGTGTGCGTGTGTGTGTGTGTGTGCGTGTGTGTGTGTACATTTTGTGTTGAGGTGTAGATTCTCTTCACTCACACAAAACAGAGAGACGAATGGGAGAAAGGAAAGGAGAGAGTTCAGCTATGTAATATTTGTATATACAATATCTACAATTATAACAGTTTGACGTGCTAAGGAAACGGTAAAATATCTCTGCTCCTCGCCTTGATTTGTCTTGTCACCGTCTGTCACTGTCCAGTTTAGGGACGGCTCTGTCTGCTGTTTGTATCACATTTCCTGGAGGCACTGTGACAACACCACTGCTGTGGAAACGGCAACCGTTCACAGCTTGGCGCCTGGGTGTGGACTGTCTAGTTGCAAATTGTGAATCTTTGGTCTGGACTGGCCCTAACCCCATTTAGACCTGAGGCCGATTCTAAAAACGCCTTCTAAATCCTGACCCAAGTTTTCTGAAGAACTTCAAATATTTATTAAAAGAATAAAAAAAACAATGTATGTTGCTATATACTGTACATAGCAACAAGAACCCCAAAAGGGGTTCCCGTCTTGAAAGGTATAGTTACAAATAGAGGTTCCCTTCCTGAAATCAATTCACAAACCGAGTGACGTCCTTTGAATGGCTTTCATGCAAAATGTCTGCAGAGGCTTTCTACAAGCTTTCTGCTCACAACGCGTCACATTGCAATACATTGTGAGTTTGTAGATCGGCTATTTTTGCTAGTGAAAAAACAAAAAAGAATATATTTAAAAAAAAAGCAATTATTTTTTATAATCGATAATTAAATAGGTTAGTTTGATTAAGTGTTACACCCCTAGTATACTTTGAGGTAGTGTGCGGCATTCTACACTCGCAACTCATTTAGGTTTGCTGCTGAAAAAAAAGATGTGTCCTTGTCCATGTGAAAGCTTTATTCCCTTTCCTCCATGATGTGACGTGTCTTATCATTGCAGAAGAATGCCCCATCGAATGGAGGGAAGGAGAAAGGAGGTGATGGGAGCAAGAAGAAAAAGAGGGAATATGTTCCCCAGAAGAGGTCTGGGGGCTACGCGGTCCTCATCGCCCTCTACAGGCACAACCAGGTACACCTGTTTTTCACTCCTACTCGCTCCATTCAGTGCTTACATGTGTATACAAATCCATTTGTAAATAAAACAGAGGTGGACATTTTCTTAACTGCTTAAGATAAATGGTCGCATTCTGTCTCCCATTTTCTCTTCATATTTTGGACACAATGCCTTGTAGAGACTGATGTACAATATAGATTGAAAAATAGCTCATTTAACTTAAGCTGTCTGGTACAAATGGATGGAATGCCGTTTATATTATTGTATAGTGAAGATATTGATGTAGGTAGGCTATTGGTGTATAGTATTATATAGAACTCTACTGATATTACAGAATACCAAAACGTAATACTGGTGAGGAGAAACTGCTGAAAAAGGTACCAGCACCACCATTAAACAAAGCTCAGCAATAAGTGAGCAAGTTGATTGTCTTTCACATGGACACCATTTTGTGACAAAGAGTTATGTGGGGGATTGAACATAACGTCTAACCCCACTGTTTTACTTTTCCTGTCTGGCTGACTGTTTAGTATCATTTAATCCAATCTGATCTCATCTCTCCAGATCCCAGGCAGTAAAGGCTATATGTTGAAGTTGGAACTTCAAGCAGAGGCCCAGCATCTCTGTGAGAAGTCATTCACTGTGGTGCGTGGGTTACACACACACACACACACACACACACACACACACACACACACACACACACACACACACACACACACACACACACACACAACTTGCATACATATATAAACGTGCACACACACTTCCTCCTTCTCTAGTAAAATATAAAAATGAATACCCGTGCCTCATTTTGTCTCTTTCTCTCTGCAGCCAGATTTAGGCAGTAAATACACAGCCTGGTCTTCAGTCGGCACCCTGGTTCTCAAGAACCTTGTTCTGAAGACTCACAATCCTGCAAGGTATGGAGAAAACGTAAACAAACACACACATACACACACACACACGTAATTTACACATCCTAGGTTTGTCTACCTGGTTTGCGGTTCCCCCCCCCATTCTGAATCCCATAGACGTATTTAATATCGCGTCAAATAAGAACTGTGTTACAAAAATAAACAAATGACCCTGGCGGTTTGACTCTTATAGATATGAAGCATGAACTGACGGTGAGAAAACGATAATGTTACTTCCGCCGAATTAGTTAAATTTTTGCCAGAAACAGACTGTATCAAATATGAGTGACTGACTATCATAAACGATACAGAACCTCCTCCCTGACAATATCGCCGAGACAGTTTGTTTATTTTTGGACCACAATTCTTATATGAGACGATTCTATGATGACCCAATGTTATTCTCCATAGAGAAATTACTTTGCGAACCTGGGGATGAACGAGTGACGTCAGGACTTCTGTACTCTATAGAGTCTGGAACTACACCCCCTGAAAGCCAATTAGAGTAGCCAATACTTTTTTAGCCCTTTTTCTCCCCAATGTAGTCGTTATGCCAATTAATTCCTCCCCACACACATTTCTGTGTTGTCACTGCTGTTGTATCCTACTAACTAACCTGCCAGTGAGGAGCCCCCACCAGGAGGACGTAGAGCCTTCGTCCTACTCCTCCCGCCCAACACTCCCCGCTGACAGGTGTCGCCCCAGTCCGTAGGAGTACGTGCAATGACCATTATCACCCTCCTCCCCGCCTGGTTTCTCTCCCCCGAACACGGGCCAATTGTGTTCGTGTAGACGCTCGACAAAGCCGGATGCACCACGGTGGATTCGAACCCACAACCTCCGTGGTGGTGGGCAGTGGCTTTACCACTGTGCCACCCGAGCGCCTTGAATTTCCATTTCTGATGAGCAGCAAGCAGCTATATATGCTTCGACTGATTTGATTTACATTAGGACAGATTTATGTGACTGCTATGACTCCCGGATCGTTTTCAGCGCTTCCGAAGGACAGACTGAAGCATCGTGGGAGACAACAGTCTGGCTCGAGAGACTAACCTGACCCACTGTCAGCAAAGACTTTTAATAATAAAGGAATAATAAATGGAGTTCTACACAATAAACACCCATAAGAAGATCGCATGTAATTGAATAATAGTGCAAAATTCAATCCAGCAATTCTGCAATATAGGATACAGCAGGGACGTGCACAGATAGACTCTAGGTGGTGCTAGAGCACCTGCCCTTTGCCCTCTTGACCAGAAGTGCCCTTTTGAAAAAAAGAAAAAAAAACGTCTTTTTTTTTTTCAGTTTACAGCAGGGGTCCTCAACAGGGGGTCCTCAGAGTTACTACAGGGGGTCCGCCAAATCTTTATGTGATATGATTTTTCTTTTTACCATAATCACTCGAAACCTAGCATCCCTTTTCTGAGGAGAACTTTAGCCAAAAATAGCAGATCTAGCGCGAGGCGTTGTGGGCTTGTAGATCGGCTATTTTTGGCAAAGAGGTATAGGTGTAGAGGGAAAAAAGAGCAGACCAAGTCAACAAAAAAAAGTATAATTTACTTGAGCACCTGCCCCTCAAAATGTCACAACGCCTCGCGCTGCACGCCCCTGGGATACAGCATGTCTCTGGAAATGTATTTATTTAAAGAATAAACATCAATGAAATCAAGTGGGAAAATAAATACTCTCCCTTTCCCTCTCTCTCTCTCTCTTTGAGGTATTCTCTCACAGAGCAGGGCATGGCTTTAGCAGAGCGACTGGAGGCCGGGGAACCAGGAACCAACGCAGCACAGGAGAGAGGGAGAGGCGGAGAGAAGGAGGACATGATGATGAATCAAGGAGAGGACGAGGAGCAGGGAGACGAAGAAGAGGAAGGAGGCGGAGCAAAAGTTGTAGACCTAACACTTGAAGATGACGAGGAGGAAGAGGAGACGGCTGACAGATTATGGTGTGTGTTTTAAAAAAACTACTCATTTTTGTGTTTAAGTAATCCTAAAACAAAGTCTATTCTAAAATGGTGAACAAAGAAATCATTTAAAAGGATCCCTGGCTAGTAATGTCTTAATACATAAAAATTCTTTCACTCAATAGGGACAACTCCAGTCGCAAGTTGATGATGTAATTTGTCCATGTGTGGTCCAGCCCTATGGAATGCATATGCTAATAAAAAGTAAACATTTTTAAATATTGCTTTGATACTCATATTTACCTTAGGAAATATGAAGTTGTTTTTTATTAAGGCATGCTAATAACATTCCTTAGGGCTGGACCACACATAGACAAATGACATCATCAACTGGGGGACACAAGGGGGGCGTTGTCCCCCTTGTGTAAAAGATGAAATATTTATGAAATAAATACATTTTTTAAGGTGTTTTTTTATTTTAGTTATAGAGGGAAATTAGAATATATTAAGGTATATTTGGCTCATTAGCCAGGGATCCTTTTAACAGCAGGAAAATTAGATTGGCTCTAGTATTGCAGATGTCATTCCTACTTGAGTCGACTTTAAGTAGATCACACACTATTACTTGTTTAGCCCCACAGAGAGGCCTGGCGCTTTCACCCAGCTCAGGAGTGAGGTGGCTGGGCTGAGCTGTCCAGGAAGGTCCCAGGCTTCAGAGACGACCACCAGGAGGCCGGATGTAGCATGTCTCCTACCCGGCAGATATGACATTATCCTCTGTGTCGACAACTGCGAAACAACTGGGTAAGAGAAGTGAGACTAGGATTAATAATACATGCAATTTATATAGAGCTTTTCTAGATACTTAATGTCGCTTTACAAAACAAAGCAAACGACGTGATTAACACATCCACCGCCAAGGTCTAATCTCAAAATGCACTTACCCCTGCCAAGCTTTTTTTGTCCTTTTTTTTTTTTTTGATTCCGCCATAGCACCCGCTAAATCCCCTGTGGGGGACTTGTGTAGCGCTGGTGTAGGGCTGGTGTAGCGCCCAGGATCACTTAGGAAATTGGCACCGGGTGAAAAAAATGGGTTACAAAAATCGCGGGATAAAAATTATAAAAAAAACAAACAAAAAACAGACAAAAACAAAAAAGTTAGTAGACAAGAGTCACAGCAGTGTTGAGTATGACACAAGCAAAATCACTGTGGGTATGGTCAATACCTTTGTTGTTTCACACTAACTGTGTGTGTGTGTGTGTGTGTGTGTGTGTGTGTGTGTGTGTGTGTGTGTGTGTGTGTGTGTGTGTGTGTGTGTCTGTGTAGTGGCAGCAAGCACACGAAACAGGAGTTGGTCAAAGAGCTTCAGAGGAACGGCGTGACCTTCGACGTCAGGAAGTTAAACATCGGAGACTTCCTGTGGGTGGCCCGGGAGAGGGTCGCACCTGTACCAGGTAACACATGCACACGGAATGGAGCTTTAATACAAGACAAAAAAAAAGAAAGACATGACATCTCCGGTTTAAAGAAAAGAAAGACATGACATCTCCGGTTTACTAACTTCCTGTACCAGTAATGTACTTTATTATCTACATTTCTCAGTCCCAGCAACAACAACTCTCACAGGATCCATTTGTAGTTTTTGCGTTCCATTTCGCCCCCTAGTGGCTCCAATTGGGATGGTGTATCTTTAATAATTGAATCTATATTTTGAGAAATCGGTTGTAATTGTAGAATAAATAATGAATGAGAGGCCTTGCTTGTGTTGCTGTCCACAGGTCAACTGCGTGCTCCTCCCAGCAGAGAGCTGGTTCTTGATTACATCATTGAGAGGAAGAGGATAGATGACCTGTGTGGAAGCATCATCGATGGACGCTTCAGAGAACAGAAGGTTGCTATAGTGTGTGTGTGTGTGCGAGTGCGTGTGAAAGTACTTTACCTGTCTCAGCTTGTTTATTCTCCAATGATTGTAGTGAATGAATGGCAAGTCTCTCTGTCTTTCCCATGTCTCTATCTCTCGGTCTCTCTCCACGACGATCAGTTTCGTCTGAAGAGGTGTGGTCTGCATAAACCCATCTACCTAGTGGAGGAGTGTGGCGCTGCAGCGTCTCACCTGAGTATACCTGAGAGCACTTTACAACAAGCTATTATCAACACACAGGTACACACACATTCACATACTGTATGAGGTTGTCTTTTTAAGAGACTGTCTCTTGTAAAGTGCACAATTCGTTTAAACTGTGTGTGTGTGTGTGTGTGTGTGTGTGTGTGTGTGTGTGTGTGTGTGTGTGTGTGTGTGTGTGTGTGTGTGTGTGTGTGTGTGTGTGTGTGTGTGTGTGTGTGTGTGTGTGCGTGCGTGCGTGTGTGTGTGTGTGTGTTAGGTGGTGGACGGTTTCTTTGTGAAGAGAGTTCAGGATGTGAGGGAGTCTGTTGCCTATTTGACTGTCATGACCCGATACCTGACCAAACTGTACCAGGTAACACACACACACACACACACACACACACACACACACACACACACACACACACACACACACACACACACACACACACACACACACAGTAGGTAACATTACAGAATATTACTCATGTGTAACATGTGTATTTTTTTATTATTAGTTACTAATGTATGTCAAGCAACATATTACTTTAAAAAAATGTCTGTTATTTATAGTTTTTAAGGTTAATGGTAATCAATTCATGCACACAATGCAGTTTGTATTTTATTCACTATCAGACCTTTATTTGATTTTTCAAAACATAATCCATGTAGCTTCATCATAACACTGACGCTTATGCGGCTAAAATATATAATTATACCAATAACATTATTGGCAATAATTCTCTGTTCCATTCAGTCTACCCTTTTCTATTGAACAATTTGCATTGTCCTTTTGAGCTTCATTTGAGGGTGTTTTGTGAAAGTAATGTTAACACACACACACACACACACACACACACACACACACACACACACACACACACACACACACACACACACACACACACACACACTACAAGTAAAAGTTAAAGTTGACTCCTCTAAATGCATACAAAACATCTTGTGTATGTATGCAATATAATATACAATTCAACGACTGTCTTTTTTATCCTCTCTCTTAATCCTTCTCTACTCCTCCAGAACAAGACCCTGTTCTGTCGTTCCAGAGAGCTGGAGGTGGATGGAGGGAGTGAGGTGGAAGAGTCCAGAGAAAACCCTTCCTCCTCCCTCCTCTCCTTCGCCGAGTTCAACCTCGGATCGGTCAAGAACAAGGTTTGTGTGTGTGCGCTTTTTTTGTAAACTTTCTTTTCATGTTTCTTTCGAGCATCAAACTAGAAGGAATGCGTGCACAAACTGCGGCCACAAAAAAACATATAAAATAAACTTGCCGGGTGCTTTAATGTGGACAGAACGTGAGTGCTGCTGGCTATCATTTCTTTCAAGCAATCATGCATGGAACACAAAGGGCCACATCTGCAGCGCATGTGATATGGTACAGAATCTAGAGATTCACCATGAATCCTCATTATTTGTGCTGCACGGAAATTAACAAAATATAATACAATATGTTTTAGCAAATAAATAAATAAATAGGGTTGTTCGGGTGGCACAGGGTTAAAGTACCTGTCCAATACTAACAGTTTGAATCCTACATCTTTTTTTTTATCAGAATATTGAGAAGCCTTTGTTATAAGTCAGTATTATTTTACAAAAAAGGACTTTCTTGTTGGTTTTCTGCAATTGTTGATGTTGGCAAATATAACCTTCCAGTTGACAGTGACACATCTCTTCCATTTGTTTTTATTATCAATAAAAGATAATGGAAGTTAATTAATCGCAATGCATCGCAAATCGCAATAATCGGAATACAATCGAATCGCAGCCCTCTGAATCAGAATCGAATCATCGGTATCTTAGCGATTTCCGCCCGTAATGTACATGTGCTTGTGTGTAACCTTCCCTTCATGTGTTGTGTCTTAGTGCCAGACAGTGAGAGAGGTGTTTGCAAGACAACTGATGCAGGTCAGTGGTCTGTCTGGTGACAAGGCTGCTGCTATACTGGAACTATACCAAACACCACACAGGTAATACACTGGAACTATACCAAACACCACACAGGTAATACACTGGAACTATACCAAACACCACACAGGTAATACACTGGAACTATACCAAACACCACACAGGTAATACACTGGAACTATACCAAACACCACACAGGTAATACACTGGAACTATACCAAAACACCACACAGGTAATACACTGGGCCAGTGTATCCTCATGGTCATAATGAATGAGTATAGACATCAATCAGCATTTGCAATAAATAAATGTGTTTTCAGCTTCAGAATCTCTCTTACGTACAGTAATTAAAATGCGTGCGCTTCTCCTCTGTCTTGTGGTCGCTGGGATGAGCACATGAACTTGTGTGTAAAATCTCTCATGGAGTTCTTGTTCCTGTGGGGAGTGCTCACATTTGAACTATGACTACTGGAAAACAAAAGACGTTTCCCTGACCAACAGTATATAAGCATTGCTCATGTTAACCCATTAATCGTGGAACTTTTGTGCAAATGTTTGAATATATATATATTTTCAAGCGAACATTTTTAACTCAAATCTTTGCTTCTGGGGATTCAGTTTTAAAAAAAAGCTTATGTTGCTATAATCAGTGGGGTTCTCAAACTTTTTCATGTCAAGGACAACCCAAAATGATATGTATTTGGCCGCGAACCCCCCCCATCTCAAAATATTTGGTTGCAGGGACCCCCCAGAAGCAAAGATTTGAGTTAAAAATGTTCACTTTAAAATAATATATATATTCAGCTTGTATATCTGCTATTTTTGGAATAGCCAGATAAATCTTAAAATGACACAGATGCGTTCCCGGTCTTAATCTCTCAAGGAGATACACACAGACCGAAAAGGTAATGAACACATTGACACAGATGTTTTTGTACATGTAATCACTGATTCTCTCTCTCTGTCTCTCTCTGTCTGTCTCTCTCTCTCTCTCTCTCTCTCTCTCTCTCTCTCTCTGTGTCCAGTCTTCTCACAGCCTATGAACAATGCAGGAGTGAATCAGAGAAAGAGAAACTCCTCTCCTCTATCCGATACGGGAAACTCAAAAGGTTTGCAGGATTCATTTTTGATTCAATTCCATTGTTATGCGTTGTGCTGCCTTGTATTATGATTTATTTGTTTGACAATACAATCCTTCTGTGCGTTCCTACAATTCCCATGAAGCATTTCGTGAACAAGCTGGCACGCCCATAATGTGTGGTCTTCAGGCTCAGAGTAGGGCTGGGCAAATTAACTGAAAATATGTCGGAACCGATAGTTAGAACCAATAACCGACTTATAAACGAATAATGGAGAAGCAGGTAAGGAAACAGTGTCCTACTGTAGATGATGTAAGATGATGTCAAACGTTTGGCAGCCATGTGGCTTGACCATGCACACCTCAACATTACCCTTGTTACTTTTTGGAAAAAAATGATTTCTGCTTTTGTGTTTTGTTTTTTCAGGAACGTCGGGCCAGCTCTGAGCAGGACGGTCTACCAACTGTACAGTACCCAAGGACCACTGTCATAAACACACACACACACACACACACACACACACACACACACACACACACACACACACACACACACAGAAAATCAACCACACACATACTACTTGTATATTGACTTACACACATGGCGAACCTTAGGAGTATCAAGGGTATGGTGGGGCTGGTGACCGGCGGGGCATCTGGACTGGGACGGGCCACTGTAGAACGACTAGTGCAGCATGGGGCATCTGCTGTGATCCTTGACCTCACCTCTTCTGATGGACAAGCCCTAGCAGCCAGCCTTGGAGACCGCTGTGCCTTTGCACCTGCAGATGTGACTTCAGAAGCAGCTGTTGCTCTGGCTAGGGAGAAGTTTGGAAAGCTGGACTTGGCAGTTACCGGCATCGCCGTGGCTGTCAAGACTTTCAACTTTAAGAAGGACATCCCTCATAGCCTGGAGGACTTTCAACGTGTCATCACTGTGAACAGTGATGTTACCCACACATAAAGGAAAAGGCTGCCGTCATTTATTTATTTTGCAATTCTTTTTCTTATTGTCAACACACTTCTTTTGCCTACGAAAAGGACAACGATCTGCTTGCCGATGCTGTTGCTGTCACAGCAAGGGATCTCAGCAAGGCTGGGGTACTAGCCCATAGGTGACCAAGTATGGTGTGACTGTGGCCACTGGCCACACACATTATGTGATGATGGAGCAGAGCAGATATAAGAACATTGGCGCCAAGCTGGTGCAGGACGTGGCCAACAACACCAACGAGGAGGCTGGTGATGGCACGGCCACGGACATGGCACGGCTTTGACACAGCCATCCTGGTGAAGATCCGTCATGGCGTTGATGATGGCTGTGGATGCTGTGATCAACCTGCTGAAGAAGCTGTCCAATCCTGTCACAACCCCAGAGGAGATTACACTAGTTGCCACAATCTCAGCCAATGGTGATGTAGAGATCGGACATCATCTCTAATGCCATGAAACAAAAGTACCAAATTTAGTTTTTCTACAAAGTATGGCCAGTGGCAGTCATAGAACTCTGCTGCCCAGAGCATGTACATTTGAATATTTACTCTCAAGTCTTAAACCACTTAAACCTTATACCAGTGGTTCTCAAACTTTTTCATGTCAAGGACCCCCAAATTGACACTTATTAGCCCATGGACCTCCATTTGAAAAGATATGCCAGGGACCCCGATAAGAGAAGAGTTTTACGGCTCTAGCAGTGATTCTCAGCCATTTTAATGTCAAGGACCCCCAATTTGACATGCATTAGGCTACAGACCCCCATTTAATGGCATTTCTATCTCTGGGACCCCAATTTATATTGTAAAATCAATGTTAACAATTTAACTCTGAGAGTGTATAAATGGAACCAAATGGACCTGTTAGGGTCCATTTGGTTCCATTTGTTCACACTCAGAGTTACAGACCCTGAGGGTCCATTTGGTTCCTAACTATCCATCATTTAGCTGGGGACCCCTTGGAACTCCCCCAAGGACCCCTGGGGGTCCCTGGACCACACTTTGAGAACCAATGCCTTATACGGTACATGGTTGTATAGTCTCGCGTGGCCAGACTGTTGCCTCCCACAATTTTCAAATGTTTCCGGTCATACAGTCTGGGTCATGAGCAGAATATAAACCCGATGTGAAGCCTCCTCCCCACTTCCGTTTGGTCTTTACAGTCGCGCAAATTTATCCTAATATAAATACAAATCATCTTGCACCGCATTGTGAGCTTGTAGATCTGCTATTTTTGCCAAATGTTCACCTATTTTCCACAAACGTTTGCCTATTTTTGACACATTCTTTTTTTTGCCTAATGTTAATCCATTTTTTGCCAAATGTTAGACAAAAATAGACAAAAATGTCTATTTTTGCCTATTATGACATGGCCAGGAAAGGGACGATAGGGTTGATATGGTTAATGAACGTTGAATATTACAGTGACCGTTAATAGCAGTGATGATTTGTGCTGAACTAAGGACCAGTTCCTGTGATAACGATGGACTGCAGTTCTATGACTTTTGTACCTGAGCTACACCTGGTGTTGGGCTACAAGGACCATACTTGAAAGGCATGCTTTCATCTGGGTCTTTTTTTGCAGACCAGTCTTAATTTCTTTAAACTCCATCACCTAACAAATTATCCCCTCAAACACTAGTAGATTTACATTTTGCACCAAGAGTTAACAGTGGTGTCTGTACGGTCCATGTAAATCTCAAAATGCTGCTTTATTTTGTATATTGTTTTCTACTTATGAAGAATTGTCACAATTGGCGTTGGAAAAAATAAAGTGTTTTATTTTGAATAGCATACACTGTATGCATTTGGGCGTATGGTTTATGCTTCCATGTCAATCTGAAAATAGTAGCTATAAATTAAGGCCAGTCCACACCATTGCAACTCCTTGCAACTCCTTGCAACATGCAACTACTTGCAACCATTATCCACAATGGCAGTTGCAAGGAGTTGCATTGGTGTGGTCTGGCCTTTACACAAGAAAATAAGAGACGAGTTAGGGGTATATAGATGGCGGGGAAAAGGTTCTTGTGGTGTTCCAGTGAACAAACATTGAATTCATTGCTGTGTTCTCAGATACTATGTTTTACCAAATCAAAGACTTGCAGTAAGTACAGTACTGTAGGTCATGAATCATGATAGGGCAATGTGAAAGTGAAATGCTCTAGTCTGTCTTTATATTAACCTTTGAATTTGAAACATTTCTTTGGCTCATATCAGGTATTACCTTTTGATAGGTGGGTACGTCTCTTTAATGTGTCCCTGTAGCTACAACTAAAGAGCAACCTAGTTTTACGTGATCTAGGCCAGTGGTTCTCAAACTTTTTCACGTCAAGGACCCCTAAATTGACCCCCATAAGAGAAGATTTTGTACGGCTCTAGCAGTGATCCTCAACCATTTTAATGTCAAGGACCCCCAGTTTGACATGCATTAGGGCTACGGACCCCCATTTAAATGGCATTTCTATCACTTGTATCGCAATTTATATTGTAAAATCTATGTCAATTTAACTCTGAGAGTGTACAAATGGAACCAAATGGACCCTAACGGGTCCATTTGGTTCCATTTGTACACCATTTGTACACTCTCAGAGTTACATTGTTACATTGAGTGTACAAATGGAACCAAATGGACCCTAACGGGTCCATTTGGTTCCATTTGTACACTCTCAGAGTTACAGACCCATAAGGGTCCATTTGGTGCCTAATCTATCATTTAGCTGGGGACCCCCTGGAACTCCCTTAAGGACCCCTGGGGGTTCCCGGACCCCACTTTTAGAACCAATGATCTAGGCTATTCATGAGTCTACTGGCCGGCCCTTTTGTGTGCACCCTTGACCCCAGTCTGGGTCTGAGGCCTGAGTAGACGTGAAAAATGAACCCAAAAGTGTTTTAAAGTGAAATAGCCATTTAGGATTCAGCATATTTTAGTCATAACGTCTTAGAATAGATCCATTTAATAGAGCACCAGGTCTGTGGTGGGACAGATTTGAAAGTGAAGTGCTCTAAGCTGAACAGCAGGTGGCGGTAATGCATTGCCTATGGAAGTCTACTGAGTTATGTCCAGTGTTGCCATGTCTGCTTATTATAAGTGACTTTGGGCTTGTTTTTCTGTAAAGTTGCTTGTAAATAATTGATGGTTGCGGTTTTTTGGGCTTGGGCTGGAACTCCATATATGGAGATAACCGAAACGTCCAGGACTAACATTATAGTCCCAGGTTTGGGCATAACTGACATAAGCCCGCTTCCATATATGGATATATGACTGACACTTAACTGACATCACGTAGTGACGTCACCAGGACAGCAGCCAACGGTATAAAGGTGACGGAACTCCCTGCTTAATGCAGATATTACATCAGCCACCTCGAGCGACATTAACTCCTTCCAGAGAGATAAGCATCAACACAACTCATCAGTACTTGGTTTCCAGCGCCTAAAAGACCTGGTTGCTTGTTTCCCTGTCAAAACCTGGCAACACCGGTTAACGTCATAACCCTGCGACCCATTGAAACCCTAGAGAGAGGAACTGCTGCACCAAGTTTGTCCTCAAAAAAGAGGCTTTAATATCATTGTTATCAGTCTTTCTCATTACATGACTGACTATCTGACAGAATGCAGCGGGTTCTGAGGTCTCGGTGGTTTGTGGGCGGGGTGGGCGTGTCTGTGGGAACGGGTCTGGGTCTGTTAGTGTCTGCTTTAAGAGAGAAGAAGCAGGAGGAGAAACACCAGAAGGAGGACACACACCACCTCCATGGTCTCCTGTGTCACCTCCCTGTCGTCCCCATACCCAGTGTAGAGGCCTCCTCCTCCACCGACCTGACGGTCAGTACGTTTATTATACTGTAAATGCACTAGTTTGTGGTCAATACTGACAATACACTGTTTCCTCATTACTGTAGTCAGTGTAGACCAGAGATAGACCAAGCAGGGACCTCCAATACATAATGCAATGTTGTTACATAAAAGCTTTCCATGTGTAACTTGATCCTATGGTGCTTCTCTGTCTTATTCTCAAAGGGCTAAATGTTATCCTCTTAACAATCATTGTAAAATCCTACCTCTGTACTGTTTGCAAACTTGTTTAATATTAGTATTCAATCAATCTTCTATGGTGCGTCTTCTGTGGTGCTTACCTGTCTTCATGTATGGTGCTTCCTATGGTGCTTACCTGTCTTCATGTATGGTGCTTCCTATGGTGCTTACCTGTCTTCATGTATGGTGCTTCATATGGTGCTTACCTGTCTTCTATGTATGGTTCTTCATATGGCGCTTACCTGTCTTCTATGTAGCCCCATATAGTACCTCTCCCTCCGCTATGTAGCTCCGAGATGAGGTCCTATATCGTTCTCTGCCGTTCGGCTGAAAAATGTCCGCACATTTGCCACTTTACATGTTTCTTACCCCTTTCTGCACATCCGATCCAAAAAGTGAAAGTATTCTGAAATGATCACAGATGTTTGAAATTTTAACTCACCATAAAATCTAACAAACGAGTTGAAAAAAGCACTTTATTCGCCTCTCTCCTCAGCCGGTTCAATAATATTATGCATTAGAAGATGCAATTCAACATTTGACCAGTAGGGGAATCAGTAATGTTATCTCTATGGGCGCAACTCTTGCGCAATGTCTTAAAAACATGTAACCGGCGGAGGAGAGAGGCGAATAAAGTGCTTTTTTCAACTCGTTTGTTAGATTTTATGGTGAGTTAAAATTTCAAACATCTGTGATCATTTCAGAATACCTTTACTTTTTGGATACGATGTGCAGAAAGGGGTAAGAAACATGTAAAGTGGCAAATGTGCGGACATTTTTCAGCCGAACGGCAGAGAACGATATGGAACCTCATCTCGGAGCTATACAGCGGAGGGTGAGGTTCCGATTGGAGCTATCTTCTATGGTGCTTCCTATGGTGCTTACCTGTCTTCTATGTATGGTGCTTCCTATGGCGCTTACCTGTCTTCTATGGTGCTTCCTATGGTGCTTACCTGTCTTCTATGTATGGTGCTTCCTATGGTGCTTACCTGTCTTCTATGGTGCTAAGAGCTGGAGCTGATATGCTCCACTCTCTTGGTATCAGTAAAGTTCACTTTATCTGTATTTATTTATATCAGAAGCAGTTTGATTTGAATATAATGCTCATTATTATGGTCTGTGTGCAGGTGTACCAGGGGCAGGGGGGCGGGGCAGTAGCGAAGTACGGCTTCCCCTCGTTGGCCAACGTCAAGACCAGAGAGTCCTATGTCACTTCCTATGACCCCCGCACCCGCACGGCATCCTGGGTAATAGAACAGCTGAACTCCTCCTCCATCACTGGACCTTCAAACAGGAACAACTGTAACTTCAAAGAAGATGACAGGTGATGATGATCATTAGTACTTTAGTGTTGTTGCTGTTAATAATAATAGTAATAATATTAACAGCATCATATTCCATTAAACCTAACATGTTTCTAAAAAAACGTATGTTACTATATCAGTGGAACTTTTTCATGTCAAGGACCCCCACAATTATATGTATTTGGCTGCCGACCCCATCTCAAAATACTTAGTTCCAGGGACCCCCAGAAGCAAAGATTTTAGTTACTTTTTATTGTTTTATTGGTGGATGTTCTGTGTGGTTCTCTTCAATTGGTGGATGATATTTATGCGGTTTGATTCCCAGCGTTCACGTGTACCACCGATCGACCAACGCAGACTACAAGGGGAGTGGCTTTGACAGAGGTCACCTGGCTGCAGCGGGCAATCACAAGTGGAACCAAAAGGCCATGGACGACACCTTCTACCTGAGCAACGTTTCACCACAGGTACTGTAATAATACCAGGGATGCACCATTATATTGGCCGCATATTGGTATCAGACGATATTTGCCTCGTTGACTGCCATCGGTGTATAGGCAAATAATAATAATAATGAATAATACATTCACCGATGGTAGTAGCCGATATTTATCTGTTGGGATGCATCAGGTTTTCGCTGGTTATGTTGGTGTGTCTTTACCTCCAGTCCAGATTTTACATTACCAAATACATTTTAGTAGACTAAATCAGTGGTTCTCAACCAGTGGTCCTTGAGGGGGTTCCAGGGATTCCCCAGCCAAATTAATAGTTAGGAACCAAATTGACCCTTATGTGTCTGTAACTCTGACAGTGTACAAATGGATTTGGTTCCATTTGTACACTCTCAGAGTTAAATGAACACTAATGATGATGATGATGATACAGTGTAGATTGGGACCCCCAAGAAATCAAAATGGTTGAGTCCCCGGCATATCTTTTCAAATGGGGGTCCCTGGGCTAATGTGTGTCAATTTGGGGGTCCTTGACACAAAAAAGGTTGAAAACCACTGGACTAAAACAAATGTAGATTTAGTCTACTACAATCTTATGATATTTAGTCGACTAAAACTAGACTAAAACTAAAACATTTCAGATGACTAAAATATGACTAAATGGAATTTTATTCAAAAGACTATGACTAAAACTAAATCAAAAGTTGCTGTCAAAATCAACACTGGTGTGGTTGTACTGGTGTGACCGCACACACCATAATAACAGTCATCCTCTCCTCTGCTCTAGAATCCTCATATGAACCAGAAGGCATGGAACAATCTGGAGCAAATGTGTCGTTCACTGACCACGCGTTACCGCAATGTTTACGTCTGCACCGGACCGCTGTACCTGCCCAGGTACAGTACACCTACACACACACACACACACACACACACACCTGACACACACCTGACCGCTGTACCTGCCCAGGTACAGTACACCTACACACACACACCTGGAATGAACTGAAACCTAGTGAATTTAAATCATTAGTGAGGTTTGGATGAAGGTTGATTGATGTTGTTGTTCATGACTGCTTTGTGTGTTTATGTTTGGTGTATGTGTGTGTGTGTGTGTGTGTGTGTGTGTGTGTGTGTGTGTGTGTGTGTGTGTGTGTGTGTGTGTGTGTGTGTGTGTGTGTGTGTGTGTGTGTGTGTGTGTGTGTGTGTGTGTGTAGACAGGAGCCTGATGGGAAGCTGTACGTGAAGTACCAGGTGTTGGGACGAAACCACGTTGCCGTGCCAACACACTTCTTCAAGGTAGGTCTCCTGTTTTTTATCGGCCCTTTCCACTAGGCCTGTCACCATCAGGACATTTTACTTGACCATTAATTGTCGCACAAACAATTGCGATTAACAATTTCATTGTGTGTTCTGGGCATGGAACATTGGGACATATGAATGAAAATTACATTTCTGTTTGCCTTGTTTGGCTTTGTAAACAAACATTGCACAGGGCAGATATGACAAATAACTTAAATATAAGTTCTTTCTTTCTTTCCTTATTTTTTTTACAACATAGCTAGCTATGGGTCAAAACATCAGTAATTAGTGGTCTCGGTTGGCATTAGATCCAATTATCTGCCATCGGTCGTGCTCTAATTTGAACTCCTCCTAACCAGTGGTGGAAAACGTACTCAAATGTTTTACTTAAGTAAAAGTATCAATACTGCAATGTACTGTAGAAGTACTCTGTTACAAGTAAAAGTCCGGAATTTTAAAATGACTTGAGTAAAAGTACAAACTATTGGTATCAAAATGTACTTAAAGTACCAAAAGTAAAAGTACTAAAATGTTTGAAAATAGCAGATCTACAAGCTCACAGCGTGTTGCATCGCGACGTGCTGTGAGCTTGTAGATCGGCTATTTTCAAATATCCTAAGTATAAAATAGGGCTAAAGTGGTTAATGTATGTTTAATAATGTAATAATTTATATCTGAAAAGTAACTAGTAACTAAAGTTTTCAAATAATTGTAGTGGAGTAAAAGTTCAATATTTTCCTCAGAGATGTAGTGGAGTAGAAGTAAAACTATAGTATAGGGTGCGTATGGGGCGGACGTGTGCATCACCGTGAGTGTGTGAGTGTGGCTTCAGGAAGTAAATTCCTGTCCCAGCTGTCGGTACGCGAGAGCGCCTCCCTTCGTTTGATGTGCCGCTCAGCATGCATTTTGACGACCAGTTACTGTACGTGCACCCCTGGCCATTATCATGAATTATTACTATTTGTTTATCGTGTCCAGGTGTTGATTTTGGAGGGGTCAAACGGGGTGGAGCTTCGTTCCTACATCATGCCCAACTCGCCCGTCGACGAGAAGACCCCGCTGGAACGCTTTCTGGTTCCCATAGAAACCATCGAGAGAGCTTCAGGACTGCTGTTTGTGCCAAACATCATGAAGAGAACCAGCACCCTGCAGGCCATCACTGCTAAATAAAAAACTACGAATCCCAGCCACCACCATCATCACCACCACATAAGACTACAAATACCAGCCCGTATAGTCCATACGGGTCCATCCATTTCAGATGCCCTGGACCGAGCACAACCGTACCCGAGGGTCAAGTCAATATTTTGGACCCGGCTCGGTTCTCGGTTCGGGTCAGACCCGTGCCACACTCTACACCTGGGTTTTTCTAAGTTTTTCAGGTCAAGGACCCCCTAGCTGAGAGAGAGATGAAGCAGGGACACCCCCATTACATATTGGATTCATGTTAAATGTGTTTTCAGACATTTAGCCACTTAAACCTTCGATACGTTGTAAACTTGACCTTTGGCTCTGTACCGAAAATAGCTACAAGTGAGCTTGTAGATCTGCTATTTTCGCCTAATGTTCCCCTCAGAATAGGGATGATCGGGTTCAAGTGGTTAGTGTAAAAGAAAAAGAAGTCCCTATGACACAATCATTTGGCAGCCCCAGTAGCGTGGAACGTGAGTACCAGTTGTACATGGACTCTACTTTCTTCTGCCCTCTTTCTCTCTATTCAGATTGCTGTGGCTCAACCTTTTTCTGTCATTTTGTCAATATTGTTTGCATCATCAGCCGATCAGACCTCATTTGTAATGTAACTGTTGGGTTTGTGTTGGCAACTCAAGGCAGTCAGTAGTGGGCTGTTAACAGCCTTGTCACTAAACGGACAAAGCAGTCTTTATAATCATCGGCAATAATAATTACAAAACTACTTCACGAGAACAATGTTGGTGTAACTCAGGGATTTTTACATGTTTTGATCATGAACAACAGTACAACATTTCCTGGTACAGAAATCTGCCTACAACCAATCAACAGGAACAGGAAACACTGTCTGGAAATCAGGGCTGCAGTTATGCACACAGAGCCTGTTAGTATGTGTTTCTCTGTTTCGTTGAGCTCATGATGAGTATGGCGTGGTATATATTTATATTTTTTAATTCTTTATGATGGGATATTCATGTTAAATTCATTTAGTTTTTGGTCTTACTTACTTTGGTCTTATATTTATGCCTGTCTATATTTCTTTTATGTTTGAGATCATTGTTTTGCGTTGGTAATTTTATTTATCTAATTGTTGTGATAGTTTTCTGTCTGTTTTTGCATTGTTTGTTTTGTGTCTATATTTGTGCTTTTGTTTTTCGCAATGTTTCCTGTCGACCACAGAAGGCAATAAAAACAACAATGTATACGTCCGTTTGCAGTGGTGTAAAGTAACTAAGTACATTTACTGTAGTACTGTACTTACGTACGATTTTGAGGTATTTGTACTTTACTTGAGTATTTCCAATTTCCAATACTTTTACTTCTACTCCACTACATCTCAGAGGCAAATATTGCACTTTTACTCCACTACAATTATTTGACAACTTTAGTTACTAGTTACTTTTCAGATATAAACTATGATATTATGAAACATACATTAACCACTTTAGCCATATTTTATACATAGGCTATTTGAAAATAGCAGATCTACAAGCTCACAACGCGTCGCATCGCGACGCGTTGTGAGCTTGTAGATCGGCTATTTTCAAATATTTAGTACTTTTACTTTTGGTACCTTAAGTACATTTTGATACTACATACTTTTACTCAAGTATATTTTTGATTTTGGACTTTTACTTGTAACAGAGTATTTTTATATTGCAGTATTGGTACTTTTACTTAAGTAAAGAATTTGAGTACTTTTTCCACCACTGTCCGTTTGTCATTGTTATGATCATGTGTAAGTGATCTGAACATCAGTATCAGTCCGTTTTGTTCCATTCAGAGTTACAGACTCAACTCAACTCAAATCATATTCATAGAGCACATTAAACATGACCAGAACAGGTCAACATTTGGACCCCTGGTGGTCCCCTGACCCCACGGTGAGAACTAGTATTTCATAATCTAAATAGTGTGTGTATTGTGTTTGTGTGTGTAGATATCTGATCCCATGTGAGCATCTGGCTGTGAGGGAGGGAGCGCTCCTCTCTCACACAGAGAGACGTCTACTCCTCCTGCGCCTCCTCTCTGCTGCTCCTCATGCCCTCCTGGTGTCCACACACACACACACACACACTCACACTCTGAGCACATACACTGGCCCAAAGGAGCAGGTGAGAACACACATACACGCGCACACACACACCAACAGGCATCGTCCGTAACCCTCGTCACTTCACGGTGGTTAAGTTTCCATCCAAACGGTGTGCATACTTTAAACACATTTCCAAAAACTAAAATAGATCATGTGTATTTCCATCCACTACTGTATTCTGAGAGTGCAACAAGATTGTAAAATCAACTCCCTCTCTCTCTGTATCTCTCTCTCTTTCTATCTCTTTTTCTGTCTCTTTGTCTCTCTGTATCTCTCTCTCTCTGTGTCTCTTTCTGTCTCTTTGCCTCTCTCTGTATCTCTCTCTCTGTCTCTTTTTCTGTCTCTTTGCCTCTCTCTGTCTCTTTTTCTGTCTCTTTGCCTCTCTGTGTCTCTCTCTCTCTCTGTCTCTTTTTCTGTCTCTTTGTCTCTCTGTATCTCTCTCTCTCTCTGTCTCTTTGCCTCTCTCTGTATCTCTCTCTCTCTCTCTCTCTCTCTCTCTCTCTCTCTCTCTCTCTCTCTCTCTCTCTCTCTCTCTCTCTCTCTCTCTCTCTCTCTCTCTCTTTCTGTCTTTCTCTCTCTCTCACACACACAGATGCAGACAGTGTTGGTTTCAGTCAAGGTTGTGAGTTTCCAATGGATGTGAATTACCTTCATTACCTCTGGGACACAAGACTGGCTGTATCGACTGCTAACAGGTTAGCATGGACTAGTTTGAATAGTTTAATTGAATTTTTAGTAGAGTTCAGTTTAGCATAATACATTTTTCCTCCAATTTATTTTAGTTTTAGTTTAGTCCAATTTAGTCTAGATTAGTCCCTTCTAGCCTAATCTGGTTTGGATTAGTTTAACGTCTTTCTAATTTGGTCTATTCAAGTCAAGTGTTTCATTAGTTCCTATAACAGCCTGGGTGTTCTCTTCTGATCTCGCATGTCTCTTGTCCAGGGCGTGTCTCCTGTGGTCGGCTACTCGGCTCCGTATGATGGTGTCTCCCCACCGTCTCAAAGCGAGGAAGATGACAAGGAATTAGAGAAGAGTGAAAGCGAGAGAAGGACGGAGGGAGTGATGGGGAGGAGAGAAGAAAACCACAAACCCCTCCCTCTGCTCAGACTCCGTCGCCAGGGACAACCACCGCCAACGCACACGCACAATACCAGCCCAACGTACACACACTGTACCAGGTAAACACACACACACACACACACACACACACACACACACACACACACACACACACACACACACACACACACACACACACACACACACACACACACACACACACATATGCTTAAAACCCATTGTGGGGGATCTTAGTGTCACAGTATTGTACAGTATTGTGTAATTATTTGAACTTGTGTTCTGTTCAACGAAGTAGCTCTGGTTGGACCTTACCCTGGTAGCTCACTGGCTATTCAGTACAGCACTTGTTTAATATTTTTCAGTTGTTGTGGAACTGGCCCAAGCAAAAAGGGTGTCCCTGCAAAGTAGGCTGTGCTATTATGTTTTATTATTATTTTATTTTCATTCGACTAGTGACGTGGACTTGGACTTGACTTGGACTTAGCCCCCCTCGGACATACCTGTGGACTACACCAGGTACAAATGACTTTTTTGTTGCTCTCCCTCATGGAGCACTTGATTCGGATGCTATCAATGCATTGAATGGGACATTATCACCTTTTATTAGACCATTGAATGGGCGAAGTAGGCGACCTACTTACCTACCCGCGATTTATCAGACCATTCATTGGGTGTTATCAAGACATACTGACCTACCAACGGAGATGACTTAAATAGTTCAGTTTCGGTTTTGCTTTTGGTTGTTTTGGTTTCGGACCATGACGGAGGCGCGCAGTCTCAGGCGAGCTGGAGCCCCGCGACGGACCACCGAGGGAGCTAAAGTGACCGAGTTGCCGTCCGGAGCGGTGCGACGCTCGCCTGAGCCTACTCAGCGCCGTTGGAGTTATGTACCGATAGGCACAGAATCGTAAATATTGTTGTGGGGACTGCTCCGCCTCCAAAGTAGGTCAGTAGCTCCTGATTACGCTCAATGAATGGTCTGACAAATCGCGGGTAGGTCCGTGTATCGCCTACTAGTCACCTACTCGCCCCATTCAATGCTCTGATAAAACGTGATAATCTCCCATTCAATGCATTGATAGCATTCGAAGCCGGTGCATGGAGCTACTTGCAGATTATACCAGGGTCAGTCCACCCTAGGTGGACACGCACTGACCTTTTGCACCTTAATCCCATGTATAACGCACTGACTTTTTTGTCTTTTTTTTTTTATTGTGCTCTTTTTCTCTAAGCACCTTAACGTCCATAAGTATATCATGCACAGTATAAATACATTGCTGCTATGCTCAGGCACCTTAGTTTTTATTATCTCAGGTACTTTGTAAATATGTAGATAACTTGTTTGGCCTTCTGTTGTTCTCTTGTTTGATCTCCTTCCCACTTGCCCCCCACCCCTCTTCTTCTTCCCCCCCTCTTCTTTCTATGGAAATTAACGTTGCGATGGGAACGATGTACAAAAACGAATTTCACCCACTTTTGTACCTTGTAAACCTGTGATGTGACAATAAACCTGATTCTGACGTGTAAAAAAAAAAAAAAAGTTAACTGTTCTGTTCTGGATCAAGCTTAATCAGCCCTAGTGACTACTGTGTGTGTGTGTGTGTGTGTGTGTGTGTGTGTGTGTGTGTGTGTGTGTGTGTGTGTGTGTGTGTGTCCTTCTGTATGACCTTCTGTATTCGGGTTTGGTTCGGGTTTAGTATTGGAAACGTCGGAGCGCTGCGGAGGAATATATGTGAAAACATCTGTTCCATTCCTGTTGTCCCCTGAAGATGAAAAGGTCGAGCTTGTTTCCCTGACCCCCAATTGTTATAATCGATCGTTCCTTCCGACCGACGGAGAGGCATACCGGACCGAGGTGGAAGGGCAACACTGCCCTCTAGTGGATAAATCCAGTTTGTTCATGCACATGTTAACCCAGAGTACAGAAGTCCTGACGTCACTCGTCCATCCCCTGGGTCGTAAAGTAATTTCCCTATGGAGAATAACATTGGGTCATCATAGAATCGTCTCATATAAGAATTGTGGTCCAAAAATAAACAAACTGCCTCGGCATCGTTTATGATAGTCAGTCACCAGTCCGTTTCTGGCGAAAATTTAACTAATTCGGCAGAAGTAACATTAGCGTTTTCTCACCGTCAGTTGAAGCTTCATATCCATAAGAGTAAAACCGCCGGGGTCATTTGTTTATTTTTGGAACACAGTTCTTATTTGACGCGATATTAAACACGTCTATGGGAATTCAGAACGGAGGAAAAAGGTTTTAAATCTTCTAAAGGTCTAAGGTATTCTCTAAAATTCAAATGGTAGCCGATATGTCCTAAGTAGGCCGAACGTTGTAGAGTTGGAACGGAGTTTGTAGCTAAAAGTATATATATGTTCTGAATGTCTGACCTAATCACCGCTATGGTTGTGTAGGGGAGTGATAGACTGGTGTACTGTATTGGTCGGGTCTTGAACCTACAACCTTCGGCTCACCAGGCAGTGACTCTATCCATTCACCTACGGCAGTCTTCTATAGTCTGATGCTTAAAGGACGACTTCACCACTTTTCAACATATATTCATATAATTGGTCCTCACTAATGCTCAAGATAAAATGGTAAAAAAAAAAATCGAATCAGTCTGTGTCTCAGAGGAAGGCTGTAGACAGTTCAGAAACCCGTCTACCAGTGACATCATCGATGGGGAATCCAAGCTAATAGAAACTGCAGGCTTTGTATTCCTGGAAAGTTGCAATGCAATAATAGATCCCATTGTTCTCGCCTTAATAAAAATCTGAATAAAAAATGTTTAATCTTTTTGGGGGAAAAAATCCTGCCTAACGATGATGTCACTGGTAGACGGGTTTCTGGACTGTCCACAGCCCTCCTATGAGACACAGACCAAGTAGAAAAAAATGGTATCATTTTATCATGAGCATTAGTGAGGACCTCTTATATGAAGATATGTTGAAAAGTGGTGAAGTCGTCCTTTAAGGCAGTCTATTATAAATTGTGGAAAAAAAGGGCAGACTTATACTAAGAGTCAAGTGTACAAAATGTAAGTTGTAAAAAAAGACTATACTGATAATATTACCAGTTTTACCCAGCTAATGTCTGCCCTCAAAGGATCAATTGTAAATGTCTTGCTCATACCGTTGTGATCAAGTCTTGAACCTGCAACCTTCGGCTCACCAGGCTGTGACTCTAACCATTCGCCTACTGCTGTCTTCTTTGGATCGGTGGTTCTAAAACATTTAGTTTTCAAGGACCCCCCAAATTGACTTTTATTTGGCAGTGGACCGCAATGTGAAAAGATGTAGTATCAGGGCCCCCCATGAAAAAGATTTATATTTAACACTTAAAAAGAATATATCTATTTAATGTGTTGATATTTTCACACGATGTCATGGTTAAGAATCAAACTCATAACCTTTTGTTTCTCAGGCAGGCTCTTTATCCAGTGGGCCATTGTGCCATGCCAAGATTTGAAGGCCAAATAGCCAATCACAGAAAAGCTTGTTTCCATTGGTGTTCATTAACATTGAAACATCTAGACAAGTAACAGCACAGCAAACCATAGACAAAGTAATATGCTGTGAAGTTCTTTTTTCTTTTTCTTTTTTTAAAGTACTGTTGTGTGTTGTTCCCCAAAAAGGAATGAAGACCATTCATAGCATAGCAGCTGATGGCTCAGTGTGTAGACACATTGCCTACATATCCAGAGGCCGTCGGTTCAAGCCCCACTCACTCTTTGTAACTTGGGGCAACGGATAAATTGACTGATATCCTTAGTGATGGATAAATTGACTGATATCCTTAGTGATGCTTCCCTTTGCAGACTAACTTCTAGAAAAACAAGTTAAAACCACCAGGAAACCTGTAACTCTCAGCCAACAGCATAGCTCAACTGGTAGAGCGTCTGTCCAATAACATGACTTGGCTTGGCTTGACTTGAGTGCGTTCGATTCCCACTCGAGTCAAGTGTCCCCGGTAACTTGGGGCAACGGATAAATTGACTGATATCCTTAGTGATGCTTCCCTTTGCAGACTAACTTCTAGAAAAACAAGTTAAAACCACCAGGAAACCTGTAACTCTCAGCCTACAGCATAGCTCAACTGGTAGAGCGTCTGTCCAATAACATGACTTGACTTGACATTAGTGGGTTCGATTCCCACTTGAGTCAAGTGTCCCCGGTATCTTGGGGCAACGGATAAATTGACTGATATCCTTAGTGATGCTTCCCTTTGCAGACTAACTTCTAGAAAACAAGTTAAAACCACCAGGAAACCTGTAACTCTCAGCCAACAGCATAGCTCGACTGGTAGAGCGTCTGTCCAATAACATGACTTGACTTGACTTGAGTGGGTTCGATTCCCACTCGAGTCAAGTCAAGTCAAGTCATGTGTCGTCTCGACTGGTAGAGCGTCTGTCCAATAACATGACTTGACTTGACTTGAGTGGGTTCGATTCCCACTCGAGTCAAGTCAAGTCATGTTATTGGACAGACGCTCTACCAGTTGAGCTATGATGTTGGCTGAGAGTTACAGGTTTCCTGGTGGTTTTAACTTGTTTTTCTAGAAGTTATTCTGCAAAGGGAAGCATCACGAAGAATATCAGTCAATTTATCCGTTGCCCCAAGTTACCGGGGACACATGACTCGGAGTGGGAATCGAACCCACTCAAGGAAAGAATCATAGGAAAGACATCAATGGGATTTGAACTCATGGCCTCTGGATCATGAATACTGCGTCTCAACCCATTGAGCTAACAGATGGCTGACAAGTACAGCCTTCCTGGTAGTTTTCAGTTGATCTTCTGGAAGCCAGTCTGCAAAGGAAAGAATCATAGGAAAGACATCAATGGGATTTGAACGCATGGCCTCTGGATCATGTATACTGCGTCTCAACCCATTGAGCTAACAGTTGGATGACAAATATAGCCTTCCTGGTAGTTTTCAGTTGATCTTCTGGAAGCCAGTCTGCAAAGGAAAGACATCAATGGGATTTGAACTCATGGCCTCTGGATCATGAATACTGCGTCTCAACCCATTGAGCTAACAGATGGCTGACAAGTACAGCCTTCCTGGTAGTTTTCAGTTGATCTTCTGGAAGCCAGTCTGCAAAGGAAAAAATCATAGAAAGACATCAATGGGATTTGAACTCATGGCCTCTGGATCATGTATACTGCGTCTCAACCCATTGAGCTAACAGTTGGATGACAAATATAGCCTTCCTGGTAGGTTTCAGTTGATCTTCTGGAAGCCAGTTTGCAAAGGAAAGAATCATAGGAATGACATCAGTGGGATTTGAACTCATGGCCTCTGGATCATGAATACTGCGTCTCAACCCATTGAGCTAACAGATGGCTGACAAGTACAGCCTTCCTGGTAGAGTATAATAATGCATAGTCTTAGATATTTTAGGAATGTTTTACAAAGCATGTTAAACATGAACAAACACATTAACAGACAGTTGTAAATGATGAACTGTCTTCACTTTACTATAGGGCACATAATAACATGTATTAAGGATTTATAGATACTTTAGGAATGTTTAACAAAGCATATGTTAAACATGAACAAGCTACCAATAGCTTGTATATATTATGTAACATCAGTTACAAATGATTTAATAATCATTTACAGATATATTATACATGTCTTATTCATGAATAGTCATAAAATACCTTTATAGATGATTTGTAACCGTAGTTATAAAGGTTTTAGTAATCATTTACCAATGTCAATAAACAGGTTGTTAATGATTTGTTAATAGTCTACAAACTGCTTATAAACGTTTACAGATGCTTTAGAATGGGTCGTTACAAATGATTTAATAATCTTTTACAGATGTATATAAATGGCTTATTCATGAATAGTTCACTACTTACTAATACTTTATAAATGATTTGTAACTGTAGTTATAAAGGTTTTAGTAATCATTTACGAATGTCAACAAACAGGTTGTTAATGATTTGTTAATAGTCTACAAACTACTTATAAACGTTTATAAATGCTTTATAATGGGTCATTACTGTAAAGTGCTACCGACTTTTTTTTTGGTCCCTAACATTCATCGAGCTCTGGACTTAGTAATTTTTTTTCCGTTTCGGTAGTGACACAATGGTGTCACTACCGAAACGAAAAAAAATTGTTCCCCCAAAAACCTGTTAGGAGTACGTTTCAGGCAATTTAAAGTTGATTGGTAGTGACTTTTTTTTTGGTCCCTAATATTCATCGAGCTCTGGACTTAGTAATTTTTTTTCCGTTTCGGGTAGTGACACAATGGTGTCACTACCGAAACGAAAAAAAAATGGTTCCCCAAAAAACCTGTTAGGAGTACGTTTCAGGCAATTTAAAGTTGATTGGTAGTGACTTTTTTTTTGGTCCCTAACATTCATCGAGCTCTGGACTTCGTAATTTTTTTTTCCGTTTCGGTAGTGACACAATGGTGTCACTACCGAAACGAAAAAAAAAATGTTCCCCCAAAAACCTGTTAGGAGTACGTTTCAGGCAATTTAAAGTTGATTGGTAGTGACTTTTTTTTTGGTCCCTAACATTCATCGAGCTCTGGACTTAGTCATTTTTTTTTCGTTTCGGTGGTCACTACCGAAACGAAAAAAAGAATTGTTTTTCCAAGAAATTTGGTTTTCCCCCAAAAACCTGTTAGGAGTACGTTTCAGGCAATTTAAAGTTTATTGGTAGTGACTTTTTTTTGGGTCCCTAACATTCATCGAGCTCTGGACTTAGTAATTTTTTTTCCGTTTCGGTAGTGACACAATGGTGTCACTACCGAAACGAAAAAAAAATGGTTCCCCCAAAAACCTGTTAGGAGTACGTTTCAGGCAATTTTAAGTTGATTGGTAGTGACTTTTTATTTGGTCCCTAACATTCATCGAGCTCTGGACTTAGTCATTTTTTTTTTCGTTTCGGTAGTGACACCATTGTGTCACTACCGAAACGAAGTTAAATCCGAAAAAATCACTAAATGTGGAGGCCAAAATTGTTCCCCCAAAAACCTGTTAGGAGTACGTTTCAGGCAATTTAAAGTTAATTGGTAGTGACTTTTTTTTTTGTCCCTAACATTCATCGAGCTCTGGACTTAGTAATTTTTTTTCCCTTTCGGTAGTGACATAATGGTGTCACTACCGAAACGAAAAAAAATTGTTCCCCCAAAAACCTGTTAGGAGTACGTTTCAGGCAATTTAAAGTTGATTGGTAGTGACTTTTTTTGTTGGTCCCTAACATTCATCGAGCTCTGGACTTAGTAATTTTTTTTTCCGTTTCGGTAGTGACACAATGGTGTCACTACCGAAACGAAAAAAAAAAAGTTCCCCCAAAAACCTGTTAGGAGTACGTTTCAGGCAATTTAAAGTTGATTGGTAGTGACTTTTTTTTTGGTCCCTAACATTCATCGAGCTCTGGACTTAGTCATTTTTTTTTCGTTTCGGTAGTGACACCATTGTGTCACTACCGAAACGAAGTTAAATCCGAAAAAATCACTAAATGTGGAGGCCAAAATTGTTCCCCCAAAAACCTGTTAGGAGTACGTTTCAGGCAATTTTAAGTTGATTGGTAGTGACTTTTTATTTGGTCCCTAACATTCATCGAGCTCTGGACTTAGTCATTTTATTTTCATTTCGGTAGTGACACCATTGTGTCACTACCGAAACGAAGTTAAATCCGAAAACATCACTAAATGTGGAGGCCAAAATTGTTCCCCCAAAAACCTGTTAGGAGTACGTTTCAGGCAATTTAAAGTTGATTGGTAGTGACTTTTTTTTTGGTCCCTAACATTCATCGAGCTCTGGACTTAGTAATTTTTTTTCCGTTTCGGTAGTGACACAATGGTGTCACTACCGAAACGAAAAAAAAATTGTTCCCCCAAAAACCTGTTAGGAGTACGTTTCAGGCAATTTCAAGTTGATTGGTAGTGACTTTTTTTTTGGTCCCTAACATTCATCGAGCTCTGGACTTAGTAATTTTTTTTCCGTTTCGGTAGTGACACAATGGTGTCACTACCGAAACGAAAAAAAAATTGTTCCCCCAAAAACCTGTTAGGAGTACGTTTCAGGCAATTTCAAGTTGATTGGTAGTGACTTTTTTTTTGGTCCCTAACATTCATCGAGCTCTGGACTTAGTAATTTTTTTTTCGTTTCGGTAGTGACACCATTGTGTCACTACCGAAACGAATTTAAATCCGAAAAAATCACTAAGTGTGGAGGCCAAAATTGTTCCCCCAAAAAACCTGTTAGGAGTACGTTTCAGGCAATTTAAAGTTGATTGGTAGTGACTTTTTTTTTGGTCCCTAACATTCATCGAGCTCTGGACTTAGTAATTTTTTTTCCGTTTCGGTAGTGTCACTACCGAAACGAAAAAAAAAAATGTTCCCCCAAAAACCTGTTAGGAGTACGTTTCAGGCAATTTAAAGTTGATTGGTAGTGACTTTTTTTTTGGTCCCTAACATTCATCAAGCTCTGGACTTAGTAATTTTTTGCATTTTTGCATTTTTCGTCACCAGCAAATGACGAAAAATGCTGGTGACGAAAAATGACGAAAAATGCTGGTGACGAAAAAATGCTGGTGACGAAAAATGACGAAAAATGCTGGTGACGAAAAAATGCTGGTGACGAAAAATGACGAAAAATGCTGGTGACGAAAAAATGCTGGTGACGAAAAAATGCTGGTGACGAAAAAATGCTGGTGACGAAAAATGACAAAAAATGCTGGTGACGAATGCTGGTGACGAAAAATGACAAAAAATGCTGGTGACGAAAAATGCTGGTGACGAAAAAAATGCTGGTGACGAAAAAATGCTGGTGGCGAAAAATGACGAAAAATGCTGGTGACGAAAAAATGCTGGTGACGAAAAATGACGAAAAATGCTGGTGACGAAAAAATGCTGGTGACGAAAAAATGCTGGTGACAAAAAATGACGAAAAATGCTGGTGACGAAAAAATGCTGATGACGAAAAATGACAAAAAATGCTGGTGACGAAAAAATGCTGGTGACGAAAAATGACGAAAAATGCTGGTGACGAAAAAATGCTGGTGACGAAAAAATGCTGGTGACGAAAAATGCTGGTGACGAAAAAATGCTGGTGACGGAAAATAACGAAAAATGCTGGTGACGAAAAATGACAAAAAATGCTGGTGACGAAAAAATGCTGGTGACGAAAAATGACGAAAAATGCTGGTGACAAAAAATGACGAAAAATGCTGGTGACGAAAAAATGCTGGTGACGAAAAATGACAAAAAATGCTGGTGACGAAAAAATGCTGGTGACGAAAAATGACAAAAAATGCTGGTGACGAAAAAATGCTGGTGACGAAAAATGACGAAAAATGCTGGTGACGAAAAAAATGCTGGTGACGAAAAAAATGCTGGTGACGAAAAATGACGAAAAATGCTGGTGACGAAAAAATGCTGGTGACGAAAAATGACGAAAAATGCTGGTGACGAAAAAATGCTGGTGACGAAAAAATGCTGGTGACGAAAAAATGCTGGTGACGAAAAATGACGAAAAATGACAAAAAATGCTGGTGACGAAAAATGCTGGTGACGAAAAATGACGAAAAATGACGAAAAATGCTGGTGACGAAAAAATGCTGGTGACGAAAAATGACAAAAAATGCTGGTGACGAAAAATGCTGGTGACGAAAAAATGCTGGTGACGAAAAATGCTGGTGACGAAAAAATGCTGGTGACGGAAAATAAGGAAAAATGCTGGTGACGAAAAATGACAAAAAATGCTGGTGACGAAAAAATGCTGGTGACGAAAAATGACGAAAAATGCTGGTGATGAAAAAATGCTGGTGACGAAAAATGCTGGTGACGGAAAAATGCTGGTGACGAAAAATGCTGGTGACGAAAAATGACGAAAAATGCTGGTGACGAAAAAATGCTGGTGACGAAAAAATGCTGGTGACGAAAAATGCTGGTGACGAAAAAATGCTGGTGACGGAAAATAACGAAAAATGCTGGTGACGAAAAATGACAAAAAGTGCTGGTGACGAAAAAATGCTGGTGACGAAAAATGACGAAAAATGCTGGTGACGAAAAAATGCTGGTGACGAAAAAATGCTGGTGACGAAAAATGACAAAAAGTGCTGGTGACGAAAAAATGCTGGTGACGAAAAAATGCTGGTGACGAAAAATGACGAAAAATGCTGGTGACGAAAAAAATGCTGGTGACGAAAAATGACGAAAAATGCTGGTGACGAAAAAAATGCTGGTGACGAAAAATGACGAAAAATGCTGGTGACGAAAAAATGCTGGTGACGAAAAATGACGAAAAATGCTGGTGACGAAAAAATGCTGGTGACGAAAAATGACGAAAAATGCTGGTGACGAAAAATGCTGGTGACGAAAAAAATGCTGGTGACGAAAAAATGCTGGTGGCGAAAAATGACGAAAAATGCTGGTGACGAAAAAATGCTGGTGACGAAAAATGACGAAAAATGCTGGTGACGAAAAAATGCTGGTGACGAAAAAATGCTGGTGACAAAAAATGACGAAAAATGCTGGTGACGAAAAAATGCTGATGACGAAAAATGACAAAAAATGCTGGTGACGAAAAAATGCTGGTGACGAAAAAAGACGAAAAATGCTGGTGACGAAAAAATGCTGGTGACGAAAAATGACAAAAAATGCTGGTGACGAAAGAATGCTGGTGACGAAAAATGCTGGTGACGAAAAAATGCTGGTGACGGAAAATAACGAAAAATGCTGGTGACGAAAAATGACAAAAAATGCTGGTGACGAAAAAATGCTGGTGACGAAAAATGACGAAAAATGCTGGTGACGAAAAATGACGAAAAATGCTGGTGACGAAAAAATGCTGGTGACGAAAAATGACAAAAAATGCTGGTGACGAAAAAATGCTGGTGACGAAAAAATGCTGGTGACGAAAAATGACAAAAAATGCTGGTGACGAAAAAATGCTGGTGACGAAAAATGACAAAAAATGCTGGTGACGAAAAAATGCTGGTGACGAAAAATGCTGGTGACGAAAAAATGCTGGTGACGGAAAATAACGAAAAATGCTGGTGACGAAAAATGACAAAAAATGCTGGTGACGAAAAAATGCTGGTGACGAAAAATGACGAAAAATGCTGGTGACGAAAAATGACGAAAAATGCTGGTGACGAAAAAATGCTGGTGACGAAAAATGACAAAAAATGCTGGTGACGAAAAAATGCTGGTGACGAAAAATGACAAAAAATGCTGGTGACGAAAAAATGCTGGTGACGAAAAATGACGAAAAATGCTGGTGACGAAAAAAATGCTGGTGACGAAAAAAATGCTGGTGACGAAAAATGACGAAAAATGCTGGTGACGAAAAAATGCTGGTGACGAAAAATGACGAAAAATGCTGGTGACGAAAAAATGCTGGTGACGAAAAAATGCTGGTGACGAAAAAATGCTGGTGACGAAAAATGACGAAAAATGACAAAAAATGCTGGTGACGAAAAATGCTGGTGACGAAAAATGACGAAAAATGCTGGTGACGAAAAAATGCTGGTGACGAAAAATGACAAAAAATGCTGGTGACGAAAAATGCTGGTGACGAAAAAATGCTGGTGACGAAAAATGACAAAAAATGCTGGTGACGAAAAAATGCTGGTGACGAAAAATGCTGGTGACGAAAAATGCTGGTGACGAAAAAATGCTGGTGACGAAAAATGACAAAAAATGCTGGTGACGAAAAATGCTGGTGACGAAAAATGACGAAAAATGACGAAAAATGCTGGTGACGAAAAATGACAAAAAATGCTGGTGACGAAAAATGCTGGTGACGAAAAATGACGAAAAATGCTGGTGACGAAAAAATGCTGGTGACGAAAAATGACAAAAAATGCTGGTGACGAAAAAATGCTGGTGACGAAAAATGACGAAAAATGTTGGTGACGAAAAAATGCTGGTGACGAAAAATGACAAAAAATGCTGGTGACGAAAAAATGCTGGTGACGGAAAATGACCAAAAATGCTGGTGACGAAAAAATGCTGGTGACAAAAAATGACGAAAAATGCTGGTGACGAAAAATGACGAAAAATGCTGGTGACGAAAAATTACAAAAAATGCTGGTGACGAAAAAATGCTGGTGACGAAAAATGACGAAAAATGCTGGTGACGAAAAATGACGAAAAATGCTGGTGACGAAAAAAATGCTGGTGACGAAAAATGACGAAAAATGCTGGTGACGAAAAAATGCTGGTGACAAAAAATGACGAAAAATGCTGGTGACGAAAAAATTCTGGTGACGAAAAATGACGAAAAATGCTGGTGACGAAAAATGCTGGTGACGAAAAATGACGAAAAATGCTGGTGACGAAAAAATGCTGGTGACGAAAAAATGCTGGTGACGAAAAATGACCAAAAATTCTGGTGACGAAAAAATGCTGGTGACGAAAAATGACGAAAAATGCTGGTGACGAAAAAATGCTGGTGACGAAAAATGACGAAAAATGCTGGTGACGAAAAAATGCTGGTGACGAAAAATGACAAAAAATGCTGGTGACGAAAAATTACCAAAAATGCTGTGTCACTACCAAAACGGAAAAAAAATTACTAAGTCCAGAGCTCGATGAATGTTATGGACCAAAAAAAAAGTCACTACCAATCAACTTTAAATTGCCTGAAACGTACTCCTAACAGGTTTTTGGGGGAACTGTTTTTTTTTTCGTTTCGGTAGTGACACCATTGTGTCACTACCGAAACGGAAAAAAAATTACTAAGTCCAGAGCTCGATGAATGTTAGGGACCCAAAAAAAAGTCACTAACAATCAACTTTAAATAGCCTGAAACGTACTCCTAACAGGTTTTTGGGGGAACATTTTTTTTTCCGTTTCGGTAGTGACACCATTGTGTCACTACCAAAACGGAAAAAAAATTACTAAGTCCAGAGCTCGATGAATGTTAGGGACCAAAAAAAAAGTCACTACCAATCAACTTTAAATTGCCTGAAACGTACTCCTAACAGGTTTTTGGGGGATTTTTTTTTTTTCTCGTTTCGGTAGTGTCACTACCGAAACGGAAAAAAAATGACTAAGTCCAGAGCTCGATGAATGTTAGGGACCAAAAAAAAAGTCACAAAAAAATCACTACCAATCAACTTTAAATTGCCTGAAACGTACTCCTAACAGGTTTTTGGGGGAACAATTTTTTTCGTTTCGGTAGTGACACCATTGTGTCACTACCGAAACGGAAAAAAAATTACTAAGTCCAGAGCTCGATGAATGTTAGGGACCAAAAAAAAAGTCACTACCAATCAACTTTAAATTGCCTGAAACGTACTCCTAACAGGTTTTTGGGGGAATTTTTTTTTTTCTCGTTTCGGTAGTGTCACTACCGAAACGGAAAAAAAATTACTAAGTCCAGAGCTCGATGAATGTTAGGGACCAAAAAAAAAGTCACAAAAAAATCACTACCAATCAACTTTAAATTGCCTGAAACATACTCCTAACAGGTTTTTGGGGGAACATTTTTTTTTCCGTTTCGGTAGTGACACCATTGTGTCACTACCAAAACGGAAAAAAAATTACTAAGTCCAGAGCTCGATGAATGTTAGGGACCAAAAAAAAAGTCACTACCAATCAACTTTAAATTGCCTGAAACGTACTCCTAACAGGTTTTTGGGGGAACATTTTTTTTTCTCGTTTCGGTAGTGTCACTACCGAAACGGAAAAAAAATTACTAAGTCCAGAGCTCGATGAATGTTAGGGACCAAAAAAAAAGTCACAAAAAAATCACTACCAATCAACTTTAAATTGCCTGAAACGTACTCCTAACAGGTTTTTGGGGGAACAATTTTTTTCGTTTCGGTAGTGACACCATTGTGTCACTACCGAAACGGAAAAAAAATTACTAAGTCCAGAGCTCGATGAATGTTAGGGACCAAAAAAAAAGTCACTACCAATCAACTTTAAATTGCCTGAAACGTACTCCTATCAGGTTTTTGGGGGAACTTTTTTTTTTTCGTTTCGGTAGTGTCACTACCGAAACGGAAAAAAAATTACTAAGTCCAGAGCTCGATGAATGTTAGGGACCAAAAAAAAAGTCACAAAAAAGTCACTACCAATCAACTTTAAATTGCCTGAAACGTACTCCTAACAGGTTTTTGGGGGAACATTTTTTTTTTCGTTTCGGTAGTGACACCATTGTGTCACTACCGAAACGGAAAAAAAATTACTAAGTCCAGAGCTCGATGAATGTTAGGGACCAAAAAAAAAGTCACTACCAATCAACTTGAAATTGCCTGAAACGTACTCCTAACAGGTTTTTGGGGGAACAATTTTTTTTTCGTTTCGGTAGTGTCACTACCGAAACGGAAAAAAAATTACTAAGTCCAGAGCTCGATGAATGTTAGGGACCAAAAAAAAAGTCACAAAAAAGTCACTACCAATCAACTTTAAATTGCCTGAAACGTACTCCTAACAGGTTTTTGGGGGAACTTTTTTTTTTTCGTTTCGGTAGTGTCACTACCGAAACGGAAAAAAAATTACTAAGTCCAGAGCTCGATGAATGTTAGGGACCAAAAAAAAAGTCACAAAAAAGTCACTACCAATCAACTTTAAATTGCCTGAAACGTACTCCTAACAGGTTTTTGGGGGAACATTTTTTTTTTCGTTTCGGTAGTGACACCATTGTGTCACTACCGAAACGGAAAAAAAATTACTAAGTCCAGAGCTCGATGAATGTTAGGGACCAAAAAAAAAGTCACTACCAATCAACTTGAAATTGCCTGAAACGTACTCCTAACAGGTTTTTGGGGGAACAATTTTTTTTTCGTTTCGGTAGTGACACCATTGTGTCACTACCGAAACGGAAAAAAAATTACTAAGTCCAGAGCTCGATGAATGTTAGGGACCAAAAAAAAAGTCACTACCAATCAACTTTAAATTGCCTGAAACGTACTCCTAACAGGTTTTTGGGGGAACATTTTTTTTTTCGTTTCGGTAGTGTCACTACCGAAACGGAAAAAAATTTACTAAGTCCAGAGCTCGATGAATGTTAGGGACCAAAAAAAAAGTCACTACCAATCAACTTTAAATTGCCTGAAACGTACTCCTAACAGGTTTATGGGGGAACAATTTTTTTTTCGTTTCGGTAGTGTCACTACCGAAACGGAAAAAAATGTACTAAGTCCAGAGCTCGATGAATGTTAGGGACCCAAAAAAAAGTCACTACCAATCAGCTTTAAATTGCCTGAAACGTACTCCTAACAGGTTTTTGGGGGAACATTTTTTTTTTCGTTTCGGTAGTGTCACTACCGAAACGGAAAAAAAATTACTAAGTCCAGAGCTCGATGAATGTTAGGGACCAAAAAAAAAGTCACAAAAAAGTCACTACCAATCAACTTTAAATTGCCTGAAACGTACTCCTAACAGGTTTTTGGGGGAACATTTTTTTTTTCGTTTCGGTAGTGTCACTACCGAAACGGAAAAAAATTTACTAAGTCCAGAGCTCGATGAATGTTAGGGACCAAAAAAAAAGTCTCTACCAATCAACTTTAAATTGCCTGAAACGTACTCCTAACAGGTTTATGGGGGAACAATTTTTTTTTCGTTTCGGTAGTGTCACTACCGAAACGGAAAAAAATGTACTAAGTCCAGAGCTCGATGAATGTTAGGGACCCAAAAAAAATTCACTACCAATCAGCTTTAAATTGCCTGAAACGTACTCCCAACAGGTTTTTGGGGGAACAATTATTTTTTCGTTTCGGTAGTGTCACTACCGAAACGGATAAAAAATTACTAAGTCCAGAGCTCGATGAATGTTAGGGACCAAAAAAAAAGTCACTACCAATCAACTTTAAATTGCCTGAAACGTACTCCTAACAGGTTTTTGGGGGAACAATTATTTTTTCGTTTCGGTAGTGTCACTACCGAAACGGAAAAAAAATTAAACAGGTTTTTGGGGGGACGATTTTGGCCTCCACACTTAGTGATTTTTTTCGGATTTAACTTTCGTTTCGGTAAAATACATTTTACCGAAACGAAAATTACCAATCAACTCTAAATTGCCTGAAACGTACTCATAACAGGTTTTTGGGGGGACGATTTTGTTCTCCACACTTAGTGATTTTTTGGATTTATCTTTCGTTTCGGTAGTGACACAATGGTGAAAAAATATATTTACTAAGTCCAGAGCTCGATGAATGTTAGGGACCAAAAAAAGGTCACTACAAAGTACTACCAATCAATTCTAAATTGCCTGAAACGTACTCCTAACAGGTTTTTGGGGGGACGATTTTGGCCTCCACACTTAATGATTTTTTTCGGATTTAACTTTCGTTTCGGTAGTGAGTGACAAACTTTCGATCAACTAGTGACAAACGTTCGAGCTCTGGACTTAGTAAATGTATTTTTTAACCAAGAACCTTGGCCTTGAGTCTTGGGAATCAAGGCCCAAAAGAGAAATTTGATGTCTCCGCGGGAGTAATTGGTTCGACTCAAGACCCAAAAGAGAAATTTGATGGGGGGAAATGCACTAATTGAGCAAATGTCAACATGAGACCAATATACTTGATAGTCACGTGACTCATGAATAATAATTATAGTAATAATAATGAACCCACTAACATCACTGCCTTGTTGACATAATTATTTTTAGCCTGCTTTACATTATGTTCTTTATGGTAGTTAATAGAAATCATATTGATTTAGAGGGAGGGAAAGCATCATTTCATAATTCATTTTCACTAATCCCATGAGCGTCTTTTAGCGATGACGAGGTCTACCTCTTCTTGAACGTTGTATGGACGTCGTACGGACGTCTTATTTGATGGTGTTTTTGCAACGCAGCTGACTTTAATGAGGTCCGACTCGGACGTGGTATGGACGTCGTTTATGGGTGTAACGTTGTATGAACGTCTTGATGTGTTTTTACAAAAAGTGAGGTCCGACTCGGACGTCGTATGCACGGCGTATGGGCATAACGTTATATGAACGTCTTTTTTTATGAGTTTCTGCAAAAAGTGAGGTCCGACTCGGACGTCGTCTGGACGTCGTAGGGACGGCGTATAGTGGGCGTGAAGTGGGCGGACGCCTTTTTAGGAGACCGGAAGCAGGTGGCGATAGCCACGCGAGAGGCGAGACTATGCAGATACGAGAAGTAAAAGCGGAGATGGTGTGTCTTGCCAATGTCAGTGGGGAGTGTCTTGCTTTTTTTCAAAGAAAAGTACCAAGTAGGCCAGTTGAAGACCCCTAACCTAGTGTAAAAAATATTTTAAATCTGAAATACAGACAGATGTAGTGTCTGCTGATGGACACTAGATGGCGTCCAAACAGCAGTTTACTTTTTTCAGCCAGTCGTAGCAACAACAACATGAAACCAAAATACTAGTATTTCCTGGAAGTCGCCTGGTCTCAGATGGTTCCATATAGTCTAGCAATTAAGATTCCTGGTTTTCACCCTGGTTCGACTCCCGGTATGGGAGCTCAATATACCATCATGATTTACGTGCGTGGGGATCTCATTTTAAACAAGCTTTAGTGCCTTCCAGTTTAATAGACCTTGTATTGTGAATATGTACTGTTGGACTGTTGTTCTCATGTCTTACTAAATAAAGTACATCAATCAATCAATCAATCAATCAATCAATCATAGGATCCATTAAAAAGTTAAAAGTAGCAATAAAAGAGCCATATTTAATAATATTTTGCTGGGGACCCCCCGGACCCCACTTTGAGAACCAATGCTCAACGCTTTTTGAAAGTCCTGAAGAAAAAAAAAACAAGACTCTCCCCACCAAAATCGGCAAGACACACCATCTCCGGTTTACTTCCCGTATCTGCATAGTCTTGCGTGTCGCGTGGCTATCTGCGTGAAGTAGGCGGACGCCTTTTTAGGAGACCGGAAGCAGGTCAATATAGTGGTGGCCGCCATCTTTAAATTGTCCATAGCACTAATATTTTGCGCTGGACACAGCTGATTGGATTAAACACCATGTATGCCGTTGGATTCATCACCATGTATGTCATTGGATTCAACACCTTAAATGAGTCAGACAGGACAGCATGCCGTCCCTCCACGTTGACTCATGTGTTTAATATTTAAATGTTGACAAAGTAGAGACAGAACAATTCAGATACTTCCAATATGATTTATTGCATCTGTGTCCTTTGATAACACACCCCTGGGTCTAACATGGACAGGAATCTGGGCATAGCGTGGCTAACTCTAATAGAATGGATGTGGCAGAAGAGTTAACCCATTGCTTCACCCCCCTGTACCTTATTATACAGCAAAACATAATGTCTACTCAGAAGTATATGACGGAATAAAAAGGATGCAATTATGTTTACATACACCACATCTCTGTACAACTCTTCGCATTGTCAAGCATCAAATGAAAAAATATAAACTCACAGGCGGTGCATACTCATATCTAAATAGAAAATATGCACACAACAAAAAATGCCTTTCCTACGGAAAGACTTTCAGCACTTATACAATTGTGTAGAGACAGGTAGGTGTTATTACCTAGCATTTGACTTTGAATAATATAATGAATTTGAATGGCCTGAAGATTTCTTTCTCTTCCCCACAGCACCGTAACGCTACGTAACCTTAGGAAGTCGTCTAAACCAGTAACAGCAGTCAATACTGTGAGTCAGTTAGCGGTTATTATTTGTCACAACAGTAAGCTATTGAGAGAGGATTTTTCCCAAGTTGGTGCTTTAAAATACTTTTTACAGTATTACGTGTGCACACTTCCACTGTACTGTGCTAAGCATCGCCCCCCCCCCCATTCATAACCCTCTCCCCTTACCCATAACTACCACCTCATTCATAACCATGTCCCTTACCCATACGATGTGGTCCTCTGTAAATTAATGGGTGGGACACAAACACTAGCACTGCCAGGGTTTTTGGGTTAGATTGACAATGTGACCACTCATGCTAATATAACAAAACAAAAATCAATGTATGGACTATGGACACCAGCCATTGTTTGGAAATGTGCTTTTCCCCCAAAACGTGTTTGCTTCCTGGCCTGAGACCAATTTACTGGAAAACAGGTCCCTGAGATAATGTCATAAAAATGGAAATTTAGGTGTTGGCTTTAACAAAAACTAAAAGGATGTCGATCAAACTGCTGCATTAATGACAGAAAAAGGAAATGTACTTAAAACAATATCCAAGAACTTGAATGTTGATGGTTACTTGAAGAAACCAGACACAATGTGTTATCAGTTAAGTGTTGGTTTTGGGATGAGACCTTAGCCCCATGGAAACTACAGAAGTCTCATTTGCTTTCCATTGCACATGGGTAAATTAGTATTTGTGAACAGAGATTTCAGCATATGGATGTGGTTTGTCACCAAGGTCAAATCAAGTCAAGTTTAGACAATCAAAGGAAAGTATTTAAAAGTCAATGTTACATTTGTTGCGAGTGATTACAACTTCACTGACACTGGATGATTGCTAATTGTTCAGATGCAATAAACCAAACACCTTTTACCTGTAACAGAAAACCTCTAACATATGTCAGTCTGCACTGGTCCCTATCTGGCCCAATTATTTACAATTATAAACACAGCCTGTCCTCTCCTGGGAAAGGCAAAGAAAGTGCCATTAGAGTGTCAAATACCCCTTGTTTTCTCCCATCTAAATGGTCAACGTTGAGAGTAGTAACAACAGGTGTAAACTGATCAAAAAAACAAAAAACAACAAGAACATCCAATTCGATGGTCCCCATCAGAAACCATGCTGAGTATCAAGAGAGGTCCCCCAGAACCCAACGCAGAGATCCTCTGTCTCCGTCTCTCCAAGGTCCACTTTGTCAGCAAGGTTTTGCGTAGATCCAGCTTTGTCATTTAGACTCCAAAACATCACAGAAGTCAGACATGATGCCATTCAAATGCAGTTTTTGCAAGGCTACTGATTAAATCGATAACAGTCCGTTAAGCCACTGTAAAGGGCTCTGCCGTTTTGCTCCGATAAACCCCCCCCCCCCCCAGTCACGCACTTCATGAATTTGAACTTTCCTGGAGAGCCCAAGAAGTCAACTACAAAACAGCCAAGAGAAACAAAACCCTTGCTTAACCACTTAAACCCTATATACTTAATTGAGCAGGGTTCCTTCGAGGGCCTATCCTTGGCCCCACTTCTTCTTCCCCCCCCACCCCCCCGCTACAGCGAACCTCTTCACTGAAAATAGCCGATAATGCAAGCTCACACAGCGCCATGCATTGCGAGCTTGTAGATCGGCTATTTTCGCCTAACGTTGTCTTATTATGACATGCCCCGGGAATAGGCACAAACAAGGGTTCAAGTGGTTAAATCCCCCCTGGTGTGTTGGCTCTTAATCATGAGCCCAAAGTCGGTACAGCGTTCCCCCTAAATGTCAGCCGTGTCACACGGCAGCTTTAGTCGGGCATGTCGATGCACAGTTTTGGGGGCGGGACAAAGTACTTCCCGGGGCTCTGTGTGATCACCACGCCCGTCTTCTTGTGGAACATGGGGGCGACCTTCGGCGGCGGCTCGGGCACCGGCAGGTCCTCGGCCGCCTCGGGGTCGTCGCTGCGCTGCAGGTCGTAGGACACGTTGCCGTACTCGCGCAGGAAGGGGAGGAGCTCCAGCAGGAAGTGGCAGAAGTCCTTGCGGATGCCGAACCACCCTGGAGGAGAGGGAAAGGGGAGAATTTTCTTAGGAAGATTTCTATTGCAGAGCTGTAGCTCTGTTAGTAGTAAAAAGCTGTGGGGAAATGAATTCATAGTACAGTATATGAAGCATGTCTCTTTATCAATAGATTTACCCTCCTGTGAGGGTACACTTAGATGACGAATATATTTAGCGGTGCCAACCGCTCTACGTTTGACTCTGTCTGCGTGTCCGTCCGTTTGTTTGAGCACGGGCCGTTTGTGTGAGCACGGGATGAGCACGGCAAAGAAGCAAACAGCTATAACTTCAGTTTGCAGCATGCCACCAAGTCCAAATTTGGTATGTGGACTTAGACCACCAATAGGGACGAGCATGAATTGATGACGTTATCAAAGAGGGGTCCAGGGACCCCCAGCGCCCGTATGAGCACAGGATTTTAAACAGCTATAACTCCAGTTTGCAGCATGCCACCAAGTCCACATTTGGTATGTGGACTTAGACCACCAATAGGGACCAGCATGAATTGCTGAAGCCCCGCCCCCTCTGTCTTCCCATTGGCTGGCCTTCAAACAGCCATAACTCAAGTTCGCAGCATGCTATGGAGTACAAATTTTGTACATGGACTAAAGCCAGCAATAGGGACTAACTGTCATTACTTAAGCCCCGCCCCCTCTGTCTGCCCATTGGCTGGGCTTTAAACAGCCATCATTCCAGTTTGCAGCATGCTACCAAGTACAAATTTGGTAAGTGGACTCAGACCACCAATAGGGATGAACTGAAATGAGTTAAGGCCCGCCCCAAAGGCACCGCTTCCTTCACACAGGGTGTGATTTTTTTTCTGACGCTTAGTCTCCGCGGTGGGCAATTTTGTCTGCAAGAGTGTGCCAACAGCAACATAACAAGAACAATACTGGATGTAATCGGAAAGAAAAGTAAAATATTGAAGTGGGGGTAGATACCTAAACTAGATACCTGAGTAAAGTTCACTTGCAGCCAACATTATAGGTAATAGATTGTTCTTTTCTTTAATGGAACCCGAGGCTCCGCCCGGCCCAACTAATTAGCATCGATTTTGCCAAAATTGTCGGGTCGGGTTCGGGCAGAATTTGAGAACCCTAAGGACAAATACTCACAGTGGTTCCCTCCTTTCTGTCCGAAGGTGGTCGCCATCAGTGTGAGCAGGGACAGCCAGAGAGGAACGAACACACACACATAGCTCAGACTGTTGTGGCCGTCCAACTTGTGCACCAGCAGGATCTGCAGGAGATATGAAGAGTTTTAGCCTCTGATTTCTACACCCGTACCGTGGTGCCACGTGGCAAATATAGGCAATGTCCCTAAATATATATCTAATATAGATATATAATATAAATCTCACGATTTTTCAAAAATAGCAGATCTACAAGCTCATAGTGCGGCACTCAGCTTGTATACCTGCTATTTTTGAACAGCCAAATAAATCTAAAAATGACAAACAGATGTGTTCCCGGTCTTAATGGGTTAATCATTGCCCTCAACTCATCCATTTTGATTGATTGGACTTTTACAAGCCATATGCTCAGGACTGCCTTCATTCGTCTGTCCATTGTCTGTTCCCTTATCTCTGATCTCTTTCCCTGGTGGCTCTGAAGAGATGCCATTGTTGTTGCTGCCGCCTCCCTCTCTGACCGCATAGTTATTTCTGCTGACCACTAATATGGGAATAGTAGATGCAGAGGCCCTGTGTGTCTGACATAATATAATATATATCCAAATCATTTCTATTATCCCATTAACACATCCACCGCCAAGGGCTAATCTCATAATGTACTCACCAGTGCCAAGGTTTTATTGTTGTTTTTTGTTTTTTTCACGTCGCCATAGGCCCCGTTAAAATCCGTTAGAATGCGCGATGGACTGTTTGTAAACAACGTGCACATCTCCCTTTGTCTATTAGTCCAGACCACGTGTCAAACGGAGCCGCCATGTTTGAGTTCTGACCGTTTATGTTAACATGGGAAATGCGAGGAGAAATGGAGGCCGACGGGAAACAAAAAACGGGATCGCACTTCCGGTCGACTTCCGGTGGTGTTACACTGAAAATGGTCCCCCTAGAAAATTGAAAAAAAAAAAAAAAAAAAATCGAAAAAAAGGAAAAAGCACCCGGACCGTAGCACTACGGTCTCGGTGCTTAACAGTTGGATTTAACGGACCGTAGGACTACGTTCTTGGCGGTTGATGTGTTAAGACCTGAGGCCGCTTCTAAACATTTTCTAAATCCTAACAGTTTTTTGGAAAAAAATATTAAAAAATAATTTTCACGATTTTTCAAAAATAGCAGATATACAAGCTCGTAGCGCGGCACTCGAGCTTGTATATCTGCTATTGAATAGCCAAAGACATCTAAAGTGACACAGATGCGTTCCAGGTATCAATGGGTTATATAATCATTTCTGCTTGGAGAAGTTCTTAGCAGCAAATTTTTATTTGGGACTGTTAACTTCAATTGTAATCGATCAGGAGCCTATTTACACAAATTAAACATAACATAAAATGTTTAAATAGTATTACATTAATAAAGCCTCAAGTAGAAAAATCTCAACAGTTGTGAAGTAAACGTTTTTTTTGCCCCACTGGTTTTAATGGTCACGATGCAACATGTTGTGAGCTTGTAGAACTAGCCTATTTTGACCTAATTTTTTTTTAGCCTATTAGGACATGGCCTAATAGGCATTTCAGCATGGGTTCTCAAAGTGGGGTCCGGGGACCCCTAGGGTTCCTTCAGGGGGTACCAGGGGGTCCCCAGCAAAATGTGTTAATATAGCATCACAATACTTTTAACCACTTTAACCTTACATACTTTGGCTATTGAAAAATAGCAGATATACAAGCTCATAGCACGGCACCGAGTGCCACGCTACGAGCTTGTAGATCTGCTATTTTTGAAAAATCGTGAAGATTTGTGCAAATATTTGAATATATATATCTTTAAAGCGAACATTTGTAACTCAAATCTTTGCTTCTGGGGGGTCCCTGGAACAAAATATTTTGAGATGGGGTTCCGCGGCCAAATTCATATAATTTTGGGGGTCCTTGAGAACCACTGCATTAGAGGACATGGCCAAAATAGAGATGTCAGGTTGAAACTGGCAAAAATGTTTTAACTGGTTTCACCACTACAGGGATGAGTCAGGACCTACTTCAAAGGTGAGCAGAGGAACAACGATGGTCATCCAGCTGATGGCCATGGTGATGTGGGTGCGGCGCTGCTCGGCGATGATGTCAATGGAGCGGAGGAAGAGGACGGACCAGATGATGTAATAGAGGACAACCAGGCACAGGAAAGACATCAGTATCCACAGCGGGACGCACACCACCTGTGGAGAGACGCACGCACACACACACACATGATATTACAAAAAAGTGCAACGTATATAGTCGCTGTCGGGCAGAAACCTTATTTGTTCAAAAGTGTTACTTTCCAGGAAATGACAAAAATAACCATGTGTTCCAATGGATTCAATGTAGTTATTATTTAGTCACAACTTAATCTCTCAAAACGGATTCAGAGCTCCGCAGCAATCTGTCGGTAGGCCTGCCACAATTATCACATAATTGTCTAGTCGCAATTATTTGAGATAATCGCAATTATTCTTCATAATCGTTTCCATGCTGAAAGATTTTCATATAATTCAAAACATTTTCAAAAAGTAGTGGAAATAGCAGATCTACAAGCTCACAATGCATCGCGATGTGATGCGTTGTGAGCTTGTAGATCATTGGTTCAATATTTATAAAAACCTATAGACCGACTTAACCACTTTCAATATTGTTTTAAATAGCGACAATAGCTGCAAGCTTGTAGATTGGCTATTTTTGCTACTCTCTTGTACGGCAAACATTTATAAAAAAAAACAGAAAATGTTTCAAAAAATATGCAGATACAAGGTTTCCGTCCGACGGCAAGACGTGTGAAAAACATTGAGCGGAGGTACTTCTGAGGCCTACTGGCATTGTGCACAGAAATCTGGAGCCGATTGGTCCAGCGGTTTGTGGGATTAGCTCCAGAAGCACAGAGCCGCGCCATAAACAATGTTATGGACAATTTGTATAGGCTGGCAGAAACAGCAGTTTCTCTTATAGCTCAAGTTGTTACCCAAGGCAACGGTCATCATCGGTCACGGACAAAACAGTCTGTTCACACCAGTTGAAAATTCAGGACAGTTTTTTTTTTGCTGGTGTATGGGTTCCATGCCCAGGTAAATCTATTCACACATGTGCAACTCATGGAAATGCACTGTATGTAAAGCGTCACACACAATGGCCCTCATTTATCAACGCGGTGCAGCCCGAATAATGAGCGTACGGCGAGATCACCGCACCTTTCGGCATTTATCAATATATCCTGACGTGGGCTTTATCCTACTTTACGCTGAGATCTCACGTCTGGTCGAGACCAGTTGTTGACGTTGGCTGCGCCCGTTTATTCCATTCTAGACCTGCGGAGCAGCATTGTCTGACGGTCTGACAGGCATCTGGACACATATATCCACTCCAAAATGTATATCTACACTAAAAAATAATCCCTGTGAAAATATAACATTTTATAAAGTAATTTAAACAAACTGCTTTAACAGTCATTCGGTTGCATTGGCTATTTTAAAAAAGCAGATCTGCAAGCTCACAACGCGACGCGTTGTGAGCTTGTAGATCTGCTATTTTCAAAATATACAGCGCTTCATGCGAGCGCATTTTCGGGACTCCCGACGATCATTTCATGGACTACAAACTTACAGTAGCTAGTCCTATGTTATGGCGTTATGTCATAGAGAGTTATGAAGACTACAGCTGGATTAAGGATATAAACCCGACGCTCCAATCTCTTATTAACGTGGCGGCACGGAATCACTGCAGCCTGGCCGAGTCTGACTGCTTTATTTTAGTGTAACTTGAACGTGCACTGCTCGGTATGGGGTAAATAAATTAGTATACAAACGTATTCCATTCATGGCGATGTGATTGTTATCATAATATGTCATTCATATAGGCTACAAGCCTAAGTGACAAAGATACCGCTGCGGATTACATGAAAAACACAGGCGGGCGCGTGTGTGTGAGCAGCAAGATTCGTGAGTTGCTGTGATAGGAGAAGGATATCGAACGGAACACAACCACCCTAAAGACTAATCATTGTGTATATTCCTGCACTATACCTGCACCCAGTGATCTTGGTACATAGAAAGAAATTGACCTATTGAAGATTCTGACTTTCAAATGTACATTTTTTGTTTTGATTGTATTGCTGTATTGTTGTATTGTGCTTTTTGCTTTGGCAATGTAAACGTATGTTTTCTCATGCCAATGAAGCCCTTTGAAATAAAATTAAAAAAAAATTGAGTGTGTGAGAGAGAGAGAGAGGGCGTGTGCGTGTGTAGCGAGGCGATCGGGGGAAGCTATTTCTTATTGGCTTTTCATGTCTTTGGTTGTATTCTGGTTCGTCTTCATGTCGTAAAATCGGGGCGTTTTGAGAATATTTAAGGGCGTGTTATTTAAATGACGCTCGTTTTCAGACGTGAGATTTATCAAAGCCCCGACCTGATGTACGCTCGGATCAGCTGTTTAGGATCCTTTGATAAATGTGACTTCGACGTTGGTGCACGGCCGAATATATGGAAAAATATACGCCGGTTTATACGCTGCGTTGATAAATGAGGGCCACTGTGTACATTGGTATTTTCAGTGTAAGACCTGGAACTGTGTCAATTTTAGATTTGAGCTAAAAAGCATTATTTTACACTTTGGGCTATTCAAAAATAGCAGATATACAAGCTCATAGCGCGGCAAATCTTTGCTTCTGGGGGTCCCTGGAATAAAATATTTTGATGGGGGTCCGCGGCCAAATACATATAATTTTGGGGGTCCTTGACATGAAAAAGATTGAGCACCACTGATATAGAAACATACGTTTTTCAGAATACTGTTGAGATTTAGGAGACATGTAGAATCGGCTTCAGGTCTCAATGGGTTAACACCGATGTTCAATGGATTATAGACCAGGCTTTAGTCTACTCAATATACTGTACATACTGTACAAGAGGCAGGACACCAAATCTACATCTATAGTGTGTGTGTGTGTGTGTGTGTGTGTGTGTGTGTGTGTGTGTGTGTGTGTGTGTGTGTGTGTGTGTGTCTCTCTCTCTCTCACCAGCCAGGGCCAGTGGATGATCCTGTCCAGCCTGAGAGCGATGAAGATGAACTGGAGAATATTCACAGAACACAGTACCTCCAGCTGAGAGAGAGAGAGAGAGAGAGAGAGAGAGAGAGAGAGAGAGAGAGAGAGGAAAAAAGCACAGAGAGAGAGAGAATAATTGTACCGGACAGTTAACCACTGAAATCTTCAATGCTTATAGTTGACCACTGGTGTCAGGTCTGTACATGGTCCGGTCTTTTTTCCCCATGTACACTAAATCTCTGATGGACAATCTACAAGATCGGCTGGGTGCTAGGGTTCACATGGCTAACCACTTAAGCCATATGTACTACTTCTCACAACAAACAGCTCAAATAGAAGATCTTCAAGCTCACAACACATCATGATGTAATGAGCTGTGAGCTTGTAGATCTGCTATTTTTGCCCCTATTTTTGATCGTTCTGAGCATATCTGACGGCTGCTTTTTGCAGGACCAGTGAACCACATTGGATAAGTGTTTCATTAGGCCTTTATGTGTATATCCTGGGTTTAAGTTATATTGTGTATTTCTTTTACCGAAATGTGATCAAATCAAATCATGCTTTTGAACAGCTGAAGAATAAAACAGGGTGGCTAGTTACTGCTAGAGCATGTTTACAGCATTGGTTCTTAAAGTGGGGTCCTTGGGGGGGTTCTAGGGGGTCCCCAGCAAAATAACCACTTTATCCATTCATATGTTGGCTATTCAAAAATAGCAGCTATACAAGCTCACAGCCCGTTGCGAGCTTGTACATCTGCTATTTTTGAAGATTTTTGATTAATCTTGAAAATGTTTAACTCTCTCAGTGCCAAGCCCCAAGTTTTTACTTAATGTTGTTTTATAGACCGTCACGGTCTGATCTTGAATCCGAAGGGAGCAGTAAAACTGTAGCACAAACGGATACGGAAATAATGGATTTAACGTCATTCCGTTCCCGTCGACTCCATGTTTGTTTTTGTTTTTTTGATTGAAAATTTTATTAGGCAAAAAATGTAAAACAACACATTTACATTTGAAATACTTTGTCTAACAGGTCCGTTCATAAAAGTCCTTGCGGACTTGTTTCCAATGAGGGCCTTGGTATTCAATTCATAGACATATATATTGTAGGGTTTTTTTCTTTCGCCTGTATCTCTGTTCTTTTTTTTGGTCCATTTTTCCGAGGAGACGCGTGTTTCCAACGGTAGCGAAGGGGACACTAGCTCCGGATGCAATGTTTTGCTTCCGGAGCAATAGTCAGAGACTCCTGCTCCGGAAACACACAGTGAATCGATCGATAAATATGGATCTAAACTTTTATGACAACTTTAAAACTACTAAAAACACGAAAATCGCTTGGCACTGGGTGAGTACATTATGAAAATACTCTGGCAGTCAAAGAGTTAATAATTTTAACATTTTTGAAAAAATCTTCTTTTCTGGGGGTCCCTGGCACAAAACATTTTCAGATGGGGGTCCGCGACCAAATATATATCAATTTGGGGGTCCTTGGCACGAAAGAGTTTGAGAAATACTGGTTTACAGAATCAACTGAAAGGAGGATTTTGTCATTTTTCCCCCTGTTCTGTGTCCTTTACCTCCAGTGAGCGGTCGTGTCTGAACCCCCAGACGCAGGCGGCCACGGAGACGGGCGACACGAAGAACAGCGGCATGAAGACCAGCAGCCAGAAGTAGTTTCCCCTCGCCACGCGGTCACACACCAGCACCTCGAACATCAGCAACAGCACGTGGAGACCCACCGCGATCAGCATGGCCTTGAACTCCACACACGTCTCTCCCTCGGCCCTGAAAGGTAAGAGACACATACACGGTCGGTTCAATCTATAAAACCGGTATTATCGGTAATAATCAGTGGTGGAAGAATTCTCAGATATACTACAATATACAAATACTCTGTTACAAGTAATAGGCCTGTGTTCAAAATGTTACTTGAGTAAAAGTAAAAAAGCATTGGCATCAAAATATACGTAAGAGAACCAAAAGTAAAAGCACTAAAATGTTTAAAAATAGTAGATCTACAAGCTCAAAAAACATCACACTGCAACGTTTTGTGAGCTTGTAGATCAGCTATTTTCAAATAGCCTATGTATAAAATAGGGCTAAAGTGGTTAATGTATGTTTTATAGTGGAAATAGTGGAACCCTGTCCAATTCAACACCAGCCTGTGGACTGTGACATTTACCTGTACTGGGGGTTGTGTGCCCAGACCCCCGTGCCCACTGAAGCTCCTATGATGACCAGTAGCTTCCAGAGCCAGATGGGAGTGAACACCGCCCAGTAACTCCACTGGATGACTCCATCCAAACGCAGGGACAGCAGCACGGAGAACAGCAACAGGCATGAGTAGATCAGGAACTTGCTGTGGTGCGTGGGATATGGGGGGGATTGGTGGGGGGGCACAGAGAGAGAGGGGGAGGGAGGTTGAATTTTAACCCATTCAATCCAGGTCACTTTAGAGTGTGAAAATGTGTGCAAATCTTTGAACATATAAATACATTTTTAACTCAAATCTTCGACTTCTGGGGGTCCCTGGAACAACATATTTTGAGATGGGGGTCCGTGGACAAATACGTATCATTTTGAACCACCGATATGATAGCAACATACGTTTTTTTCCAAAAGAAATGTAGGCTTTAGAAGACATTAGAATCCCCAGAAGCAAATATGAGTTCAAATGTTCGCTTTAAAAAAATACACATTCAAAGATTTGCACAAATGTTCACGCTTTCTTCCCCAAAACAATTGCAGATCTACAAGCTCGTAGCGGCACTCTTTTTAATAGCCCAAAGTATAAAATAATGGTTATAACTAAAAACCTAAAATGACACAGTAAGCGTTCCCGATTGACCTGGGGCCGATTCTACAAATGCCTTTAAAATCAGTAGTTCTCACAATTTCAAGATTTTTTTTCAAAAAAGTTCAAAAATAGCAGATGTACAAGCTTGCAGCATGGCACGAAGCGACGTGCTGTGAGCTTGTATATCTGCTATTTTCTGAATAGCCAACGCAAACATCTAAAATGACACAGATTCTTTCCTTGTTTGTTAACGGACTAAGTGCACAAAACACAGCAATAATCCCCTAAACCGTTTTCAGCACAGCAAACTAAAAAAAAACATTAAGCTGTGTGGTGTTGGGTGCGATGGGGATATCCCATCATGCAACAGCATGGTTTGTCTCAACACAGGCAAGAGTACGTCAATGGAGAGCTAGTGACAAAGTGATGAAAAGAAAACGGAGCATTCATTAGGTTACATATGAATGCCCTACATATGCATTAATGTAGCTTCTATGGGGCGGCAGTGGCTCAGGGGTAGAGTGGCCGGGTAGTGTGAACTGGAAAACCGCAAGGTTCCCAGTTCGATCCCGGGCTGGGGCGCTCCCCTAGAGTTAGTGTCGAAGTGTCTGCTAATTTCTCCCGATGAGCAGGTTGGTGCCTTGCATGGTTTCCTCCGCCACCGGTGTATGAATGTGTGTGTGAATGGGTTAATGGCACAATCAATGTAAAGCGCTTCGGATAGAAGCGCTATATAAATGCACCATTTACCATTTTTTATTTTCTTCTAAAGTGCCAGTGAGATGAGTTTAGTGCTGATCAACCCATTGTTTGTGATGTCATGTGGAGGGACAGCAGCTTGTGCATATAAGGCCCAGTCAGTGATACAATACAAACAAACAAATGGCTATTAAAATTGATTTTTTTCTGAGGACGACCCTTTCTTCCTTTAAGCCATTAAGACCTGAGGCCGATTCTACAAATGTCTTCTAAATCCCAACAGTATTCTGAAAAAAACTTATGTTTCTATATCAGTGGTGCTCAAACTTTTTCATGTCAAGGACCCCCAAAATTATATTTATTTGGCCGCCGAACCCCATCTCAAAATATGTTCCCCCCCAGAAGCAAAGATTTTAGTTAAAAATGTTCGCTTTAAAACAATATATATTCAAAAACGCGCACACATTTTAATAATTTTTCAAAAATAGCAGATCTACAAGCTCATAGCACGGCACTCGGTGTCACGCTATGAGCTTGTAGATCTGCTTTTTGAATAGCCAAAGTGTAAAATAATGCTTTTTCAGCTCAAATCAAAAAGTGACACAGATGCGTTCGAGGTCTTAATGGGTTAAATTAGGGCTGGGCGATATGGACGAAATCAAATTGATCATTATGTCTGACCAAACACCTTAATATTGTGACAATAGCTTACATTTTTTTGGGGTAAAAACTAGCAGATCTGATGTATCAGGGCTAGATTTCTATACTACTGCATTTGCCAAAGCCTTTGTTTGGTTTACAATGTTTGTTAAATATTGGTGTAAAACAGCAGCTCTATGAATTGAGGTACAAAGGACCCCAATGGACACAAGCCATAGGCTTTCTTGGCTTTTTATCTTCTTAGCAGACCTTGTATTGAACTGTACTTTCCTGTGCTTTTTTTTGGGCAATCTGATAAATCAAACCTATATATGCATTTATGATGAGGTCAGATTGTACTGCTTACTGCTTATTTTTAAACTGTTTACATCAGTGGTTCTCAACCAGTGGTCCTTGAGGGGGTTCCAGGTGGTCCCCAGCTAAATGATGGAGAGTTGGTAACCAAATGGACCCTTATAGAACTCTTGAGAGTGTAAATTATTGCTCTCGAGAGTTAAATTATTGTTAAACATCTGCATTACTTAATTAAATACTTTGTTATTTTGAACAACATTTGCCTGCTATCTCTCCTGTGGTATCAACAACAAGTGTTGGGTCTGAGAGTCTAAATCTCATATGCCGAATAAATAATGGACCTTGATATGAAAAGGGTTGAAAACCACTGGTTTATATGATGTCCTGCATAGTAGTGAATATCTGTCTGTCATTTAATGTCACTGTATGGGGGGTTTTAATCCTTTTTAGTTGACCTTATTTTAACTGCACTTTCATGTGCTTTTTTCTGCAAACTTCTAAATAAAGTATTCAATCAATCATATTTATTATATTTTCCACCTACAAATTAAAACTTTCAGAATGCACGTGAATATAACTCTGATTGATTCACATTATTCAAAGCAATCCAGGCCTGTAAAACATACTCAATAGTTGACACACCACATTGGCAAAAAACAGAAAAAGCACTGACACACATGTAAAGGCTATAGTTTCTTTCTACAGTTCAAGGCTAGCGTATAGGTAACAACAGCTAAAGTGTTAGCACAATAAAGCTACACATCTAAACGACACCTTTTATTATCAACAACCTCACAAATCAATTTAAGACACGACCAATTAACAGGTGTGTAATTAAGTTATAATGATACAAAAACGGGTCCAAAACAGTGTGTTGTTGGGCTCAAATCAACTTTAGCAGGCGAAGCTAACGTGCTAAACTAAGCTAATCTAATACTAAACTAAGCTAAGCTAAGCTAAGCTAAGCTAAGCTAAAGCTAAGCTAATGGGATGTGTTGTAGTTTACCTGGGGTTGAAGTCCTGGAACAGTCCTCTTAGATTCATGGTGGAAACAGCTCAGTGTGTCTTTAGTTGGACCTTTTAGTTGCGTTTACATTCTACACGTGTGTGTTATTGTTGTTAGCTCCATGTTTCAGCTGTTTATTTGGTGAGGTTTCTCCACTCAGAGACAGAGAAGGTCGCCCCAGCACAGCAGTCTGTCTGTGTGTCAGTGTTGCCAAGTTTTGAGAGAGAAGTAAGCAAGCAAGTCGTCTATGAAAACAAGCCCAAAAGAAGCCACTATGCAGGGGTCTTCAACTAGGGGTCCAGGGCCCCTAGGGGGTCCTCAAAGTTACTACAGGGGGACCGCAAAATATTTGTGTGATGATTTAATTTTTTACCTTAACCACTTGAACCCTAGTACCTATCCCTTTTCCGAGGAGAAGTTTAGCCAAAAATAGCAGATCTACAAGCTCACAACGCCTCTATTTTTGGCAAAGAGGTATAGGTGTAGAGGGGGAAAAAGAGCAGACCAAGTAAACCAAAAAAGTGTAATCTGAAACACAATTTGTATACAACATAGAGGGGGTCCCTGCTTCATCTCTCTCTAAGCAAGGGGGTCCTTGGCCTGAAAACGTTGAAGACCTCATCTGCACTAATTAAGGCTATTTTCAAAATAAGAAAATAATAATTATGGAGAAAAAAATAGGTCATTTTGGAACAATTTTTAAACATTAAACTACACAAATCTTGTTGTAAGGGGGTCCCCTGGCATAACATTTTCAGATGGGTGTCCGCGGACAAATACATTAATTTGGGGGTCCTTGACATGAAAATGTGTGAGAACCACGGGTTTAAATAATATTAGGAAACAAGCCCAATTAAGCAACTAAAACTTTAGAAACAAGACAAGCCCAACAAACCACAACCCGCAACTACCCATATGTACAAGCAACTTTACAGAAAAATAAGCCCAAAGTCCCTTATAATAAGCAGACATGGCAACACTGCACAGCAGTCTGTGTTTGTTTTGTTTCTGTGCGTTAGCTAGTAGAAGCTAACGAAACCACGCCCCGCAGTCTGACGTCATTGCGAGAGGCTGTCGCAGATTAATACTGTACTTGAGATTGAAGCCAGGCTGCAGGCAGTAGGCCTACATTAAAACTATGACTCAAAAAATAAGAAAGCTGCAAGAACTGTGTTTTTGTGTTTACTCTTTAATGTTTTCTGTTAGTAAATCCCCCTGGCTCTGATGTTATATAGATGTATTGATAACTTCTTTGTTTGTATCTGTGTTTGTTTTGTATTGTATTGTATTTCATGAGATTATAAATAAAGATTTGTAAAAAATAAAATAATAATAATAATAATTATATATTAATAATAGAATAATAGAATTTATATCCCCCTTCTCTTAATTTTGGCAAAAATTTCATATTGATTGTACCACATTTGCTAACCAACGTCCAAATATTGTTATTTTTAAAGCCTTATTATTGTCAATATAGACAATTCAGATATGTGTATAGTGAAACCGCCATTTAAATCTGGGAAAACATGAACAAATTAACAACACGGACCTAATTTCATGCCCCATTTAAAAAAAAAAACATAAATCATTAACTTTGACTTTTAGCAGGGCGGGAAATTGATACCATAGTGCACTTGGTGATACAAGCGCGGAATTTGGCACAGATGTCCTTCATATGACCCTAATTGATAATCAACCTCTGGCCACGCAAAAATCCTAAGATTTCAAGATGGCCACCACCAGTTTTCAAAATGGCTGCAACTGGGCCAACATTTTGGACTATATCACTTTGCTGGGGCTGTAAATCTTTGATTTCCCCATTATTTTAATGTAGGAGAATATATTCTGACAGTATTTCTACCAAATAAGATAAAAAAAATAATATTAGGTCCAATATGGCGGCATATTTTCCAATATGGCTGCCGATAAATTGCATAAATGTACATTCACATGAGCTTGTAGCACATGTATTTGTATTAATTACCATTCAATTTACCATCAATTTATAGCACATTTTAAAGTGATTTGGTAGCTTTTTAATGACCTAGGGCAACAGAATTTTCAATATGTTCACCAATAAATACAAAAACTTAGATACATATAGGGATATTTTCTCAAACAGGTGCTGACCTTTTTCTCTTTCCGTGGAAGGACAAAACTGTATGGCATCTGCTGAACACATGAAAGAAGCAAAGACCTGATGACTTTGATCCAATAGCTGATGCATTTTCATGAAGGGGGATCCATCTGAGGTTCTTCGACAGCTTTTTCAAGCCAAGTCATTAGGTCTGTCTCAATTCAGGGGTTGCAGCCTTCAAGTGCGGATTTTAAGGGCGATGACGTCACAGTGGCGCGCCAAGTGCTGTCCCATTTCGAAGACCCCTTCAAATCCACCCTTCGAATGTGCCCTACTTTCCCCCTTTTCCAAGCGTACACGCGATGTACGCTTCAAGCACTTCGGTGAACAGCCGAGTCCCACAATGCAACGCGAACTGAGCTGAGGGCTGGAAAATTTTCTGAGCGGCCGCCATCTTTTTGACCGCTATAAATTCTCGTCCATCTAAACTTCTAAAACTCTCTCTAACTTCTTTTTTGTGCCACGGAATTTACTTTTAAGATGTTTTAGGATAGCATTAAGTTGTTTAAACTTCATATATGTGGTGATACTATTTAAAAATAAGAATTCAGAGAACCGTCCCGTCGGGTCCTGGGGCGGCCAGTGAAACTCACGTAGCCGTCTAATGCAACCTGTTTTCGGCCTGACTCTTCCAAACATGCCGTTGCTCCCACGGTTGTCCGTGGAACGAACTTGGAGCCAGCCTGAACCAGCGGACCAAAGCTGTAAGTTTGAAAACCTTTTAAAAGTGTTGTTGTGTCACGGAATGTACTTTTAATATTTTTTAGGATAGTATGTAGTTGTTTAAACTTCATATATGTGGTACATGTATCGTGAACGAGCCTACTTTAACGTTAAACCGCGGCCAGCGGTGCTCCTTATACCCGAACACAGCCAGCTGTTTTCGGGGTAGTCCTTTTCAAATGCCCCCCCCCCGCCCCGAGATAGTCAGTGGTAAACATTACTGAGATTATACGGCTGGTGTAATTGTTGTGTTTAAGCATGATATGTAGTGGGTTGTATGTCACGAGTCCGACTAGTATTTGGTTTAAATTTTGTTAATGGTCAAATTCAGCTGTGGATTAACTGTGGTCGTTAGTAGCGTAAGAGCCCATTTTGAGTAATGTTTTTATTGCATTCAACAGTGGAGGAAGACCCCATTGATACTGGCCCCAGCCCCCAGTGCCCCGGAATTTAATTTCAAATGTAAGTACCGTGTGTGTGTGTGTGTGTGTGTGTGTGTGTGTGTGTGTGTGTGCGCGCAGTGGTGGGAAAAGTACTCAAACGTTTTACTTAAGTAAAAGTATCAATACTGCAATGTAGAAGTACTTTGTTACAAGTAAAAGTCCGGAATTAAAAATGTACTAAATGATCATATTTGAACTGGGGACCCCCCACCCTGACAGGCTCTTGGAATTGTAGGAGTAGAGGCATAACATTTTTTTTACTCGGTTCCACAGATAAATATTGTGAAAATAGCAGATCTACAAGCTTGTAGATCAGCTATTTTTTTTAATAGTATAGTTTATTTTCCTCTTTTTTTAAAAGGTCTTAAAAGTCTTAAAACTGTCACTTTACTGTCATCTGGGGACCCCCAAAAAGCATGCAGGTTGAGAACCACGGATTTAGACCCTGAAGTGTATGATCAGTGTTGCCAGCTTTTGTGAGAGAAATAAGCAACCAGGTCTCTGAAAACGGGTCTATGAAAAGCGACTATAGACCACATGAGCACTTTAAACCTATATACCTATTTGAAAATAGCCGATGCATCTTTGGGGTCCATTAGCTCTAGTCGTTAGAAGGAGTTGGAGAACTCCTTCTAACACTAGTATGGACCAGTCCAGAGCTAAGGGGTCCATGACATGAAAATATTTGAGAACCACTGCTGGTTTAAATAATAATAAAAAAAATGTGGAAGCAAGCCCAAATATACAACTACACTTTAGAAACAGGCCCAATATTTACAAGCAATAAACAAAAAAAGAAGCCCAAAGTCGCTTATAATAATCGTACATGGCAACACTGTATGATAATGATTTGCTGCAGTTCAACGGTGAAACAGACGACCTAAGCTCACAGCATGTCACAGATGCGACGTGTTGTGAGCTTTCAGATCTGCGATTTCAAGCAACACCCACAGCCATTCAAAAACATCAGAACGACCTACTATGGAATGCAGTTGGGTCTCTCACCCTCAGAAAGTTGTGTTAGCCTATTAATGTTGATGAGGACAGGAGACGATTGATTTTGAATAGCTAACGCTAGCTTTTAGGTTAACTGTATTATCCAGAGGGCCATGTAGGCTGACACAGTTGGACAGGACTGCACAGTGCGTGTTTGATGCACTATTTACATTGCTCGCTTTTAACTTATCTTATGTAAGCCAATTCTAGTCTCACCATTGTGGTTGAAACTTTCTCTCCCTCTTTTTCGTCTCATTCTGCTTTTCACTCTGGCAACTTTTTTTCTGTATTTGTTTTTACCTGGTGTTTGACCGAATACTGGTGGTTTTTACATTTTGAAAATGAACGAGGGGGTCCAAGGATGACGGGGAAAGGCTCTTCTGTGAGCCTGCCCTGCTCGAGTTTACAGATATGTTAACAGAACACAGTAGTACAGGGAAATGATGTGAAATTATTAGATGTTAATGTTTTGATTTTATTTTCAAGGCATTATTTTCACTGGCCCCACCGGGCAAGTGCTTGTTGCATTCTGCTGGTCCTGACCCCAGAGGATGAGGGGGAGAGGGTGTCTGAGGCAGTCAGTGGCGATCTGTGGCGGGAGCAGCTGACTGCGGAGGTGTCTGGCCTGGAGGAGGTGCCCATGGACCATGACTATTAAGTACAGGCAAGTAGAACAAATGTATATATCTACTGATTCCCATTTACTTAAAAATGTTTTGTATGTTTACCTTAGGAAACGTTTGTAATAGGTTTGCTATTCTTGCCTCTTTCTAAAACCATCCACAGTGACATGGCAGCCGTCTATTGGGTCAGCCTTGCAAACCCACCTGATGAACGATGCGGTGGACAGTGGACCACCCCAGATGATGCTCTACTTGCTACCTCGAGGACACCAGGGTCTTCATATGTTGCACCCCATCCGTTTCACTGTTCCTGGTTGAGAAGGTCTAACAACACTGACAGGGACTCCCTGTTTAGCCCAGAAAAAGACTGTGTACCCTCATCATTAGAAAATGTTAACATTGATAGTGTTTATATGAAATGTGTTTTTAATTAGAGTTTCACAGAAGGCACTTTACTGTAATGTTTCCCTGCATTTGAAATAAAATCAATTTGCACTGTTTGAATTGTGTTGGACTAATATGATCATATCATGTAGCTGGAATAATTAACATGTTTACTTAAGTAACATTTTGAGGTATTTGTACTTTACTTGAGTATTTCCAATTTCCAATACTTTCACTTCTACTCCACTACATCTCGGAGGCAAATATTGTACTTTTACTCCACTACATTTGATAGAGTTAATCTTGTTGATAATAATTTGTCAAGTGTCAGAAACCTGCTTGAAATGTCATCTCTGATATAATATGCTTCTATTTCTCCTATTCTACTTCTGTGCAAGGCCGCTGAGCTGGCTCTGTTTGAGATAACACTCTCTCCTTAGAGTCCCACTAACTTTGTTTTGCTCTGATGGGTTCAGCCTGGTATGTTAACCATAACACTAGGAGGTTAATCTTGGACTGTTTTCAGAACAATACATCTCGGTGTTCTTCTCTACGATAACCATTCTTTTCAGTGCCACACAGTGACCACTGACCACTGACCGGTCAGAGCTGTCACACCATCATCATCTACCATCCTCATCTTCATCATCTTCATGGCTGCCTGTATTAGAGTCTTCTTTCCTATGTTGCCGTTATGAAAGTGTCTGGCTCTGGTACTTTGTGTGGGTGATAAGGAAAAAAACAGCTCTATCAACATTTATTTTAAAACTTTAGTTACTAGTATACTTTGCAGATAAATTATGATATAATGAAACACACATTAACCACTTTAACACTATTTTAGACTATTTCAAAATAGCCGATCTACAAGCTCACAAGCTTGTAGATCGGCCATGTAACCGGCGGAGGAGAGAGGCGAATTAAGTGCCTTTTTCAACTCGTTGGATAGATTTTATGGTACGTTAAAATGTCAAACATCTGTGAGCATTTCAGAAAACCTTTACTTTTTGGATACGATGTGCAGAAAGAGGTAAGAAACATGTAAAGTGGAAAATGTGCGGACATTTTTCAACCAAACGGCAGAGATAAACGAGGAACCTCATCTCGGAGCTATACAGCGGAGGGTGAGGTTCCGATTGGAGCTAGTCGGACATCAGACCGTTATGACAAAACCAGAACATAATTAATTTAATGAATATTATAACAATAAAGAGCGAGGAATCAACCACGATAATAGCCTTATGAACAAATATGCTAGAGCAGTGGTTTGATTGATTGACTGACTGATTGAATTTTTTGTTGGGCAAAAGAATGTAAAACAATCCTTTTCATGTCAAGGATTCCCAAAATGATATGTATTTGGCCGCGGACCCCCATCTCCAGATATTTTGTTCCAGTGACCCCCAGAAGCAAAGATTTTAGTGACAAATGTTTGCTTAACAAAATATATATTCAAAGATTTGCACAAATTCAAAAATAGATCTACAAGCTCAAGCTATGAGCTTGTATATCTGCTATTTTTGAACCCATCAATGAACTAACCCATCAAAGTCACACAGTATAGGTTACGTCGGACATCGTACCGTTATGACAAAACCAGAACATAATTAATTGAATGAATATTATAACAATAAAGAGCGTGGAATCAACCACGATAACATGGCCTATGAACAAATAGGCTAGAGCAGTGGTTCTCAAACATTTTCATGTCAAGGACCCCCAAAATGATATGTATTTGGCCGCGGACCCCCATCTCAAAATATGTTGTTTAAGTGACCCCCAGAAGCAAAGATTTTAGTGACAAATGTTTGCTTAACAAATAATATTATTCAAAGATTTGCACAAATTCAAACAATAGCAGATCTACAAATAGCAGATCTGCAAGCTCAAGCTATGAGCTTGTATATCTGCTATTTTTGAATAGCCAAAGTATAAAAATGGTTAAAGTGGTTAAAATTATTGTGACGTCGCTATATTAATTAAATCGTTTTGTGGAAGACCCCCTGGAACCCCCGCAAGGACCCCTGGGGGTCCCCGGACCCCACTTTGAGAACCAATGGGCTACAGTTGTAAGTGGGTCTGTCAATCCCATCAAGTTCGTTCCGCAGACAACCGTGGGAGCAACGGGACATTTGGAAGAGTCAGGCCGAAAACAAGCTGCTTTCAACGGCTACATGAGTTTCACTGGTCGCCCCAGGACCCGACGTGACGGTTCTCTAAATTATTATTTTAAATAGTTTCATGATTAATTGACCACATATATTAAGTTTAGTCAACTTAATGCTATCCTAAAATATCTTAAAAGTAAATTCCGTACCACAAAAAAGAAGTTTTAAAGCTTTTTAGAAGTAAAAAAAAAATGTCGGAGAAACAACAGTGGTGGACGCTCGGCTTTTTCCGGGTTCACTCGACTCGACTCGGCGAAGTGCTGTCCCATTTCACAGGCAGAGTGTATGCCCTATGCGCCCTCCAGGGGGCAGTGCCCTACCCACCCTACCTAGGGTGTGCACTTGGAGGCTGCAACCCCTGAATTGAGACAGACCTTTTGTGTCTGGGTAGCTCAGTCGGTAGAGCTTTCACCTTCGGATCACATGGTCATGGGTTCGGTCAGGATCAGTGTATGAGTACGTAGGTACGGTGAGTGTGGCGCTCCACCTCAGCAATACCAGGGGGTCTATAAGACGTCAGTATCTGAGCTGCGAATCATGATGTGTCAGATGCTATCCTCTGCAGCTCTGCCTCAGATACTGACATTGTTGACCTAACAGTTTCACTTGTTCAAAGACTTGGCTTGAATTAGCTGTGGATTGCCTTTGGAAGGAGGGAAGGATCTCAGATGGATCCCTGTTCATGAAATTGCATCAGCTATTGAATCAAAGTCATCAGGTCTTTGCTTCTTTCATGCATTCAGGGGATGCCACAGTTTCGTCCTTCCATGGAAAGGGAAAAAGGTCAGCATGGCAGACAACTTCTCCAAATTAGGTTCAACACCTGTTGCAATAAATGATAAACATATGCAAGTCATTGAGGAGTTCATAGTACTCATGTACGATAGAACTTCATAGAAGTAGTTCCTACAAGGAAGTGAATGCAAGTGAAGTGCATTCCAAGCAGGACATATATGGGGCCAGTCACTATTGTGCAGTCCTGTTTGCCAAATTATGCCAGAAGCTGACACGATGTGGATGTAAAAAAGCATGTTCTGGACACTGCAAATGCTTTAAGTTTGGACTTATCTGCACACCCCTCTGTGGTTGCAGTTGCTAGTACACTGGCCTGTCACTTGCCCAGCCACCATTGTAATTGAGAATGTGTTTATAATTACTTATATCAAAACAAAAAGTAAGCGCTAAGCTTTACCAAGCTAATAAATCACTTTCAAATGTTCCATAAATGGATTCTGTGTATGGTAATTAATACAAATACATGTACTACAAGCTCATGTGGATAAACCATAAGCAGATGCACATTTCTGCAATTTATCGGCAGCCATATTGGAAAACATGCCGCCATATTGGAACCTAATGTTATTTTTTATCGTACTGGGTAGAAATACCTCCAGAACATATTCTCATATATTAAAATAAGCCCCAGCAAAGTGATATAGTCCAAAACATTTGCCCAGTTGCAGCCATTTTGAAAACTGGTGGTGGCCATCTTGAAATCTTAGGATTTTTGCGTGGCCAGAGGTTGATTATCAATTAGGGTCATGTGAAGGACATCTGTGCCAAATTTCGCGCTTGTATCACCAAGTGCACTATCGTGTATTGAAAACGGCAATTTCCCACCCTGCTATTTCAAAATTGTCTGTGTGTGTGTGTGTGTGCGTGTGTGCGTATATGTGTGTGTGTGTGTGTGTGTGTGCGTGTGCGTGTGCGTGTGCGTGTGCGTGCGTGCGTGTGCGTGCGTGCGTGTGCGTGCGTGTGTGTGGAGGTAATTTGCCTACATTGACTTTGTCCTGACAGAAACCTGACCTTGCCTAGACGGTCTTTAGTAGTAATGTAAAGTATACATGATTTCTGTGAACATTCACACTACACCAGTATCAGACTTACATTAGTTTATGTCCAAAAGTATTGTATTTACACGTTTTGAAACAATTTGTATTATTGAAGTACAACAATACATGGCAAACTGAGGTACTCAATTTATTATATGAAAATAATGGAGCTGGGAACGTTTCCTTTGGTCCACCCATTCCGGGGACATGTGAGCCATGTCCAGTGAAGGCACAGTCAAATTGCATCCGCTGACCATCGTGGGGGTATGGGATTTTCTTTATATGCAAGTATGTGGAGAGGTAATTTGCCTACATTGACTTTGTCCTAACCTTACCTAACCATTGAAAGTCTTTTTTTATGTTCAGCCTCACCTAGGTAGACACAATGAACACCTGTTCTTTCTTTTTGAAATGTATTTGAATAGGCTCTATGCACAGCAGCCTTATTATTACGGGTCCATTTGGTTCCGTTTGTACACTCTCAGAGTTACACACCCATAAGGGGCCATTTGGAAGCCCATGAGGGTCCCTGGACCCCAACTTTAGACCCACTGGTGTAGCAGAGTGTTTCCAGTGAGCCAACATGCACACAATATCAGCAACCCTGACTCTGTTTGACCAGAATGGAACAGAGCCTTCATTAGTATCATTGGTAACACCTGTGAATGTCTTCATAATATGGCTGCTGTGAATAGAGCCTATTGTTTGGGGAAATGCTCTGTCTGAGTCCTGCTTTAGTTGGCCAACCAGGTCACACTGAGCATTATTTTTTCTTTCTTTATTTTATTTTTCCAGTATTGTAACTGCATTTTGTCCTGTTATTTTGTCCTGAATGTTGATATTTTGTCAATAAAAATATATAATAATAATTCCAAGGGGAACATTTTATTAGAGGTCACATACTGCATGGACACAGTGGAGAAAAGCATGGCTCCTTTCTCATGAATATTGCATTTCAAATAAAGCCAAAGAAGTACATTTCAAGCTGCTACACAACATTTATCCAACAGTATAATTTCTAAATTTGCAGACGTTGATAGTTCATGTTCATTTTGTGCTCAAGACATAGAAACGGTTCGCCATTTATTTTTTTATCTCCCGTAAATCTGATTTAGAAACCCAATCTTTTAATCCTGTGAATTTGCTTTATTCTTTTACTCTGAATGATATAATTTGTTATTACTGTAATCCGGAAAATACTTGAATTAATTTATATTTTTGTGCTGAAATATGTGCTGGAAAAAACATACCTAACTACCTAACTTCACACACTTCAATTTGGAATTTAAACAGCTCCTCTAATCCTCTCTAATCCTAGTAAATAACAAAACAAGAAAGAAAATGACTTGAAGTCATATTCTACCAGGTGCTGTGTGTGTGTGTGTGTGTGTGTGTGTGTGTTTGTTTTCATAGACCTGATTACTTGTTTTTCGGAATGCTTATTTCTCTCGCCAAACCTGGCAACATAATTTGCGACGCGAAACGCTAATAATGTTTTTTATATAAGTGGTGGCAACATTTTTAGACACCACACAGGTCTTCCCAACAATAGCGAAGATTGAAGTCAGTGTGAACATGGCCAAATAATAACTTAATAGCCAAACTAGGTCTAATGAAGCACGCTAGCATTTAGGCTAACTGTGTTAGCCTGAGGCTGCAGTACAACTTGCACTGTCTGCTCTGCAACTGTTGCAGTGTGAATGAGGGGAGCGGAGAGCGGAGGGCTGTTACTGTGGGGGGCGGGCCGTCTCCCCATTCGTGTGGCCATTGGCTTCAAGGAGTGAAGGACAGCCAGGACAGCCAATGACGCAAATGTGTCGAAAATATGTCTATTGCAAATCTGTAATATGTCGACCTCTGCTCTGACGATTCTTAGACTCAGGCGCTCTTCGAGCACCTGGTAAAAAGAAAGAAAAACTGTTACAATTGTATGACTCAGTTTTCCCCGAATCCTATACTTTATGTTATTGTTATATTATATTGTTGTTTGTTTTTGTTGCTGATTTATTACCTGAATTTGAACTATAATATTGTCATTTAAAATAATAATTATAGCAATGAAGTATGAATTCATACATTTTGTATTATACCAGCCTTATTCAATTTACTATTTTGCCATGTAGTGTGAGACCAGAATAAATGGCGTGAACCCTAGGCAAGGTAAGTCTATTTGTATAGCAAATTTCAACAAGACATTTACCTAACTTCACCCACTTCAATTTGTAATTTAAACAGCTCCTCTAATCCTCTCTAATCCTAGTAAATAACAAACAAAACAAAAGAACTGTATTTGTATGTATGACTCAGTTTTCCCCGAATCCTATACTTACAGTAATATTATTGTTACATTGTATTGTTATTGGGGTTTTTTTCTGTACTGTATTGTTCGTATCTTTCATGTTATGTGCTGGTTTATTACCTGGATTATTTGTACTATAAGATTGTCATTTAAAATAATTATAATAGCAATGAGGTATGAATTTATACATTTTGTATTATACCAGCCTTATTCAATTTACTATTTTGCCATGTAGTGTGAGATCAGAATAAATGGCGTGAACCCGAGGCAAGGTAAGTCTATTTGTATAGCAAATTTCAACAAGACAAGACAAGTGCTTTACATAAAACATTAAGCATTGAGTCATTAAGACAAAGGGCATTATACACATTATATAAGGACATTTGAACACAATACAACATAACTTGAAACAAAAAATAAGCTAATACAATTATAGTTCTGCAGGAAGAAATGACTAAAACACCTCAGTTAAAGGGTGTTTAACTGAGGAGTGCAATGGAAAACTATTTGGTGCAACCAAGTAACTACCTAGGATACACGGTAAACATCAAACTTAGTGTCTCTCTAAACCAGTGCTCTAAACCAGTGCTTCTCAACGACCAGGGGGTCCTCAGCAAAATGAGGAACAGTTTAATTTCACTTTTATTAGGAGTTAGCAGAATGTTATGTGTAAGAATGACTATTCAAAAATCAGGGGTCGGCAACCTTTTTGACACGATAGTCAGTATGCCATATCATCAAAATATTATATTTCCAACAGACTGACCGTCATCTTACATAACTTTTTTTTTCTTCTTTTGAAATATTTTCTTTCACATCAGGACATTGTAAATGTAATGATCATTTGACTCGACCTAATGACCTACGTTTCAATATAGCAATGCATTGATTTTCTAAAAGAAAATACTCCAGTACTGTATCTTCTATACTTTGACTCAAGTACTGGGGTTGAGTAGGCTACTTTGTACAACACTGGTGTCCAGGTAGGCTACACGTAGGTGGGCGTGTCCAGCTAAGTGGCTGTCATAAGAACAGAGTGACATCCTGCTCCTCGTCAGACAAACCCACCACATCTTTATCATGCTCTGTGACTGTGAGTCCTGCTTTAGTTGGCCAACCAGGTCACACTGAGCACTTGGCTACAGAGTGGACGTTATAACAGAACTGGACTCTGCCCCCGCATTTTTCTCTACTTGAACTGAAGAAACAACTTGTGAAAATGATGGAGAGGGGACCATCTAAGACCCCCCTGTCCCTCCTCATCATCATCATCATCATCATTGCCGCTATTCATTTGGAGGCGTTTGAGCAAACGAAAACATTTCACTATGTGGGCGAGGAGAAAAACTGGAGAGAGGCGCGAAAGTACTGCATGAAGAATTACCATGACCTGGCTTCTGTTAGCGTTGAGGAAATAGACCAGCGGGACGATTTTAGGAACATCAAAGCCAGCGATGACGACGCGTGGATCGGTCTGTACAGAGACCCCAAGAACATCTTTGTCTGGAGGTGGACAGGAGGAAGGTTAGTCGCTGTCTTCTTCTTCTTGAAAGTGGTTCCCCATTAAGACCTGGAACTGTCTCATTTTTAGATTTGAGCTAAAAAGCCATATTTTACACTTTTGGCTATTCAAAAATAGCAGATATACAAGCTCATAGCGCGGCACCGAGTGCCGCGCTACGAGCTTGTAGATCTGCTATTTGTGAAAATGTGTGCAAATCTTTGAATACATATGTTTTTTATAGTGAATATCTTTAACTCAAATCTTTGCTTCTGGGGGTCCCTGGAACAAAATATTTTGATGGGGGTCCGCGGCCAAATACATATCATTTTGGGGGTCCTTGACATGAAAAAGATTGAGCACCACTGATATAGAAACATAGGTTTTTCAGAAAAAAAACTATGTTGGGATTTAGGAGACATGTAGAATCGGCTTAATCAGGTCTCAATGGGTTAACCACTTTCAACCTGGCATCCCAATTTTGGGCATGTCATGTCAGGTAAAGCTCAGGTCCCAAATTTTCCAAATGTTTCAAAAATGTAGAATAATATAATATCGAGCCTAAGTGGTTAAAGCCAGTTATTCCATATTCATATATCATGAAAAAACTCCATTACAAGTAGAAGTCCGGAATTAAAAATTGACTTGAGTAAAAGTACAAAGGTATATTGGCATAAAAATGTACTTAAAGTACCAAAAGTAAAAGTACACATTATGCAGAGTGTCCCATTTCACAAAGAAATATTTTGAAAATGGCAGATCTACAAGCTATTTTCAAATGGCCAAAATATATGTAGGGCTGAAGAGGTTAATGTATGTTTTATACATATATATAAATAATAATCAAATTCTACAAAGTAACTAGTAACTTCAAGTTTTCAAATAATTGTAGTGGAGTAAAATTATAATATTTGTCTGTGAGATGCAGTGGAGTAATTACACAGACACTACTGAATGTACTTATGTAATTCAGCATTTTAACCCATTAAGACCTAGAACGCATCTGTGTCACTTTAGATTTCTTTGGCTATGCCGCGCTATGAGCTTGTAGATCTGCTATTTTTGAAAAATCGTGAAAAAAAATGTTTTCGTTTTTTTTTTTTTAAACTGTTTTTTTTAAGAATCGCCTCAGGTCTTGAGCTTGATTGTTGATTGTTTTATTTTCCACAGCGGAGACGCTTCAAGTGACACAAACTGGGCAACGGGAGAGCCTGAAATGACGAACTGTACCCGTTTGAAAGGTCGATTGTGGTACAGTGTTAAGTGTTCTACGGCATTTCACTTCTACTGCTCTGACGAGGACAATGTTGAATATGTAAAAAGAAAGATGTCCTGGCTTGATGCCCAGGAGAGCTGTGCCAAAAGGTCCATGGTCTTAGCCACTGTCACACTGAGCAACCATAAAGAATTCGCTCGATCTGGCTGGATTGGACTGCATTTACCCCCTAAAAAACACATCTGGAAGTGGACCGCAAAGGACTCAGACTACAGGAATTGGGCTGAGGGACAGCCGACCCACGACGACTGTGGCTTCTTTTCCTTTCCCACTAACAGGTGCAGTGGTGGAAAGTAACTAAGTGCATTTACTCAAGTACTGTACTTAAGTACAATTTTGAGGTATTTGTACTTTACTTGAGTATTTCCAATTTCCAATACTTTTACTTCTACTCCACTACATCTCAGAGGCAAATATTGTACTTTTACTCCACTACATTTATTTGAAAACTTTAGTTAATAGTTACTTTTCAGAAATAAACTATAATATAATGAAACATACATTAACCTCTTTAGCCCTATTTTATACATAGGCTATTTTCAAATATTTAGTACTTTTACTTTTGGTACTTTAAGTACATTTTGATGCCAATACTTCTGTACTTTTACTCAAGTCAATTTTTAATTTTGGATTTGTACTTGTAACAGAGTATCTTTATATTGCAGTATTGGTACTTTTACTTAAGTAAAAAATAATTTGAGTACTTTTTCCACCACTGAACAGGTGGCAGAGCACCCGTTGCTCTCTTCGTCTTCCGTTCGTCTGTGAGAACAACCCTGTCCGCGACCCCGACCTGGTCCTCCTGGTGACAGAGAACAAGACGTGGGAGCAGGCTTTGGAGCACTGCAGGGACATCGGCGCCGACTCCTCCTCCAGCCAACCTGATGATGATGACCATTACGGAGACCACCAGTATGACCTGGCGAGCCTGCAGTCCAAGGACGACCACCGCCACGCCAGGGACAGGATCCAGGAGGCCACGACCAATGAGGTTTGAGGATTTGGCTGCATCGAGATGTCACGTTGTATAAGTTGTCGCCTCGTTCGTACCAAGTGTTGATTTTGACAGCAATTCTTTTTTTTTGTTTTAGTCGTAATCTTTTGAATCAAATTCCATTTAGTTTTAGTCATATTTTAGTCATCTGAAATGTTTTAGTTTTTGTCTATTTTTAATCGACTAAATATCACAAGATTTTAGTCGACTAAATCTACAGTTGATTTAGTCGACTAAAATGTATTTTTGCCGGTGCCTTGTTGGCGTCGTAATGGCTGATCTTACACTTGGTCGCATGCTGAAAATAGCCGATCTAAAAAGCTTGTAGATCTGCTATTTTCAGTGCGCAGCCAAACATAAAATGTCTTGTCTTTTAGTTCTACTGGATCTCTTCTACACTAGTCACTCCCTAACATTTTAGTCTAGTTTTTATTTGTTGCCGAAATTGTCAATATATTTAGTCTTAGTTTTAGTCATCGTAGCTTAGTTTGTATTTAGTTTTCGTCAGTGAAAAAAGGTACTCGACAAGCATTTTTTGACATAGTTTTAGTCGACGAAATCAACGCTGGCTGAGTCCTAATTAAATCAAAGTAAACACTCGAGGGAAGATTGTTTTACCTCCGTTGCTCTCCATGTTGTCGTCCCCAGGTGTGGACAGCTCTGCGTTTCCTGGCGGGGGAGTGGCTCTGGGTGGACGGCCAACCGCAGCGGTACGAGAACCTGCCGCTCTGTCCGGCCTGGGGGCGGCACTGTGGGACCCTGCCCAAAGAAGACCTCACAGCCCAGTGGCAGATCAGGGACTGCATGGAGAGAAGGAACTTCCTCTGCATGAAAACCCCAGCAAAACAGTCAGAGGGCTGGTAGCCGCGTGGCTGGTAGCGCGTGTTTGAGATTAGTGGTCATTTATATGAAGAACATGACTACAGTACTATGCAGATGTTATTTAGATATACTGTACATATGACACCTATGATCTGAATCAGGGGGTGGGCAGCCAACCTTAGGCACGGGGGGGCAACATTGGCACAGGGGAGGATGATCACTGGCACAAGTGTGTGAGAGAGAAAATAAAATATAACAAATATATATATATATAGTCAATTAACCCATTAAGACCTGGAACTGTCTCATTTTTAGATTTGAGCTAAAAAGCATTATTTTACTCTTTGGGCTATTCAAAAATAGCAGATATACAAGCTCATAGCGCGGCACCGAGTGCCGCGCTATGAGCTTGTATATCTGCTATTTATGAAAAATCGTGAAAATGTGTGCAAATCTTTGAATATATATATTTTTAAAGCGAACATTTTTAACTCAAATCTTTGCTTCTGGGGGGTCCCTGGAACAACATATTTTGATGGGGGTCCGCGGCCAAATACATATCATTTTGGGGGTCCTTGACATGAAAAAAGTTTGAGCACCACTGATATAGAAACATACGTTTTTCAGAATACCGTTGAGATTTAGGAGACATGTAGAATCGGCTTCAGGTCTCAATGGTTAAAACTGTATACAAATGACATCCTGCACATAATTCTACATTCATAAAAACTCTGACTTCTGACTGGGGAGGGACGCCTGTCTGGGAGATACAGTAGGTCGAGTCAAATGATCATTACAATGTCCTGAAAAAAAAACATTATGTAGATCAGTGGTTCTCAACCTTTTCAAGCCGCGACCCCCAAAATAATCCTATTTGAACTGGGGACCCCCCATTTTGATAGACTCCGTTCCACAGATAAATATTGTGAAAATAGCAGATCTACAAGCTCACAACGCCTCGCATCGCGAGGCGTTGTGAGCTTGTAGATCGTCTATTTTCACAATCTTTGTCTCTTTCTTATATTATTTGGCCAATGTTTTATACTAGTTTATTGATTACTTTTGTTGTTGCTTTTTTTTTTTTTTTTGTCTTAAAAGTCCTTAAATTGTCACTTCACTATCATCTGGGGATCCCCCCCAAAATCATGTGGGGACCCCCCTGGGGGTCCCGACCCACAGGTTGAGAACCACTGATGTAGATGGACAGGCAAAATCTTTTGGAAATATTGTATTTGGATGATATGGCATAATGACTATCTAGAAAATAAAAACATGGCACCTTGTGTCAAAAAGGTTGCCCTGATTTTTGAATAGTCATTCTTACACATCTCATTCTGCTAACTCCTAATAAAAGTGAAATTAAACTGTTCCTCATTTTGCTGAGGACCCCCTGGAACCCCCTCAAGGACCCCTGGGGGTCCCCGGACCCCACTTTGAGAAGCACTGGTTTAGACAGATACTAAGTTGGATGTTTACCATGTATCCTAGTAAGTTACTTTGTAGCACTAAATAGTTTTACTACTGTCATTCGTTAATTGCCTTTTACTGAGGTGTTTTAGTCATTTCTTCCTGCAGCACTATAATTTTATCTCTTAATCTCTTATTTTTTGTTTCAAATTATTCTTTATTGTGTTCAAATGTCCTTGTATAATGTGTATAATGCCCTGTGTCTTAATGACTCTGCTTAATGTTTTATGTAAAGCACTTGTTGAAATTTGCTATACAAATAGACTTACCTTGCCTAGGGTTCACGCCATTTATTCTGATCTCACACTACATGGCAAACTGGTAAATTGAGGCTGGTATAATTTAAACTTTATAAATTCATACTTCATTGCGGACAAGGTATGAATATTCTGATATTATTGCCAAAATGTTTGCCCCAGAATAGGGATGCTAGGGTTCATGTGGTCAGTGGTGTAAAGTAACTAAGTACATTTACTTACTTAAGTACACTTTTGAGGTATTTTCACTTTACTGGAGTATTTCCAATTTTCAGTGCTTTTACTTCTACTCCACAACAATTATTTGAAAAACGTAGTTACTAGTTACTTTGTAGATTTTGATTATTTTTTACAAAACTTATATTAACCACTTCAGCCCTGTATACGTTTGGGCCATTTGAAAATAGCCGATATACAAGCTCACAATGTGTTGCGATGCGACGCATTGTGAGCTTGTAGCTTTTATACATTTGAAAACTTGTGAAATGGGACATTCTGCATAATGAGTACTTTCTATTTAAGTACATTTTGATACCAATACTTTTGTACTCTTTACTGTAGTAAATTTTGAATTCCAGACTCTTACTTGTAACTGAGTATTTCAACACTGCCGTATTGATACTTTTACTTAAGTAAAACATTTGAGTACTTTTCCCACCACTGCATGTGGTTAAGACCCAGCGTGAAGCCGATGTGTTTTTTTTAGGAAGAAAAACCCGGACTGGATCAACAACTTCAAATTGTAAAATGTTTTATTTTTGATCAGCCACTGACACACAGAGCAACCAAAAAGGATGTCACTGGACCTGCCTGAAAACAACACGTCTGGAAGGAGGACTTTGGGCTCGGCGATCAACACTCTGGACCTGCAACACAGTGAAAAGGGGACATCCTTTAGCTCGGGGGTCTTCAACGTTTTCAGGCTAAGGACCCCCTAGCTTAGAGAGAGACGAAGCAGGGACCCCCCTCTATATTGTATTTTTGTTTTGTTTTTACTTGGTCTGCTCTTTTTTCCCCCTCCACAACAAACCTAAAAAATAGCCAATCTACAAGCTCACAACGCCTCGCAGCGCGAGGCGTTGTGAGCTTGTAGATCGGCTATTTTTGGCTAAAGTTCTCCTCAGAATAGGGATGCTAGGGTTCAAGTGGTTAATGTGAAACATAAACAACCTCTCACACAAAGCATTGGTGGCCCCCCTGTAGTAACTCTGAGGACCCCCTAGGGGTCACGGACCCCCTGTTGAAGACCCCTGCTTTAGCTTACAATTTGGGGGCGGTACAAGATCTGTAATTATTGTGGTATGCCCATATATTCACCTAATCTCAACGGACTTTCCAATTCTAACGGTTTGGTTTGATACTTAATGTCAAAACAAATTGGGTTTTCATACCAAAAACCCTCATCTTACACAGATACGAACAGTAATGGTTATAAAACAGGGAAATGTTTATAACCATTACTGTTACTATCTGTGTAAGATAAGGTAAGGCATGTGAAATTCATGCATTTTGAAATTAACCTGGGCAGATGGGCTATTTCTGGGCTATTGTGTGAGATAATTCTATTTCATTAAACTTTGTAGAGACTTTTTCACAATTGGTTACATTTGAATAAAAGACAATTTATCGGAGTGTACATATAATATCAATACAGTGCATGCATGTGAAAAAAGTTGTTTTTGTTTAGTTCACAGCACAGATGAGTGGCTTAGATTTGGCAACACTGCCTCCAAAAGACTATTGATATTGCAATGTAGTTCAACAAAATTATTGTAATGTGATGCATTTGTATGCAGTGGTGTAAGTAAAAGTATCAATACTACAATGTAGAAATACTCTACTCCAAGTAAAAGTCTGGAATTCAAAATTTAGTAAAAGTACAAACGTATGGTATCAATATTTGCCTCTGAGATGTAGTGGAGTAGAAGTAAAAGTACTGAAAATTGGAAATACTGCAGTAAAGTCAAAATACCTCAAAATTCTACTTAAGCACGGTACTTGAGTATTAATGTACTTAGTTACTTTCCACCACATATGTGACTTTCTTATGGTCCAAAGGTACAGGATGATAGGAGATGTTGGCAGCCCTACGGCATGTTTATATTTTCAAATATGAAAAGATTTTGGACGCTCCTGGCCCTGTACTAAAGTGTCAAAATGGTTAGATTGAACATGAGGAATATCAGGTCAGCAGGATGTCAGTGGACTGACCTGAGCTTTGTTGTTGTTAGAGAAGGTGACGGTCAACCCTGACTCACTCTTCACCACCACTCTCCTCCTTTCTGATCAACAACAACAACCAATCAATACCTTTATTTCATTCAGAGAGAGAGAGCAGCACATTGTTTATCCAGTGGTTCTCAACCAGTGGTCCGGGGACCACCAGTGGTCCAGGGGGTCCCCCGCAAAATGAGTTAACATAGCGTCACAATCATTTTAACCACTTAGCTTTGGCTATTCAAAAATAGCAGATCTACAAGCTCATAGCGTGGCACCGAGTGCCGCGCTATGAGCTTGTAGATCTGTTATTTTTGAAAAATCTAGAAAATGTGTGCATATCTTTGAATATTTTTTTTTCTTTAAAGCGTCCCTGACACAAAACATTTTCAGATGGGGGTCCGTGGCCAAATGTCTATCAATTTAGGGGTCCTTGAAGAAAAAGGTTGAAAACCACTGGTTTATACAGTTATATTAGGTGGAAAGCCACACAAAACCTGCCACACTGTCACAGCTGGTCAAGACAATGACAAAAAAACATTCGGAAAGTTGGACAATCAAACCAATTGGTTTGATTGTGCTTGGATTAAAATTGGTATCCCAACCTAAAAAACTGTATCGGGGAGACGGAAGAAAAAGAGATGGGGAGACAATCTATAACAATATAGAACTTTAACATTTTTTACTTTTATTTGTCAAAGAAAAAGAGGAAGAAAATCACTTACCTCACCTTAAAAGTTATTCCAGATACTGTGTGTGATTAAACATAACAAATATAGCAGTACTAAATTAATGAATATAAAACTTCCTTACCGTCTCTCCCGTGTCTTTCCTCTGCCCTCCTCCTCCTCCTCCTCACCTCCTGGCGACCGAGGCTGTCACGATCATGAAGGTTTGATTAATTGTCACAGAAATAATTGCGATTAACGATTAAATTGTGGGTTTTGTTTGGCATAGAACACAATACTACATAAATAAAAATGACATTTCTGTTTGGCTTCGTAAACAGCAATTCCACAGGGCGGATATGACAAATAACTTAAAGGTAGGGTAATGATTTTAGGTGAAAAAAATGAAAAAGGTTAAAGCATTCTATTGTGATAGTAATCATTGCTATAGAGTGTTTGTTCAGTAACAGGAGTCTCCTCCATGTCTCTCCAGCTCTTTAATAAACACAAAATAAATGTTCAGCCAATCAGGAGAGAGCTTCATTTGTATAGTGTTCCAGTTCCAATTTTGTCTGCTCATTTCTTTGTGTCATAACTTCCAACTTCCAAATTTCACTTGTTTAATCTGTATCCTGTCTGAGTTCTGTATCCTGATTGGATAGAATTGGTATCCTGACCTGAAAATGCATTTTCTGTTTATAAATAAAGAGCAGGAGAGACATGGAGACTCCTGTTACCGAACAAACACTCTATTGCAATGGGTACTATCAGAATATAGAGCTATATAACACTTATTTTAACCAAAGAAAATCACTTGACCTACCTTTAAACTAACAAAGAAATTACTGACATATTTTAAACTAAATGAAATTACTGACATATTTTAAACTAAATGAAATTACTGACATATTTTAAACTAAATGAAATTACTGACATATTTTAAACTAAATGAAATTACTGACATATTTTAAACTAAATGAAATTACTGACATATTTTAAACTAAATGAAATTACTGACATGTTTTAAACTAAATGAAATTACTGACATATTTTAAAAATAGCGGAATTACATACAAGCCTATCTACAATCTCACAAGTAATTCTTTTGCTATTTTTTGAAAATGTTGGAAACGATTATGAAGCTTATCCAAAATAATGGAGATTATCTCAAATAATTGCGATTAGGCTACAATGTAATAACTGTGGAAAGCCTACTGGTGACTGATGATTCTGGTGAAGGTGGTGGTCGTCCTGGCTGGGGGTCCGAGGCAGGCGGTCCTCCTCTGTGACTGTCCCTCTCCTCCTGCCCTCCTCCTGTCCTCCTCCACCTCCTGGTGAGACACAGACGACACCACCATCCCCATCAAACCATCAGTGGTGGAAAAAAGTACTAAAACATTTTTACGTAAGTAAAAGTATCAATACTGCAATGTAGAAATCCTGCATTGAAAATTTACTCAAGTAAAAGTACAAAAGTATTGGTATCAAAATGTATTTAAAAGTAGAAAGTACTCATCAGGCAAAATGTCCCATTTCACAAGTTTTAAAATGTAGAAAATGGATAAAAATCTTTTGAAAATAGCAGATCTACAAGCTCACAATGCATCTGCTATTTTCAAAAGGCCGAAATGTATATAGGGCTGAAGTTTACGTTTGGTTATAATAATCAAAATCTACAAAGTAACTAGTAACTAAGTAAGTGAAGGAAACAAGGATTTAGAGTTAGTGTTAGTCCATCCTTTAGTCCAGTGGTTTTCAACCAGTGGTCCTTGAGGGAGTACCAGGGGGTCCCCAGCGAAATGAGTTAACATAGCGTCACAATCATTTTAACCGCTTAGCTTTGGCTATCGAAAAATAGCAGATCTACAAGCTCATAGCGCGGCACCGAGTGCCATGCTATGAGCTTGTAGATCTGCTATTTTTTGAAAAGTCTTGAAAATACGCCCATGTCTTTGAATATATATGTTTCTAAAGTGAACATTTTGTACTCAAATCTTCTCTTCTGGGGTCCCTGACAAAACATTTTCAAATGGTGGTCCGCTGCCAAATGTATATCAATTTAGGGGGTCCTTGGCATGAAAAAGGTTTAAAACCACTGCTTTAGTCCAAATGGATATTTGTCATGTCATGAAATTCCCACAAGCCCATATGTTGTTGAGCGGAGTCCCTCAGGGCTCAATACTTTTCGTTTGTGAGCTCGTTGATCGGCTATTTTCTGCGAAACTCTTCCCCAAAAGGGGGAAGTGAGATATCACGCTCATGAGGTTGGGACGGACAACCTGGAAGCCTAATGGCTCAGGCCATATCTCTGTCGCTGGCATAAAAAAAGAAAATCCATTTTCTTTTCATAAGCCAATAGCTTCAGCCTATAATACCCGTTAGGGCAGCCTAAAAGTATCTAATACACATGTAAAGTCTCATTGTGGATACTGTTGATGAACTAATCAAATTATTAACTAAATCCAATAATATTTCTAGTATATCCTCACCAGGAACCTTTGAAGAAAACAGGCATTCTTTTTTTTCATACTCTTCATCAGCCGGTCAATGTTGAAGGTTGAAGGCTGTCAAAATAGACAACACACTTATTTATAGTTCCAGCGCGGGTCACTAAGCAGAAGTGTAGATCTATAGTTTTAGCTCACCTCTTGGTCCAGGGAAGCCGGGCAGTCCGTTACCTCCAGGGTAGCCGGCGTCTCCCTTCTCCGCGAAGGCGTAGGGGGGGATAGAGGGCAGGCCTGGAAGACCTGGATAACCTCTATCACCTGGAGGACAACACACACACACACACACACACGCTTAAAACTTAAAATGTCACTTTTGTTAACCACTTGAACCCCCAGCATTACCTATTCTGGGGGAACCGTTCGCCAAATATAGCCGACCTACAAGCTCACAACACGCTCAAAGGCAACGCGTTGTGAGCTTGTAGATCTGCTATTTTTTGGAAGTCGTACTGAATTTGCAGCTCGACAAAAGCTAGTGTATGACGGAGGACAATTTCACGATAACTTAAAATCTCTGTGATATGATTATTGTGAGCGTTTTTCTTTATCACAATAAACCAGTGGTTTTCAACCTTTTTCATGCCAAGGACCCCTAAATTGATATACATTTGGCCGCGGACCCCCATTTGAAAATGTTTTGTGCCAGGGACCCCCAGAAGCAAAGATATCAGTTAATTTTCGCTTTAAAAAATATAAATATTCAAAGATATGCACACTTTTTCAAGGTTTTTCAAAAATAGCAGATCTACAAGCTCATAGCGCGGCACTCGGTGCCGCGCTATGAGCTTGTATATCTGCTATTTTTGAATAGCCAAAGCTAAATGGTTAAAAAGGATTGTGACGCTATGTTAACTAATCTCGCTGGGGACCCCCTGGTACTCCCTCAAGGACCACTGGTGGTCCCCGGACCACTGGTTGAAAACCACTGCAATAAACGATAATAATGATTATCGTCCCATCCCTACAATGTACCTCCTCATCCAGTGTGTTGTTGTGTAGGTGGTTATGCATGAGGAAGCTGCAGTCTTCCTCATGCATAACCACGTCACCATCATCGTCCTTGGCAGGAAACAGGATGCACCTGCACACTCCCCTCTTCTTGTGTGGACGCGTCTCTGTGGGGGATATTATTATTATTATTATTATTATTATTATTATTATTATTATTATATAGTTGCTGTTGGGTAGGGCTGTCACGATTACAAATTTAAGTTTGTAATCGTGACATATGCATACAAAATGTATTTCTGTTTGCCTTTTAGGCTTCTTAATTAAAAAACAGGCCATATATGACAAATACCCTGAATATACAAATAAATTGACATATTTAATAATTTTATACATTTGAAAACAGCAGAAATAGCAGATCTACAAGTAGATCTGCTATTTCTGCTGTTTTAAATATTTTGGACGTATGAGGTTTCCAGACGACAGAGACGATAATACAGTATATTAACCAGTAACCACTGTTTCAACCTGGCATCCCTATATGCTGGCCATGCCTATACAGCAGTGGTTCTCAAATGGAAGTGGAACCCCATGTGTACACTCTCAGAGTGACAGACCCATGTACGAGTCCATTTGGAACCCCCTCCTCAAGGAACCCTGAGGGTCCCTGAACCCCACTTTGAGTTGGAGTGTTTGCAGTGGGTGTGTGCGTGTGCGTGTGTGTGTGTGTGTACTGCCGTGTGGGTGCGTGTGTGTATGTGTGCGTGTGCGTGGGTGTGTGTGTGGGTGTGTGTGTGTGTGGGTGTTTAGACCTGAGGCCGATTCTAAAAACGCCTTCTAAATCCTGACCTACGTTTTCTGAAAAACTTCAAATATTTATTCCAAAAATACAACAAATGTATGTTGCTATATATATTGTACACATAGCAACAACAACCCCAAAAGGGGTTCCCGTCCTGAAAGGTATAGGGCAGTGGTTCTCAAACTTTTTCATGTCAAGGACCCCCAACTTGACACATATTAGCCCACGGACCCCCATTTCAAAAGATATGCCAGGCAGGGACCCCCAAAAGAGAATATTTTTACGACTCTAGCAGTGATTCTCAACCATTTTAATTTGAAAGACCCCCAAGTTTGTTATGCATTAGGGCTAAGGACCGCCATTTAATGGCATTTCTATCTCTGGGACCCTAATCTATATTGTAAAATCGATGTTAATTTAACTCTGAGAGAGTACAAATGGAACCAAATGGACCCGTTAGGGTCCATTTGGTTCCATTTGTACGCTCTCAGAGTTACAGACCCATAAGGGTCCATTTGGTTCCTAACTATGGTATATCCATCATTTAACTGGGGACCCCCTGGAACTCCCTCAAGGACCCTTGGGGGTCCCCGGACCACACTTTGAGAACCAATGGTATAGGGGTTCCCGCCCAAAATGGGTTAACTTTGGGCCTAGTTACAAGCTGCTTTCCACAGTATCTGGCGATGTAACGTCCCCTTGACATGCATCATTTAATAATAAATATGTGGCCTAATTTATGATGATCAGATTGATTGATTGATTCATTAGGATAATAAAGCAAGATCAGAGCACTAGGATTCTTTAAAACTATATAAAAAATGTTTTTAAAAAATGCAATAATCCTCCAATGGATGATTAATTGACATCGATGCATATCACTCAGGCATTGTTGTGCTATCCTTTTAGCCAGTGGTGCAAAGTAACTAAGTACATTTACTGAAGTACTGTAGTATTTCCAATTGTCAGTACTTTTACTTCTACTCCACTACATCTCAGAGGAAAATATTGTACTTTTACTCCACAACAATTATTTGAAAACTTTAGTTAGTTACTTGTTAGATTTTGATTATTATTACAAAACATAAATTACCCACTTCAGCCCTATATCCTACATTTTAGCCATTTGAAAATAGCAGATCTACAAGCTCACAATGCATTGTGAGCTTGTAGATCTGCTATTTTCAAAAGATTTGTGTATGCATTTTGTAAACCTGTGCACATTTCTGCATAATGAGTACTTTTACTTTTGGTACTTTAAATACATTTTAAGCCAATACTTTTGTACTTTGTCTTTTACGCAAGTGCATTTTGAATTCCGGACTTTTACTTGTAACAGAGTATTTCTATGTTGCAGTATTAACACATTAAGTACAAAAAATGAGAGTACTTTTTCCACCACTGCAATCAGTCAATCAATCAATCAGCTGGTTTAATGACGGTTAAAACGTTCTTCTCTGACTTGACTCTCTGCTTTCAACACTTACGTTACATTTACATAAGGCCTGATTGCATGACCAGAAAGTTTAATTGGTTATAAATTACCGTACGGTGTAGATGTCGTCGCCATGTTGTTATCCAGGTCGCAGCTGTAGTCTGATTCCATCAATCAGTGGATATGAGTGTTTGAACCAGAACCATAGAGAGACAGAGTTATGACACGCTCTGATCTCGCCGCAAAGCGGGCCTCCATCCATGGACTATAGTTCCAAACATTGGAACTATCTCATTGAGATGGAACGAGCATTTCCGCATTCCATTCTTACGATGGGAGCCTAGACAGTATCCACTCTCATATTAGATCACGCTGGTTTGAACCACAGTCTATGGTTTGAACCAAACACTTTCAGAATCACGTGTGATGATGATCAGGTGATGATAGGACTAATGTTTTTCTGGGTAATGGAGTTAGTTGTGGCTAGTTCTGGTGCAATATATTTGTATTGTGCCCATCAAATAAATAAACATGTGCAGGCCACCTGTAGATCAGAATCAGTTTTATTGTATTATTCTTTACACATTGGTTTATGGATTTTACCTCAAATCGGTTATTCTACAATTCTACAAGACTTGTACAGAAAAGAAATGTATGCAGAGCTAATAGCAAAACAAAAATCTACATGGTTTACAATTACATTAGGATCAAATTAAATATGCGAAACACAAAAATACCATCAAACTGCTGCTCCCATTAAATCAAAGATTTTGTCTTTTTTCCCCAACTTAACGTGCACTTTACAATGACATGATAGATTGTACTGTAATGAAGTGACAGCATGCTTTTTTTTCCAGTGGGAATATCAGCACTGAAATGCTCTGAAACCTAAAGTTTGGCTCTCCTTCAAAAGGCACACAGTCAAGGTGCTATTCTACCTCTGTATTTTTCCGAGACCAAAATAAAACCCAAAACAATCTTGGCCGGCAACAGTCAACAATACTGCGCAGTTCAACCTGTCAGTCAATCGGTGTTCAGTTATCCGAGACAACATTAAATTGGTCATTGTTACAGATAATTAGTTCATTGATTCCTCCAGAATTACATACTGTATAAAGATAGCAAAGGTGTGACATTACAGTGAAATGAATGAAAATAAAGATTGATAAATAATAATAATATAACTTTGCAGTTTAGGAATCGTTTCATCAGGTCAAAAAAAGTACAACGAACTAACAAAAGAAAGGAAACACCGAAAATTATGTAAAAAAACAAAAACAAAATAGCAACGCACACTAAGAGCTTGTAACAGAACATAAAGAAGCAATGGTTCTCCGTGTCAGGTCAGTTCTATCAGTCTAATCGGAGTCTCATTTAGTCCTGAGACACCAGGTGAATACAATTTAAAAAAGAAATATTTTGATATGCAGAACTGACACTGATAACCACTATTAGAGAGGAATGACAAACAACACAAAGTTAACATTATAAAGTGACTCTTCCCAATTCAAATAGTATCATACCTGGCTAAAGAGTACTGGCAAATAATTGCCAAGACTTGTTGTTGCACCATACTTCGCCCCAGATTAATGGGATTTGCCATGTAGAACAATGCAATTGACACCAAAGAGGCAAATGCAGAAAGAAATCTGCAAGTCAACCGAGTGAAGGTTATTGCGATTTGCCAATTTACCTAACCGTGTCTGTTGTCCAGATGCAGTAATGCCCACCCATCTGGTACGCCACACACCTTATTAAAACAAATACTAAGAATTATTTGTAAATGCTAGTGTATAAGTAGGGTTTACTGGTAATGGTTGAAGCAACAACAAAAACAAGTGGCACGTTTCCTCTTTCAACTGCTCTTCAAAGTGGACTTGCTACACAAAAGCAAGGAAGTGAAGGAATTTAAAAACACTTCACATTTGTAGCCAAAGGGTACAATAAAATGATGCATTTACTCAATGCAAATTATCACTTTTAACGGTGAGAATTTAAATCTGCTTATGTGTAAGCATGGCATGATTTCTATATATACACCGAAATGAATCAGACTGACTTTCTATACAAGTCAGCAGCAACCTGACAAATCATACTTATCTTCATTGTCATATCAAAGAAGTTAAGACTTCTTGCATCCTGTAAAACTGTGACTTGGTAACCATTACAGATTACCACCTCCCCTCTACGAGAGATCTCCACAAATATTTTCTTTAGCAGGAAGAACCCCATTTTTTTTAATACCAAAAAAGGCAAAACACCTTCTAAGAATTATGAATGAGGCATAATGAATGAGGCTTTCCTTTCTATAAATAATCTCTGTCCATTCCCCTTTGTGATCTTGAGATGGCTGCTGTTGTCTGCACTCTACATTGATCACTGTTTATAGACTGCATTCCTTTCCGCTGAGAAAAAGGAGCAGGTGATTAACTTCATTCATGCTTATATGATAAGTGATCACACAACAAACAGAACTGCATTCCTGCTTGAAATTATGCATCCGTAACTGGAAATCAACCAAATCAACTCCCTACAGACACTCCACTGTACTCATCATTATCAGGCTCGGAAATTAGCAGCAGCTGCAAAAAGAAACTGACCTTCTTGTTGCCACCCCATTCATCTCAGAGTTTTTTTCTTCCTTTATCGTGTTCAGAGCGCCAGGCCACAACATGTGAGAATTAACAATTGATCTTGATGTGTCTATTTAGTCATCCAGGAGAGCAGGGGTCTTCAACGTTTTCGGGCCAAGGACCCCCCTAGCTGAGAGAGAGACCCCTGCTACATATTGTGTAAAATTGTGTTGCAGATGCACTTTTTGCACTTTTTCATAGATTTCATAGATAGCTGGATTCATGTTAATGTGTATTTTCAGATAGTTAACCTTTAAACCTGTATATTTAGTCAACTTGACCGTTCTACAGCTCTGTACTTGGTCTGCTCTTTTTCCCTCTACACTGATTCTCCGAAAAGAGCCAATCCACAAGCTCACAATGCCTCGCAGAGGTTGTAGATTTGCAATTTTAGGCAAATGTTCCCCACCACACAAAGATTTGGCAGACCCTCTGTAGTAACTCTGAGGACCCCCTAAGGGTCCCGGACCCCCTGTTGAAGACCCCTGCAGTAGAGGATCAGATCAGGGCCACAAAAAGAGGTACAACAAAAAACAGAAAACCTTAGTGGCTCCTGAACTGGCAGTACTACTCTATACCCCCATGACCAGAGCTGAGCCAACCTAGAAAGGGTTTTCTGCGGTTGTGTTTAGAATGATGTACGGTTTATACATGGTCGTGTTTAGGCATTCGGCTAGAGATGGTTAAGTTGAGGTATGGAGATTGGTGTGGTTATGGGAGGGCGGCCCACAACTGACCTCAAACCCCTGGATTCGAGCTTGTAAAAATTGTGTACTGGTACCGACCGGTTCAGGAGCCTAGAGGGGCCAAGCAACACAGAACGAAATAAAAAAAGCCCACTGTAAATACAGCCCAAAAAAAACAGTATTTACTCCTACCCTCTGTCTTCTCTCATCGTTCTGCTATCCGCCCCATCAGGGCAACACCTCATAACAAAAAATCAGAACCTCATTTATGTCCCTCGCTGTCCCGTACCACTACTAGGGGTGGGTGCAATTAATCAATACGGCAATAATCATCCCAGCAAGCACAATGACGTCATGATGACGTTATGATGACGCCCGGTCATCACCCCGGTGACGTTCAGGACAAGGCCAGATCACAGCCCATATGGGGATGATCTTTACGTCATTTACAGGACGTCATCACCGGGACATCATATGGACATTTGGACAGCAATTTTGGGTGATGAAATGTGTTTAGATGACGTCCTGGAAGTGACGTTTTTGTGGTCAGGATTAATTTTGGTTGAAATCAGGTGATATTCTGGGCCAGATCTGACTTGTCTTGGTTTGACTTGATCTAGCCCCAATCGAGACGTCACTGATTGGTCCAGGTCCTGACTGTGCTTGCTGGGATATGATCGTATTCCTTGCCGATTATTGTATCGATACAGGATACAGAGGCTACCATATCGACGCGGCTTTCAAAAAAACAAATCAGTTTCTGCCCGACAGTGACCATATACATGATTAAATCTTTTGCATTTATCCATGAAAACATGTATTTCTATTAATTTCCTTGCTTTTTGTTTGAATGTCATCAACTAAGTTTTTCAAATAGATTTGGAAACTTTACATTTTCTGACAATATATTATTCAAAATAGTCAGCAATCGGTGGTCTAGGACTCATTTAAAATGAGCAAATTTAGTAGGACACGCGGGCATTATTCAAAATCAACCAGTGGTGATGCGACGCATTGTGAGCTTGTAGATCTGCTATTTTCAAAATATTTCTATACATTTGAAAACTTGTGAAATGGGACATTTTGCATAATGAGTACTTTCTACTTTTGGTACTTTAAGTACATTTTGATACCAATACTTTTGTACAGTTACTCAAGTAAATTTTGAATTTCCGGACTTTTACTTGTAACAGAGTATTTCTACATTGCGGTATCAAAACATTTACTTAAGTGCTTTTTCCACCACTGAAATCAACGCATATCGCGATGCATATCGTATCGTGGCCTCTGTATCGTGATACGTATCGATCGTGAGGTTGTAGGCAATAATACCCAGCCCCATGTACTACCCTCCTCCTCCCCTCTCCTCCTCGAGCCAATTATAACAACCGCCCTCCACGCCACGCCCCCCCACTTTTCTTGCTTCAGTGCACCAGCTCCAGTTGTCCGGCGGAGAACGGCAGCACTCCGCTGACGTAGTAGGCGATGCCCAGCGAGAGGAGAGCGATGACCACCAGCAGCAGCAGCACCCGCCAGAAGCCCAGGTCCTCCACGAACTCCTGCCAGGTGGTCCTGAAGCTGGACAGCACGCCCTCGCTGCTCTGGAGGTTGGGATTCAGCAAGGAGTGGCTCTCCATGGCACTGAGGGGAAAGGGTGAGGGGGGAACACAACACAAATGAATTCAATTCAATCTTTATTTCAGACCCAAGGGCGATCCATATCACAAGTAAAAACACCATACAAAATATAACAATAATAGAAAAAGAAATACAATAAAAATAATTCCACCATATTCAGTTTCGAACATACAGACAAGTGCGCCAATGGTTCCACAGTCTAGAGGAGAACCTGACAGAACTACGTAACGGGTTACTTATGACAGAAATGATGTCATTTACTGACTCAGATGCCCTACACATAAATCTATACATAAGATTGCGTAGCACAGCAGAGCAGGTGGGTACCCCAACACTAACAAACATCTGGCTTGCACTGGAGCTTCTTGGAGCTCTCAGCAGCAGCCGCATACAGTCATTATAAGCCACTGCGAGTCGTCTGGTGCTGCCTTGCTTGTAGCGACACCAAAGGTGGGCAGTATACAGAGGTGTACAAAAAGATTTAAAGAGTGAAATCTTCACCGGTACTGAGCACATGCTAAATTTGCGACACAGCATGTTCCCTTGAGCATACAGCTTCCGACGCTGTCTATATATGTCCTTGTCATCAGAGAGGTCATTTGATATTATATGGCCCAAATATTTAATCTCACAGCAGACACTAAGGGCAGTGCCTGAGAGATAGTCAGGAAAAGTTGACTGTCTGTCTTCTCTGCTTCGGACAAACATCATCTTACTCTTTTTAGCATTGTACTTTATGTCAAAATCAACACCATACTGTGAGCATGTACTCAGAAGCTGTTGAAGACCAGCACAATAAGGACTAAAGATGACCAGGTCATCCGCATATGAATGTGAGGTAACGTACAATTTTATAATGTAGGCCCTTGATTCTATCTATTTAATACAGAGGTGCTCAATCGTGAGTTGTGGAGCTCTGTGTTGTGGACTACCTTTTTAAAAACGAGACTAAAATGTTAGTGAGGGACTAGTGGAGAAGAGATCCAGTAGAAAAAAAAAACACGTAATTTTATGCTTGGTTGCGCTCAAGTGTTGCGCTCTGAAAATAGCAGATCTTCAAGCTCGCGACGCGTTGTGAGCTTGTAGATCGGCTATTTTCAGCAGGCAACCAATTGTAAAATCAGCCATTACGACGCCATCAAGGCACCGCCAAAATACATTTCAGTTGCCTAAATCAACTGTAGACAACTATAATCTTATATTTAGTCGACTAAAACTAGACTAACAGTGAAGCGTTTCGGATGACTAAAATATGACTAAAACCAAATGGAATTTGATTCAAAAGACTATGACTAAAACTGAATAAGAATCTGCTGTCAAAATCAACACTACTCCACTGTCACACCACAGTGGCCCTCATTTATCAACGGAGCGGTATATTTTTCCATATATTCGGCCGTACACCAACGTCGAAGTCACATTTATCAACGAATCCTACACAGCCGATCCGAGCGTACATTTGGTCCCAGCCTTGATAAATCTCACGTCTGAAAACGAGCGTCATTTAAATAACACGCCCTTAAATATTCTCGAAACACCCCGATTTTACGACATGAAGAACCAGAATACGACCAAAGAAAGAGTTTAGCCGGCTCTCGCCGGGCAAAAAGTCAACAACTGGTCCCGACCAAACGTGAGATTTCAGCCTACGGTAGGATGAAGCCCACCTCAGGATATATTGATAAATGCCGAAAGGTGCGGTGATCTCGCCGTACGCCCATTATTTGGGCTGCACCGCGTTGATAAATGAGGGCCAGTGTGTCTACATAGGTGGTGTGCCTCTTTCCCCTCCTCTGGGCGCCTTGGGTTGGCTCCCACATTGTCAGCTTGCTCACAACCATCCATCAATATACAGCTGTATCCTATTGTTCATTATCTATTTCTTGTTTCTTTTTTGTGTTTTTAATCTGCTGTATCTACAGTTACTTCTCTTGCTCTGTAACTGTATCTTAACTGCTGTGCTGCCTCTGGCGGCTGGACCCCCCCCCCCCGCAGGATCAATAAAGGCCTTATCTTATCTTATCCATCCTTACCTCTCACTCTCGGCCATCTGCATGGTCTCTAGTTTGGTGGAGTGGGGTCCTCGGTTGAAGCCTTTCACCTCCTGCTCCTCCAGCCCCTCCAGCAGACGGATGGCGTCCTTGTTGACGCCGCGCCTCTTGGCCAGCACCAGGGGAGTGGAGCCGTTGTGGTTGCTATGGTTACAGGGGAAAGAGCCATTGGGAGAGAGGTTGTGCCGTCAGGGTCAAAACATCAGAACTAACCCTTTAATGTTGTTGCTATGCTAGTGTGTCAACACATTATTTATATCGTCAGTGTCGGACAGAAAATGGCTCCAAAATAGCTGATCTACAAGCTTGTGACACGTTGTGAGCTTCTGTAGATCTGCATTTTTTTCTTTTATTTGAAAGTTAACTCATTGACTGCCAGTTTTTTTCTGGCAGTGTGCAGCCAGTGCCAGTGCTTTTGAGCATTTTTACTAACCTTTCAAGAGGTGTTGTATTGGCACTGAAAGAGTGAAAGTGTTTAAGTGTGTCTTTTTTCCATTTCCTGAAAAGTTACGGTTTTGAACATACAAGGTTTTCTTTTTTATATTTTAGAGAAGCCAATTATTTGCACCCCTTTTTTCTCCTAATTTGGTCATAATGCCAATTAAATTAGACATAAATATTGCTGGGTAGGTACACATACCAGTGTTGATTTCGTCGACAAATACTATGACGGAAAATGTTCGTCGACTACCTTTTTTCACTGACAAAAACTAAATATATGGACAATACATTTTAGTCAACAAAATCAACTGTAGATTTGGTTGACTATAATTTTATATTAAGTCAACTAAAACTATTTCAGATGACTAAACTAAATGGAATTTGATTCAAAAGACTATGACTAAAACAGAATCAAAATTTGCTGTGAAAATCAACACAAATCACACATACTAGATAGACAGGCAGGTAGGTTGAGAAACAGACATCTGTTCATCTTACCAGATGTCAATCTTGAGCCCGTTGGACACCAGGAACTGGATGGTGTCCACGTGGCCGCACAGGTGCAGCGCCGTGTTCCCCTGGTAGTCCGTGGCCAGCAGGTCGGCCCCGAACTTGTGCAGGAAGCGGCATATGTCCACGTTGCCGCGGGCGGCGGCCAGGTGCAGGCCGGTGCGGCCGCGGTTGTCGCGGATGTTGGGGTCGCATCCCGTCTCCAGGAGCCGCTTGGCGAAGGTCAGGTCTCCGTCGATGCAGGCCTGCAGCAGGGGCACGTTGGTCTGCGACGAGTCGTTGATGAACACATAGGACATGTCCGAGTGGGTGTCCGAAAATTCCAGCGTACCTGTGGAGAAGAAGAAACGATAGAAAAGACTGTCAACATTTTTTGGAACATACAGTTATGTAGGAGCAGCCTTATGTATGATTAACCCATTAAGACCGGGAAAGCATCTGTCATTTTTAGATTTTAACCATTATCTTATACTTGGGCTGTTGAAAAATAGCAGATCTACAAGCTCACGGCACGGCACCGAGTGCCACGCTACGAGCTTGTAGATCTGTATTTTTTTGTTGTTGAAAGCGGACATTTTTTACTCTAATCTTTGCGTCTGGGGGATTTTACAAATATCTTCTAAATCCTAACAGGTTTTTTTTAAGAAAAGAAAAACTTATGTTAGTATAATATCAGTGGTTCTCAAACTTTTTTCATGTCAAGGACCCCCAAAATTATATGCGTTTGTCCGCAGACCCCGGACAAAAATATGTTGCTCCAGGGACCCCCAGAAGCAAAGTCAAAACAATATATACATTTATATTCAAAGATTTGCACACATTTTCACGTTTTTTCTTTAAAAAATATAGCAGATCTACAAGCTCGTAGCGCGGCACCCGGTGCCGTTCTACTGGATTTAGTTCTACAGGTCCAAAAGAAGGAACCTGCTGTGCTTAAAAAGAGGCATCCAAGGCAACAGAGGGCCTTTCAATACTTTCTGATCTTAATCGCTTTGGATTGGAAGGAGATCATGGAAGACTCAGTTATAGAGGATAATGAGGAGTAATAAACCGTTAACGACCCACATGACAAGCATGGAAATCACTAAATGCACATAATATGTGAGACACCGCAGCTGGCTGACGTCCACACTCTGCAGGCGAGGAGACAAAGATCTGCATTGACAGCTCAAGGCACTACAGCAATCTCTGACTGTGTCAGTGAAGTCAATGCGCTGGAGGCTAGTCTCTCACTTGTTTTTGGTGGTGGTTATATTAATTTATCTCAGATATATAATCAAGAGTCCACGCACACACATAGTCTCATCTCAATGCAACGTAAAATCTCACGACTGAAAGATGTTGTCAAGCCAAGTTTTAATGTGTGATTGTGTGAAATGACTGAAATGGGTCGATGGATCTTTAATCCATGGTTACACATTAGCCTTGGATCAAGAAGACTATGATAGATGTATTTCATCGAGACTTGGCTTTTGATTTTGCACAGTATCTAAGCAAAAGTCAGACTCGATTAAAAAAAAACATCCATGATAGTCTTGAAGTGTATCTCAGTGATACAGTCACATATCATACAAGCAGTACAGTGAATCATTCTTTTTGGGCAGAAGAACACACTGTTGATACCTGACGAAAACCAGCAGAAAACCAAACAACATGACATGTTTGGACTAATGTCCTTCATCTTGCCCAAATAATAGAAGAGGCAACAAACTGTGAAAATAGCCAATCTGCAAGCTCACAACTGTTGTGAGATTGTAGATCGGCTATTTTCTTTTGTTCAATATGTATCTGTGGAACCGAGTCAAACAAAATGTAATGTCTCCTCAACTCCTACATTTCCAAGTCCCCAGTTCAAATATGACTCTTATTTCTGGGGGTCCCAGTTCAACTATAATTCTTATTTCTGGGGGTCCCAGTTCAAATATGATTCTTATTTCTGGGGGTCCCAGTTCAACTATGATTCTTATTTCTGGGGGTCCCAGTTAAACCTATGATTCTTATTTCTGGGGGTCCCCCAGTTCAAATATGATTCTTATTTCTGGGGGTCCCCCAGTTCAAATATGATTATCTTGGGGGGTCGCGACCTGAAAATGTTGAGAACCACTGCTACAGACAGTGTAACGTTTCTAGAACGCACAGACAGATACATAAAGCCAAGTAACGGGCAGTCCAAACAAGCTAGTTGAGCTAGCGTCCGTTAGCATGCTGCTAACGCTTAGCCGTCTATAACCCGTCTATAACAGCTCCATTTAAACTGAGTGCATGGTTAGAAACACAGACAGCATCGTGTTAAAACACGGTGAAAGCGGTCCTAACCTGTTGGTGTGTTCCCAATTCAGTAGAAAAATAAATAACACGTCGCTTCGTGTCGAGCAGCAGTGCCTTCTTTTGCTTGTTGTTGTTGGTTGCAGTGTTGCCAGATTCTGCGATAGGAATAAGCAACCTGGTTTATGAAAACAAGCCCAAAATAAGTCACACGATGAGCACTTTTAAACCTACATGCGTCGGCTATTTGAACATAGCCGATCTACAAGCTCACAACGAGCTTGTATATCTGATATTTTCAAAAGAAAATCTTGAAAAAAAAGTGAAACATTTTGGATATTCTTTGGGAAACATTTATTTTAACAACACAAATCTGGTACAGGGGTCCCGGGCACAACATATTTTTATGTTGTGCCCCAATTAGATGGGGGATGGGTCCTAGGCTTGCCATGAAAATGCTTCCGAACCACTGGTTTAAACAGCATTTGGAAGCAAGCCCAAAATAAGCACTTTAGAAACAAGCCCAAAACACCACAACCCGCAACTACCAATATTTTACAAGCGACTTTACAGAAACCAAAGCCCAAAGGTGCTTATAATAAGCGGACCTGGCAACACTGGTGACGACGACGCTACAGCTGGGTACAGTCCAACTAACTCCCATTGCCCGGAGGTATGCTAGCGCCGGGATTGGTTAGTTGGTGGTTGCCAGGCAACGGCCATGGACCTCACACCGTGTTTACAAACTGCTTGCCGAATCTTGAACGTTTTTAAATAAACGAACATATTAATAATAAGGCTAAGCTAAGGAACATAAGGAAGTTAATATAGCATCGCAGTCATTTTAACCTTTTATACTTTGGCTATTGAAAAATAGCAGATATTAGCGTAGCTGGCACCGAGCTTGTATATCTGCTATTTTTGAAAAATCGTGAATATTTGTGCAAATCTTTGAATATAATATTTTTTAAAGCTAACATTTGTAACTTAAACCTTTGCTTGTGGGGGTCCCTGGAACAAAATATTTTGACATGGGGGTCCGTGGCCAAATACATATCATTTTGGGGGTCCTTGACATGAAAAAGTTTGAGAACCACTGCCTTATTATCTGACAAAGGTCTCCTCATTAAGCCCATAAGATAGACTCTAAATCAGGTTATGGTGAATTCAGCCACTATGGTCCCACTCTGTGGAATTCTATACCAGCTGATGATCTAAGCCTTAGATAATCAGCTTAGATTCTAAGGTCTGCTACAACAGTGTCTTCTTTTAAAAGCAAACTAAAGTGTGTAGTTATCTTATTGGGTTATTGGGTTCTCAAAGTCCCTGGCATGAAAAAGTTTGAGAAGCACTGGTTCAAAGTACTACACACACAGAGTTCACTATTCTAAATCCCGACTATCTGAGATCTATCCATCTATCATAGATCAATGTGAAAGATAGATGTCACACTTCTCCATGCAACCTAAGTCACATGTCGTCACCTTATTAAACTAATGGCCTAAGTCATTTTTTGAGGAAATGATATTTTTGCCTAAATCAGCTCCTCATGACACTGGCCACCTCTGGTAAAATCGCCCAACTCCTAATTGAAAAGGATCATGCTGTTCATGCCCCTTTTAGTATAAAACACGCCCCTTTTAGTATAATGGCCTAACTCCCTAGTGTGACTTAGGACAAAATAGGCCTTTTGTTTGGCCTAAGTCACATGTTTTTGTGACTTAAGCCAAATTATTTACTGATTTAGGCCATTTTGTAATTTGTTTTGCTTTTTATTTTGGCCTAAGTCAGATTTAATCCTATTTAAACCTATTTCAATCTCTTATGTTACATAACTGACAGACAGTGTTATTTCTATTTAAATAGTCATAATTTGTTATAAACATTTTGGGTGAAATGATTAAGAAATATCACATAGTTTTGTTCTGGATCAGTTTTTTATTTTTCCTGAAAACCTTGAAAAAATGACTTAGGCCATTAGTTTAATAAGGTGACGATGTTTTTCCTTTGTCCTTATACATTCTGGAGTGATTATTTTGCCATCCTGTCAAAGGTTATAGGATTTGAAATACAGATAAACCCTCTCATAGAAATATTTGGAAAAGCTGGAAAAGCTCAAGCTGGAAAAGATTCGATTTTCTGTCAAGGGCAGCCCTGCTAAATGTCTCCATAAACGGAACCCTTTTATTAATTACTTTACAACCTCACTGAATCCCCCCTTTCTCTCCCCTTCACCTCCCTCACCCTTCTTTATTATCATTGTATCCTATCCTTCTCTCCTTTTTCTTTTTTCCTCCAAATTAAACATTGATTGTCCTTATTCTTGCCATTTTGTTTTGTTTTGCTTCAATGGTTTTCTTAACATTGTTTATTCAAATCCTCACACCATGCAATAACTGTAATGTCCAATACACCCCAAAAAAACACACATACGGATACTGCTAATTACATTGCTATTGTTGCTTATTTTGTTGTTTCTTTCTTTTCTTTTCTTTTATTAATCACATCTCTTAGTTTTTATGCATGCATACAGAGATAAAGGGGGAAAAAGAAAAAGAAAAAGAAAAAGAAAACAAAGGAAGGAATACAAATGTACACCTGTACTTCTGTATCTATGTACTTTTTTCCCTAATAAAAATATTTCTTTAAAAAAAAGAAAGTTACAAACGTAAATGAGCCTCCTGCTCTGCTATATAATGTAAAAGAAATATTCCCAGTTACTTTTGATACTTTATTTCATACTGTTGTGTGAGCACAAAAAATAGACAGTACAGTATCAGACATGTCATCACCAATTCCGGCTGGAGATCCTCTTTGAGGAAAATTGCATATTCTTTTTCTGTCTCGTAGGCACTTTCAGTATACATAGAAGAATAGAATGTGGATCATTGCATAATTCAGTTCTGGCCTCTCCAGTTTCTCAAGCTTTGTGCTAAACATGATAGAATCAAACAAGAGCAAAGTAGACATTAGAAATACGATGACCCATTTTTTTCTCTTTTAAGTTGTCTGACTGCAATAATCATTGGTGAATGACATTTTTTCTTTTGTTTTGTCTTCTCAATATAAAAAACATAATCCTAAAGGCATTTTATTGAATGTACATATCTTTCAACCCATTCCCTCCCCAGATATTTCAGTAAATACACCCAGAAAGCCAGGGGATAACACAGTGAATTAAGGTAAAAATAATTACAATCTAGATTACAAACAACAGACACAGACAAAATGAGGGGAGGAAAAATAAAAACAAAAAATAAAAAAGGAAATAAAAATGTGTACATACTGTAGTGATAAACCTCAGGGCAACCGGTAAAGAGCTATGTGCTAAACACAAAGGCCATAGTGGTTAACAAGTCATAATGTAGCTTTCACTGTCCTGGGATAACGTATGAGGGACTGGCCCGTATGCACAAATGTCACGATAAGCATAACACCCTATAGACACTAAGCTGATACCAAAGCAAAAAAAAATAATCTGAAATACCACTCACACTTGTGTGCAGGGCTGCAACGAATCAACGCAAGCAAATTCTAATACCGTAGATTGTTCAATAATCCACTAAATCGATTAGTTCGATTAACCACTTAAGCCCTATTTAACACGTTCGTACAACAGTGTGGTCGTGCAAAAAAAGAGCTGCAAGCGTACGTATGCTATTTTCGGAAATCAATTGTAGAATGTTTTTTTTATAATCGATTTAATTCCGATTAGTTTCCATTAACTGTTGCGCCCCTACTTGTTTGCAGCAGCAGATGTTCTCAAAAACACAGAAAACATTAGTGAGTTATACTGCAACTCATGTGTTGAGGATATATGCCCATAATACTGCATGTAATATCAATGATGTGATAACAGTAACATCTCTAGTACCTCTTTTATCCAATGACAGTGAAATCATACAGGGACAGGTAAAAGCAAACAACACGGAATTTACGACGACATAGACATCATCGAGCTTTGCATGTGACGTACCTTGCTGACTAATAAGCGTGACTAATAAGCACTATGTACAACAACAATAAACATATTCTAGCAGAGAGTGTGTCCTATATTTGAAACGGATGAAATTCCTTCCTAATGCAGTTTGCCATGTGTTCAGTTTTGGCTCGAGTTGGGATGTGTAGTTATTAAAGCAGGGGTTTCTTTCAGATGGCCCTTATTTTTGGTCACATGGAGAAAAGACTGAGCTGTGAGCTTTTGCTCCACAATTACAAGAGGTGAAGATAGTAAGAACCAAGTGAATTACTTAAAATAACATCGTTAGGAATGGTCACAAGCTAGGGCCAGTTACATTACAAACACCATTTGGATAACTGTTGCTCGGAGAAAAAAGAAATACACTTTACTGAAATATTGGTCTTCCTCTCAAATTGAGTTTGCACACGGTTGAACGTTTAGGTGTTAAACACCCACAAAGTATGATCTCTTTCATAACAGTAAATTAAAAACTAAGAATTGTCTCTCGTGAAAGGTTAATTATTTTGCAGATACTTGGTTTTGACCCGATGACAGCGATACCTTGGTATGATGTATGGTAAAAAGAGATTATTTTCAATCCACTTGAAGGTGAAATTATCTCTTGTATACCAGTCACATTGCCTTGTTTCTGGTTACAACCCATTATAGCGAATCACATCAGTGCAACATGTTCCCAATACACATGAAAAAGTTCTATAAAGCCAGTCATTACTGGAACTAGCTTGTTGCCTTGTTTTACCTTCGCTGCTTTGAGAAAGTGCTAGTTTATGTTTTTTTGGATGTGTTTTGATTAAAAAAATAATAATACTTTACTACTGCTTTTCAAGTTGATAACCAGGTTATTGTAGCACCAAAAGTTAGTATGAATGTATCTCTGAAATAATGGTAAGATTGAAAAGTTAGGGGCAAAATAAGTTGAGGTACTGAATCAGAAAGATACAATCATACGACATAAGATAAAAAATGGAATTGATCCCCCAATAATTAAATTTCCCCATTGGCATCAAAAATGTTTAATTCAATCTTTTAAATAACTGCGTTTGTCATGGTAACAGTTATTATGGTAGTTTTGCAATAGTTTTAATGGCTGAAATGTTATGAAAATAAATGTATCTGATCCACAACATCTGAATTGACTAATTAAAGCTTAAATAAGAAAGCTTCATCGCGTGGAGTGGAGGTGTGGTGTGTGTGTGTGTGTGTGTGTAAGCGATGCAGTGCTATCCAATGGGCTGGCAATCTCCGAGGTAGCCGAGATTGACTCTCGGAAAAAAGAAAAAACAAAAAAAGGAGAAAAAAAAGAAAACAATAATAACAATCCATGATGAGAACACAGACATGAAGTCAAATCACAGAACACAGAACAATAGCACCAAGTGTCAGTTTTCATCTACTGAAAGAGCAATCACACCCCTCTCCCTCCATTTTTTAAATCTCTTTCTCCTCCGTTATCCTTTCATTCCTAAACGAGCATCGAAAACACGTTCTCAAGGGCCCACATTGCTCACCCCTCCCCCCTCCCCACCTCCCCGCGTATTCAGAGACCAGCAGGAGAGGGGCATATTTTCATTCAGTCAAATAAATGTATGTATGTATGTGTATGTGTGTGTGTGTTGTACAATTTACAATAACAATTTAGCCAGTTAGCAAACTTACATGTGTACTGTACGTGTGTGTGTGTGTGTGTGTGTGTGTGTGTGTGTGTGTGTGTGTGTGTGTGTGTGTGTGTGTGTGTGTGTGTGTGTGTGTGTGTGTGTGTGTGTGTGTGTGTGTGTGTGTGTGTGTGTGTGTGTTATTGATATTCTCTCTATCTAACAGTGGTGGAAAGTAACTAAGTACATTTACTTAAGTACTGTACTTAAGTACAATTTTGAGGTATTTGTACTTTACTTGAGTATTTCCAATTTCAAACACTTTTACTTCTACTCCACTACATCTCAGAGGCAAATATTGTACTTTTACTCCACTACAATTATTTGAAAACTTGAGTTGCTAGTTACTTTTCAGATATAAATTATGATATTATGAAACATACATGAACCACTTTAGCCCTATTTTATACCTAGGCTATTTGAAAATAGCAGATCTACAAGCTTGCAGATCTGCTATTTTCAAAGATTTTAGAACTTTTACTTTTGGTACTTTAAGTACATTTTGATGCCAATACTTTTGTACTTTTACTCAAGTCATTTTTTTATTCTGGACTTTTACTTGTAACAGAGTATTTCTACACCGCAGCATTGGTACTTTTACTTAAGTAAAATAACTCGAGTACTTTATCCACCACTGCTCTATAATCACATCACGACGGCATCGCCATCATCTCTCTCTCTATTTTGTGCCATTTTTATTTATCTATTTATTTTTTTGTAACTTTGTGAGGTGTTGATCCACCACCAACACCCCCAATATATTTCCAGTCTCTCTTTTTTTTACTCCATCCGTCATCTTTCCCTCCTCCTCCACTAGGGGCACTACAGGAGCTTGCTGCACACTTGGCAGCGGCTGACCCTGGAGTGCTGCTGGCCCTCCTTGAGGGTCTGCTGCTGGGGCGGGTAGTGGGCGAAGTCCTGGTTGGCCTCCACGGTGGTCAGCCAGAAGCTGAACTTGTTGGCGAAGTAGTGGCACGTGCCCTTGGCGCCGTTGCACTCGATGAAGGGCGTGGCGCGGAAGTCCTCCAGGCACGACCCCGGGGACACCAGGGACTGGCCGCCGCCCTCGGCGCCGGCGGCTGTGTGCTGGGAGGAGGAGGAGGAGGAAGGAGAAGCAGGGATATTAGTTCACAAAAACTGTATATTTATATATCCTAGACCATACCCGTCCGGGGATATGATCTGATTGTGATATGATATGATTCTCAAATAAAGTTGTCTTTGCCATAAAATAGTTGCCTCTACCTTCCTAAATATTAGTCTTTTTGGCCCAGCACCTGTACGTATGCTTTGCATTTGGAGGTCCTTGACATGGAAAGAAGTTTAAGAACCACCCGCTGTGTGACGTACCATGAGGAAGGAGTATCCTATCCACAGGCTCCTCCAGCCCGGTGGGCAGGTAGGGATGGTCATGTCCTGGCTGTGTACCGCCACTGCCTGCGACGGAGCCTCGCACACCGAACACCTGCACAGGTCATCCAGCAGAGGTTAGAGTCAGTTAAAGGTTCTATGACATTCATTTTTACTTTTTTTTTATCTTTTATGTTTTTTGGGGGGTTTTATGACCTCAATTACACCCAAAAAAATCAGAACTTTGAACATTCAGTGGATTTTCTGTGGTCTGGGGTTTTCTGAATAATTAGGCTGAAAAGTAATCTGAGCTTGGCCCTTGGGCAGTGATGTCACAGGCCATTAATCCGCCCACTCTCCTCCTCGCCCCTATCCTTTCCTTTGGGGGGGGGAGCAGAGGCGATGATTGACAGGCAAAATCCCTCAACAGCGACACCCGCAGGCAAAGATTTCTTTTTTCATTGCAGTTGAAAAGGCTTTAGAAATGTGAGAGAAAAACACCTGCCATGGATCACTGGAGTGGATTCTTTTGTTAAAACTTTTTATACACGTTTGAAGGACCATGACAAAGACTTTTAATGTGTGGTAAAACTGAACGTCATGAAACCTTTAACACAGGGTCGAAACGGCAACTCTCACAAACCAAATGGATCAATTCAGGTTTAGTAGTAAAAATATGAACCCCATCCCGGTCTTTCATCGCCATTAGGATCACGATGTGGGCCAATCGAGAAACAGTTATACAGTTATACAGCTATACTAAGCATGCAACTCATAGTCACTATACTGTAAGTACAATTTTCTTTCGTCTGAAATACCTGCAGTTTAAGGGTTGAAGAACAATTAACAATATGTATTTGGTGAGGATGGCTATTTCTTTCAAACAGCTTTGACATGAAAACATGCCCCTCCCCCCAAAAATACAGATAATTTTAAAGGAGTAGTTCACCCCAAAAACATATCTTATTTTCTATCAATTACACACCCCATGAAGCATTGAATTCATGGAGATGTTTTAGTTTATGTCACATTCCTAAGCCAATAATTAAAAAAAATGTTTTTTTAAAAATCTTAACGCTTAACGGGAAACTTTAAAACTGGGTTTAAACTTTTTTTAAACCCACGGACACCATGCTTACCTGCTGATGTACTGTGGTATCTGTTGCTCGCCAACGGGCATCATGGGAATGGGAGCGGTGGTAGAGAGCCAGTACGACTTGTCGTTGCGGCTGGCGTAGTAGCAGATCTCGTTGGGCGAACAGTACAGGAACGGAATGGTATTGAACCTGGGGAGGCAGGAGCCGGCTAGACCTGGGGGAGGGAAGGAGTGAGGGAGGGACTTTACACTACTGGTAACATTTAGCAAGTAGCTATAACTATAACTAATGTCGAACAACATCATATAAATAGTGTGGTTGGTTGCACATTCATACCGAGGTCCTGGTTGTGAGCCTTCTCCTGTCCCTCCACGTAGAGCAGACTGTACCCGTCCCAGAGCTTGGCCATGCCCTGAGGGCACATGGGCACCTGGTCGTTCTGACTGTGCTTCACCAGGGTGTAGCCGATGCTGGAGCTGCGACCCACGCCGCCCGGGGCGCCGGGCAAGCCAGGCTTACCGGGGAAACCTGGGTTTGGGGGCGGAGGGGTCGGGGGGTTTTGGGGGGAAACAGCCAGAGATTAGATTTAGGCATGCAACGATTCACTGGACTCACGGTACGATTCCAATCACGATACTATAGGTTCACGATAAGATTTGTCACAATGTTTTAAACATACATTTATTTTCCAGACAAACAACCAAAAAAACGTTTTTTTTTAAATAATTTCTCTTAAACAAATCCAGTATTTTGTTGCATTGCGATACATTGTTTTATCAAATCGATTTAAATTGTCACCAGTTTGAATTGATTTTAATCGATTTACGATACATCGTTACATGCCTGATTAGATTAGATCAGTGGTTCTTAAAACGTTGTTATTTCAAAGACCCCCCTATAACTCTGAGTGTACAAATGGAACCAAACGTCCATTTGTACACTCTCAGAGTTACAGACCTCTAAGGGTCCGTTTGGTTCCATTTGTACACTCTCAGAGTTACAGACCTCTAAGGCTCCGCTTGGTTCCATTTGTACACTCTCAGAGTCACAGACCTCTAAGGGTCCCATTTGGAACCCCCTCAAGGAACCCTGAGACCCCACTTTGAGAAACGGATTAGATTAAACGTATTATTTTTATTTCATAATGTTGGGGAAAGTGATGGGAAACTATTTCATACAAAAATCTGGAGTTTTTTGTTGTTGATGTTGAGGGTTTAAAAAACACAGGACAAAGAGGATAGCCTGTGATTAAATACCAATGCATTTAGATGGTAGCTGGATGTTAGATGGTGATGTCTTTTAGTTGATTTTTAAATCTCTGTGTTGTTATTCATGTCCTCACCGTTTGCTAGTATTTTAATGTTGTTTTATGCTTTGCTTTTCTTTTTTGCTTGTATTTGTACTTTTTCTGTAATTGTTTTCTTGCTCTGTAAAGCACTTTGAGCTGCATGTCATGAAAGGTGCTATACAAATAAAGTTTATTATTATTATTAATACAAAATAAATACCAGGAAGAGGTCAAATTAATTTTGACTAGAGAGACAGTGAGACAGAAGGACATGGAGCAACACTGAGATGTGAGAGAGAGAGAGAGAGAGAGAGAGAGAGAGAGAGAGAGAGAGAGAGAGAGAGAGAGAGAGAGAGAGAGAGAGAGAGAGAGAGAGAGAGAGAAAGAGAAAGAGAAAGAGAGAGAGAGAGAGACAGTAAAAAAGAGAGAGAGAGACCTTGTTCTCCAGTGGGTCCAGGGAATCCAGGGGGTCCGCCATCTCCAACAGGTCCGGGTGAACCGGCAGAACCCATCCTACCGAGCGCACCCGCAGCACCGGGCCGTCCCTTACCACCTGCATGGGGGCAGGGGGCAAACGATCACACAATTAGTACGAATGAGAGAGCTTGAGACTAAATAACAACAGAGTACAGAAGTCCTGACGTCACTCGTTCATCCCCATGGGTCGTAGAAGTACTTTCTCTATGGAGAATAACATTGTGTCATCTTAGAATCGTCTCATATAAGAATTGTGGTCCAAAAATAAACAAACTGTCTCGGGGCTATTGTCAGGGAGGAGGCTCTGTATCGTTTATGATAGTCAGTCACTTATATTTGATACAGTGTGTTTCTGGCGAAAATGTAACTAATTCAGAATGTCCCATTTCACAACTTTTCCAATGTATAAAAATCCTTTGAAAATAGCCGATCTACAAGCTCACAATGCGTCGCATCGCGACGCATTGTGAGCTATTTTCAAATGGCCAAAATGTATATAGGGCTGAAGTGGTTAATGTGTGTTTTGTAATAATACTCAAAATCTACAAAGTAACTACTAACTAAAGTTGTCAAATAATTGTAGAGGAGTAAAAGTACAATATTTGCCTCTTGAGATGTAGTGGAGTAAAAATACTGAAAATTGGAAATACTCCAGTAAAGTAAAAATACCTCAAAATTGTACTTAAGTACAGGGAGTAAATGTACTCAGCAGTGGTAGAACTCACTTTCTACCACTGCCCAGACAGTGATGCAGTGCTATTATGTTGTTCCTGTGCTTTGAGCCCCATGACTCACCTGCTCGGCCGGGCGACCCAGGACCGCCGGGCTCTCCAGCATCGCCGGGTAACCCGTCGCCCCCGTGGCTTCCGTGATCTCCAAAGGTCCGGATGGGGGCAGAGCTAGGTATGGTGCGGCCAGGCACTCCCTGACGACCAGGGGCTCCTGCAAGAAGAACGCAATGCAGAGGTGGAGAAGGATTTAGACCTGGACAGGTACAGTACTGCTAAGTACCGTATTTTCCGCACTATAAGGCGCACCGTCAGTGCGCCTTATAGTGCGGATGCGCCTTATAATCCGATGCGCCTTACAGTATATATGTATCAATATTGGTTCCCTTGGTTTCCGCACTATAAGGCGCGCCGTCAGTGCGCCTTATAGTGCGGATGCGCCTTATAATTTGGTGCGCCCTATATATGAAAAATTGAAAATAATACATTTATTGAAGGTGCGCATTATACTCAGATGCGCCTTATAGTGCGGAAAATACGGTATGTTATATCATATCTCTAGACAGTGGTGGATTTTTTTGTTTTACTTAAAGGGATAGTTCACCCCCAAAATGACTTTTTTCTATGGATTAGTCACCCCGTGGAGACTTGAATTCATGGATATATTTCTGTTTTTGTCGCATTCCTAATTTGATGACTGGCAGCGGTTCCGGTAGGAGACACAAAGAGTCTCCTTTGTGTCTCCTACCGGAACCGCTGCCCACCGGTCCGCTGGTCATCAAATTATTGGCTTAGGAATTCGAAAATGTAAGTCATTTGAAAACAGCAGATCTACAAGCTCACAACTCGTTGCGTTGCAAACGCGTTGTGAGCTTCTAAATCGACTATTTTCGAATATCCAAAGTTTAAAATAGGGCTCAAGTGGCTTTTGTAATAATCAAAACCTACAAAGTAACATGTAACTCAAGTTTTCAAATAATTGTAGTGGAGTAAAATATTCAAAATGTACCTGAGATGTAGTGGAGAAGAAGTATAAAGTATTGAAAAATACTCAAGTACCTAAACATTTTGACTGACGTACAGTACTTGAGTAACTTAAAAGTTGAAAGTTACTTTCCACCACTCTATTTATGTGACCATTAACCCTGTCGTATGTTAAATCGGGTTCATGCCATATACTTACACACTGTGTAAGTGTGTAAGTCGCTCCATCTCTATCTAGCTGCAGTATATCTATTTATCTAGAATAGATTAAAATGTAAATATTTGCCACTCTACCTCGCATTCCCTTGGGTCCTTTGCCTCCATAGTAACCGTTATCGCCAGGAAGGCCTTTGAGGCCAGGTGTTCCACCATAGCCAGACGCGCCGTTCTCCCCTAAGAGAATCGCACAAAAAAAAATTACTTTAGTTAGATCAAATAACATATAAAATAACAAAGTATAGTGGAATTAAAATAATGAATGACAACCAATGAACAAACTTTGATTTGGTTCATTTTACTGTAGGTCATACAAGGGCAACTGGCGGCCCGGGGGCCACATGCGGCCCCCACCTTCACTTAATGCGGCCCGCAGAATACTGATATATTATTGATTTCAGCTGTTACAATTCCAAACATGCAAACATGACCCGCTTTAATTACTTCAGTTATTATTATTAGTTTAATGGCTTTTTTTTAATGTCCAATGTATTTGTATTTAAGTTCATGAAGTGAACTTAAGTATAACTAAATACATTTGAAATTAAATAAAAAAGTTGCTTTTCAGGATTCCAATTCCAAAATAGCAAAAATAGCAGATCTACAAGCTCAAAACGCATCGCGATGCGAAGCGTTTTGAGCTTTCAATGTGGCCCTCTGGAGTGAGTGTGGAAATATATAGTGGCCCTCTCCATCATGTAGGTTTTAGACTTCACACCTCCCAAGAAGTTATGCAATATCAGAAATGCATTATGGGTATTCTAGTATAGGTCTAGTAACATTGGCAGTACACTTAAGAGATTCTTGCAAATATAGCCTGCACAAAGACACTCCTAGTATACACATTCGTCAACTACATACTAACATGATGGATAAGCCCCTACAAACTCATTTTGCATTCAGTCCTCAGCAAGTGAGCTATGATTTATTTTTTGTCTTTTATGCCTTTATTGATAGGATAGTCTGACAGGAAATGGGGAGTGACATGCAGCAAAGGACGTCGGGATCGGGACTCGAACCCGCGATGCGCCGTCAGGCTACATTGGAGCCTTAAGTGCCCGGTGCGTATGATTTCTGTCAAGGGGCGTCGGTCGAGCCCTTCCTCACCTTTGAAGCCCATGCCGCCATAGAGTGACGGGGCGCCAGGGCGCCCACCTTCTCCTTTTGCGCCAGGGGTCCCGGGGAAGCCGGGAAGTCCAGAATCACCTCTGTCTCCCTGGGCTGTGCCGGGTCCGGGGGGCCCCGGTTGGCCAGGAGGACCACGGACACCTGGAGGAGAGGAGAGGAGACGAGAGATTAAACGCTTTACATTGTCTTACGTTGTGGTGGATATAATAACCTGTGAATGGTTCAAATGTAGACATTTGAAACGTCTTCAGATTTGTATCGATAACATTGATTTACCCCATTCTCCGTCCAATCCAGGCAGACCAGGATCTCCTAGTGGTCCAGGAACGTCAGAACCCACGGTCTCACCACGAGGTCCAGGTAGACCAGGGAAACCTTGACCTCCAGGACCACCTGACAACCACAAACAAAAAAACACACACACACACACACACGCACACACACACACGCACAAGCTTTAGAATGTCCCTGTACCATTGTCTATGCACAAAAAAATTCTAATCATTATAGAATATAACAAAATATATATAATATAATATAAGTATATATGGATTCCTCCTTACCTTGTTGTCCTCGTTCTCCTTTGGCTCCGTTGTAGCCGGGTCCTCCTGCATACGACACGCCCCTCTCTCCCTTGAATCCCGGGTTTCCTGGCGTTCCCGCACGACCTCCACCACTTCCACCTGGAAGCGGAAACCCCCCATAGATCAGTGATTATAAAAACGTCTTAAGTTCAAGGACCTCCATTAGAACCCATTAAGACCTGGGACGCATCTGTGTCATTTTTAGATTTGAGCTAAAAAAAACATTATTTTACACTTTGGCTATTCAAAATAGCAGATATACAAGCTCATAGCGCGGCACCGAGTGCCGCGCTATGAGCTTGTATATCTGCTACTTTTGAAACATCGAGAAAATGTGTGCAAATCTTTGAATATATATTGTTTTAAAGCAAACATTTTGAACTCAAATCTTTGCTTCTGGGGGGGTCCCTGGAACAAAACATTTTGAGATGGGGGTCCGCAGCCAAAAACATATAATTTTGGGGGTCCTTGAGATGAAAAAGTTTGAGCACCACTGACATAATAACATACGTTTTTTTTCAAAAAACAGTTCAGAAGACATTTTGTAGAATCGGCCTCAGGTCTCAATGGGTTAAGACCACGGACCCTTATGGTGCGTTCACACGGGCCAGATACAAAGATACAAAGATACAAAGATACACAGCATCTTTGTCGCTGTGTCGCTTTGTATCTGTGTTGCTCAACGTGGTCGTTGACGTCATCAAACGTGTGGACATCGGAGCTACAGTTGTAGTTTTGTATCTTTGTATCTGGAAGTTGATCCCAGCTCAACTTGAATGTGTATCTTTGTGTCTTTGTCGCTAAAGCTACAGCTACCAACGTCACATGTATCTTTGTATCTTCATGTCGCTGGTTTCCATTGAAAATGAATGGTAGCCTGTATCTTTGTATCTGCCCGTGTGAACGCACCATTACAGGTCTGTAACTCCCGAGAGTGTATAAATGGAAACAAGGGTTCACTTGGTTCCTAACTGTGAAAAATATGTTGTGCAGGGACCCCCTGGAACCCCCTGGAACCCCCTCAAGGACACCCTGGGGGTACCTGGACCCCACTTTGAGGACCAGTGCCATAGATATCGTTCAATCGACCAATCAGGGCTTGGTTGTGGGTTCTAATCTGCAATCCTTTTGTACACCTACAGTGCGTAAGAGAGGACCAAACCAGGGCCAGAAAACGTAACAAAAAAACACGGCGCATGTCTTTGCTTAAACGGCTATAGACGTTTTTGGAAAACAATACG
>NC_139956.1:7384045-7399045 GCF_963454915.1 Gymnoscopelus microlampas
ACCGGCAGCGGTTCCGGTAGGAGACACCAAAGAGTCTCCTTTGTGTCTCCTACCGGAACCGCTGCCCACCGATCCGCTGGTCATCAAATTATTGGCTTAGGAATGGGACAAAAACAAAACAATATACATGAAGTATTTTTTTGGGTGAACTATCCCTTTAATGCACCACAAAAACACACGGTTTTGTCCCGGTGCTCCTGGTGGTATAAATACCAACACCAGAACACAAGACCAGTTGGTTCCAAACCTCACCTTTAAGTCCTGGTGCTCCCGGGATGCCGTCTCTGGTTGCGCGTCCTGGAGGCCCCTGTGGCCCTTGGGGTCCTGGTCCGCCAGGGGTCCCAGCATATCCCGGGGTGCCCTTCATACCGGCAGGCCCCGTGTAACCGGGGTCACCTCTCTCTCCCTTCCTACCAGGAAAACCTGGATGGATGGATGGATGGATGGATGGATGGAGAGACACACACACATGCAGTTAGAACCTCTATAGATTCACCTCTATCAGCTAAACAACTTCCAATTAGAGATCAATATTTATCAATGGCTGAGTTTCACCTACTGTAGGCATTGATAATAGTAAATAAAAATAATCTTATGGGGTGTGATTTTCCATGTAAATCCAAATCGTTTGTATAACAAAACAACAAGGAGTAATACTAATTACAGAAATAAATACAATTCACAAGAACTCTAAATGGAATATTGAATAACAACTGAATATTCAAAGAGAAATGGATACAGTCAAGAAATTGTAAATAAATCTATACATGTAACACAAACATATCTTCTTGCTGTTGTTATTACAACTTACCTTTCACACAAATATTATACATACTACAACATATCAAGTGTTTATAAACAATTGGCAAAATGCAGCAAAACTGTATAAAGAAATTCATTTTGTCTTCACACACGAACACAGTTTATGGCAATTGAGAGAACAACAATGTAAATGCTCTGGGATGATTACATTGTTTGCGAGTTAGGCTGCAATTGCACGTAGATTAGGAAGAAGATTAATTCATTCATCATGACATGTCTGACAATGCTATAATATCCAAAAGAAAAAATTAAAGGGCAATTCAAGATCAAGAAAAAATATTAATGAAATATTAATACATTTGAATTGCCTAAGATGGTCAAAATACAATTTTACGTATAGTGCCTGATTCATAACATACAATTTACAACATAACCATATCCAGAAAAATCAAGGTCAATTCCAGAATGAATTAGCTTGGTTTAATTGCACACACATAGCTACAAAGCCTAAAGTCACTGGTTTCCTGCAAGAATCTATAGGCTTTTTTACTCTTAAAAGGATAACATTTATCTAGTTTGGAACAACACATATTTTTAAATTGGGATAACAAACGCTTCATTGGAAAATAACAATTCAAGTTTGTATTGAACCAAACTAGCCAAAGAGCCACTCTTTAAGAGTACAGAATTTGCCGGTTACATTGTTAAGTTGAGTCAGGAGCGTTGGACTTCACACAAGCTTATTGGAGTTACTGCGTTACACACACACCTAGCATATGTTAGCTTCAGTGGTGGAAGAAGTACTCAGATTTTTTGCCTCAGTAAAAGTAGCAATACCACAATGTAGAAATACTCTGTTACAAGTAAAAGTCCTGTATATTACTTGAGTAAAAGTTAAAAAGTATTGGCATCAGTGTATACTTACAGAACCAAAGCCTCTGAGATGTACAGTAGTTGAGTATAAAGTATTGAAAAATAAAAAATACTCAAGTAAAGTAAAAGAACCTCTCAATTATACTTAAGTACAGTACATTCCACCACTGGTTAACGTCATGTTTCAGGCTCCAACACACAAACAGCTACAGGTTAGTGCCGGCTGCAATATCAAACCAAATAGTGACAAAAAAAACGTCACACATATTTGGGGAGTATGTTCTCTGCTTCAGTTCTGACTCTCTCAAGTTGGATTGAGAGGTGCTGAAATACAGGGCAAAATGTTCATCCTAACAAGTCCTTTAATTGTGCTTTAGGTCTGAAAATCTTGCCACAGAACAAGTAAGAAAATCTGCCAATGCGACCTCAAAAGCAATGAACTTCACTTGATTTTGAATTCAAGCGACTTTTAATCACTTGAATTTAAGTGCTGTAAGTGAAGCCCATGAAAATAAACAAAGTGAGAAAATGAAGGCAAGTCAGCCCGCTTGTTTCATTGTCACTCGATTCAAACACAAAGCCAACTCCTGAAGCAACAAGCCAAATGAACTCAACTAAGTTGGAGCGGGACAAACCTTCTAAATCAAACACAAAGATTAACCGACTTGTTAAGATGGACATGTGTTTTGTTTGTTGCAGTGTATTACATCATACACTACAAGGTGAGAGCAGCAGTCAGGTTGCTTTGGGGGGCTGAAGGGTTTAGGATGACAGTTAGGGCGGTTTGGTATATATTGCTTGCTTGGAGGAGAGGATGGAGAGAGGGGAAGCGAAGGTATGGAGCTGGGGGAGGAGGGGGGTGGGGGGTGGGAGAGAAAGAATACCTCACCTTGGCAGCCTACCGAGTGACCGAACACCAACAAGAGAAGAATTGATGGAGGGATGAGATGGTACAGGTGAGGATAGTGGTGAGTGTATAGGAAAGGAGATGAGAGGACAAGGAGAGGAGATGAGGAGGAGGAGAGATGGAACAGGGGAGGGAGACGAGATGATGAACGTTTTGGTGACACCGAGATTTACACAAAAACAAACAATGGAATATGTAACCATTGTCAGGGACGTGCACAGATAGACTCTAGGTGTAGAGCACCTGCCCTTTGCCCTCTTGACCAGAAGTGCCCTTTTGAAAAAAAGGAAAAAAACGTTTTTTTCTTCAGTTTACAGCAGGGGTCTTCAAGAGGGGGTCCGGGACCCCTAGGGGGTCCTCAGAGTTACTACAGGGGGTCCGCCAAATCTTTATGTGATATGATTTTTCTTTTTACCATAACCACTCGAAACCTAGCATCCCTTTTCTGAGGAGAACTTTAGCCAAAAATAGCAGATCTACAAGCCCACAACGCCTCGCTGCGAGGCGTTGTGGGCTTGTAGATCTGCTATTTTTGGCAAAGAGGTATAGGTGTAGAGGGAAAAAAGAGCAGACCAAGTAAACAAAAAAAAGTATAATTTACTTGAGCACCTGCTCAAGTAAAGTGGTCTGTGCACGCCACTGACCATTGTGTTTTAAATAGGGGGGGGAAATGGAGGATGGGGAAAGAGAGAATCAAGTGAGAAATGTACCAACAAACGAGATGAATGAAAGGGGTGGTGGGTGGGTGGGGGTGGGGGAGGGGTCGGGGGTGGGCTCTAGGTCTTGGTGGATGCCTATATATCTTGGAAATTGAACAATTAAAGTTTCAATATATCTTAAACAAAAAAAACATCAAGATGTCTCTCTATTCAGGCGAGCATGAATGTTCTCAACTCTAGAGCACGGATTCAAATAATGTGATATGAAAAAAACAGAACTCTAGAATTCCAGGATGCTCCACAGCCGTTATATATATATATATACCATCAATGTTCCACAGTTGCATTAATATAACACCTGTAGAATTATGGTATACCATAATTCTACAATGCTACATAGTCCTTATAATGTATATACCATGGAGAGTGCTGAAAACAATGTTATGATTGAATCTAGCTATGCAATCTGAGTCAGGGGTAGGGCTTGATAAGCGTTATGCTTCTCCCTGTTCCCCTTTTTCGGCATCTTGGAATCTCTAAATGGACCTGACCACCTGGTACCATAGGCTTGTTTGAGACTGTGACACCGTGGCAACTTCATTGTTCATAAATTGCACATAATTACATATATGTCTTTTCTGAAAATAAACTGAACTGAGACTGAACCATCATTCAACAGTGATATATACTGTACCATAATTCTACAATATTCCATAGTCGTTCCAGAGTGGTTACATACATAAATAGTTGTTATATATACAATAATGATACCGTGTCCCATAGTTGTTATACACCATAATTATGAAATGATCTATAGTGGTTATATAATAGCCTGGGATCTAGACTGATTGCTACGTTCACCGTTTTTTTTTTTTTTTCCCCCGCATATCTCCGTGCAGAAACGGGAGAAAACGACCTGCGGCTTCTGATTGGACTGTGGGGGGGTGGGGGGGGGAGGGCACCGGGGGCGGACGGCCAGTGTTGTCCAATGTAAAACTCGAGTCACTTCCTGACTTGCCTACGTAATTGAAATACGAGTCAAATAGGACCCTGGCCAGACTGAGTGTAGCCAAGTGAGAGACGAACGTAGCGAATCAGTCTGGATTCCAGGCTAGTTATACAGTATACCATAATTCAATCATGTTCCATAGTGGTTATGTAACATAATTCAATCATGTTCCATAGTGGTTATGTAACATAATTCCATCATGTTCTATAGTGGTTATATTATTGTTTATATATTAGAAGTATACCTTTCCCATAGAGTTTACATACCAATGTTCTATAGTCCTTTTACACCAAGATTCTACCACAATCCATCAGTGATTATATACAATATTTATACCATGTCCCATAGTGTTTATGTACCATAATCATACCATGTTCCATATACCATACAGTGCATCTAGAACGTTCTATAGTCATTATACGCCACCATAATTCTACCATAATCCTCGACAAGCGGTTATTTTTCCATGATTGTGGACTTGTTTTGCTCACCTGGTGATCCGTTTAGACCGCTGTTACCAGGAAGACCGCGAGGTCCGGTGGATCCAGGTCCGCTTGGAGCGGGACTACCGGGACCGCCGGGGATACCGGGCACACCGTCCAGACCACGCTCTCCCTTCAGTCCAATGAAACCAGAACGCCCATCCGCACCTGGCAAGACGGGAGAAGAGAAATATATAATGTTTGTTCAGAAATGATCTTTGATGGGGAATTCTGAACCGGAACAGACGGGACCACTTAACCACTTAAACCCAATATACTTCATTGACCAGGGTACCCCAGGGGGGATCTGTGTGTGGCACTCTCTTTTTCCCCTCTACACCAAATCTCTTTGCCGATCTCCAAGCTCACAACGCATCGCAATGAAAGCCATCGTAACGCAACGCGTTGTGACCTTGTACTGTATATCGGCGATTTTCCCCGAATGTTCGCTTCAGAATGAACACTACTGAGTAAAAATGTACTTGAGTAAAAGTATAAAAGTATTTCAAGCTTTCAAATGTATAGACATCTTTTGAAAATAGCAGATCTACAAGCTCACAATGCGTCGCAACGCGACGCATTGTGAGCTTGTAGATCGGCTATTTTCAAATGGCCGATATGTAAATAGGGCTGAAGTGGTTAATGTATGTTTTGTAATAATAATCCAAATCAACAAAGTAACTAAAGTTTTAAAATAATTGTAGAGGAGTAAAAGTACAATATTTGCCTCTGAGATGTAATGGAGTAGAAGTAAAAGCATTGGAAATTGGAAACACTCGAGTAAAGTACAAATACCTCAAAATTGTACTTAAGTACAGTACTTGACTACATGTACTTAGTTACTTTCCACCACTGCTGCCTTTCTACATAATTATTCTCTTATATCGTTTCACTCACCAGGCCCTCCAGGACCTCCTGGGGTCCCAGGTTGTCCCTTGTCTCCGGGGAGCCCTGGCAGCCCGTTCTGTCCCGGTCTACCCCCTGCCGAGCCGAACACGTCTCCGGGCTGGCCCTTGGCTCCCGGTAGTCCAGGAAGACCATCCTTTCCCCTGCCTCCGTCGTAGCCTGTTCCTGGAAGGCCTGGACCGCCAGCATCTCCTCTGGGTCCCGGGAATCCTTCAGAGGAGAGAAGGATGGATATGGATTAGTGGCCTGCTGTTAATTTCAATTTCTTCCATTGAAATTATTACATTTCTCCCCCCTCGGACATACCTGTAGACCACACCAGGCACAGATTACTTTTTTTTTGTTGCTCTCCCTCATGGAGCTACTTGCGGATTATACCAGGGCCAGTCCCACCCTCAGGTGGACACGCACTGACCTTTTGCACCTTAATCCCATGTATAATGCACAAACTTTTTGCCTTTTTTTCTTTTTTATTGCGCTTTATTTTTCTCTCTAAGCACCTTAACGTCTATAAGTATATCATGCACAGTATACATACATTGCTGCTATGCTCAGGCACCTTAGTTTTCTTTATCTCAGGTACTTAAATATGTAGATAACTTGTTTGGCCTTCTATTGTTATCTTGTTCGATCTCCTTCCCACTTGCCCCCCACCCCTCTTCTTCTTCTCTCTCCCCACTCTTCTTTCTATGGAACTAACGTTGCGATGGGAATGACGTACAAAAACGAATTTCACCCACTTTTTTACCTTGTAAACCTGTGATGTGACAATAAACCTGATTCTGATTCTTCTGATTACATTAGGGGCAATAAAAAAAATACATTGGTGATAGAGGTGCAACAGTTAATCAAACTAATCGATTTAATATATTATAAAAACAAGCATTATAATTTAATCTTCATTAATCTGTGCACTTTTTTGCTATTTTTGCTATTGATGGCATCACAAAAAAATAGGGCTTAAGTGGTTAATCTGATTAATTGATTTAGTGGATTATAAAAAAAACTATTAGAATTGTTTTCACATGGATTTGTTGATGTTTATGTTCATGGGGCGGCAGTGGATCAGGGGTCGAGCGGCCGGATGGGAACGGTGAGGTTCCCAGTTCGATCCCGGGCTCCCCCAGAGTTAGTGTCGAAGTGTCCTTGAGCAAGACGCTGAACCCCTAATTGCTCCCGATGAGCAGGTTGGTGCCTTGTGCATGGTTTCCTCCGCCATCGGTGTATGAATGTGTGTGTGAATGGGTGAATGTAATGCACAATCTACGTAGAGTGCTTTGGATAAAAGCGTTACATAAATGCACCTTTTACCATTTGATGTGTAAACAATTTTAGAAAAAAAATAAAAATAATGATGATTGAAAAAGCTGTCGATAAATTAATAGCTAAGAAAAGAATGGAGCGTTCCTGCTCTACCTGGTGAGCCATGTGTTTACCTGATGGTCCCGGCTGTCCTCCAAACCCAGGGTCTCCTCTCTCTCCCTTGGCACCGTTGAAGCCTGGCCGGCCAGAATTTCCTGGCAATCCATCCGTACCCTTAGGACCTTTGAACAAGACCAGAAAGGTTTAACTTGCACAAAGTATTAGAACAAATTAATTTGACAATGGGATATACTGTATATTACTGTAGATTTAGTTCTTAGCAGGTGGAGTTGGCATTGAGGCTTACGAATGGATACTAAACGTAACATGTTCAAAGTAACCTTTTTCAACGCCATTCCTCTTTTTGTGCCTACGGGTGCAGTAAGCGATATAGCACCTTCAATATCATGATTTATATTCTTAAGAATTTGAATCAACTCAAAGCATCACAATAATAAATGCTCAGGAGTGAAGTCTTCTCTTCATTTATCTGTACACTGGAGGCTAGGACAAAACACTATTCAGATCACAGTATTACATACAAATAAAAAGCCAATGACATCTCAAAGTAACCAATCAGGTGCATGCTGAGCTTTTACCTGGTCGTCCCGGTAGACCGGGAAACCCGGGGTCTCCCTCTTCGCCAGGTACGCGGCACGGTAACACTTGGCCTGGTAGCGGTCACACACACACATTAGCATACAGAGACAGGTACATGGCACGCACAACAGCAATGTGAGGACCTTTAAGCTACGACGCAGCTGTCTAGGCCGTCAAGCTAGAACTTATACCATTACACTTTGTATGTATTTGTATCGTAACCACTTAAACCCTAAACACTTTGGTGACTGGGGGGGGTCCCCCAGTGGTCTATGCTTAACCCATTGAGACCTGAAGCCGATTCTACATGTCTCCTAAATCTCAACAGTTTTCTGAAAAACGTTTGTTTCTATATCAGTGGTGCTCAAACTTTTTCATGTCAAGGACCCCCAAAATTATATGAATTTGGCCGTGGACCCCATCAACATATTTTGTTCCAGGGACCCCCCAGAAGCAAAGATTTTAGTTAAAAATGTTTGCTTTAAAAATGTATATATTCAAAGATTTGCACACATTTTCAAGATTTTTCAAAAATAGCAGATCTACAAGCTCGTAGCTCGGCACTCGGTGCCGCGCTATGAGCTTGTATATCTGCTATTTTTGAATAGCCAAAGTGTAAAATAATGCTTTTTAGCTCAAATCTAAAAATGACACAGTTCCAGGTCTTAATGGGTTAAGTTGGTCCCCTCCTTTTTCCCCTCGACACCAAATCCCTTCGCTGAAGAGATTTGTAGTGAGGCTGTGAGGTTGTAGATCTGCTATTTTTGGCGAATCGTCACCTATTCTTCGATGAATGTTCGCCTATTACGAAATGCCCAGAATAGAGATGCTAGGGTTCAAGTGGTTAAATATACATATACAGCAGGACAGATATCTATACTATATATAGCTATACAATACTGCACTATGTACTATATAAATACGTATAGTCATCTGTACCAGCGTTTCTCAACTGGTGCATGGGCACGCACATCCACACATAATAACAATAGGTGCACGATTCAAAACAACTTGTGAAGAAAAAAAGGAAAAATTCTTATACTTATTGGTTGAGGCTATTGATGGTGACCCTGTTACCATATTACGGACACTGGCTGCTTTAGCGCCTAATTGGTTGTTTCAGGTGCTTTCTATTCATCTTGGATGATGATTGTGAGACCTGCCCGTTTCCTGGGCCCTGCAAATACGGTACCTGTCCCTTCACGAAGACCTCTGGTTGAAAGTTTGCACTATTAATAAATCACTGTTTCTGGGAGTATTCAAAACAGTTTGTGGATTTTTCCTTTTTTTCTTCACCAGGTAAAATTGAGTCCCATGCTAAACCAGTTGAGAACCAGTATACGGTACCTGTTGTATTTACCAGACAGCTATTTTGGAAGACACATACACATACACATACTGCACAACGCTAGATGTGTGGCACAATCTGGTTGAAATAGCTAACATTTCTACATGATACTGGGTCTCGTAATCTTAAATCTCTGTTTTTGTCATCAGTGCTGGACATAATGTTATCTGTATACAAAATTGGCAACACTCCATCAAGTTAAAACATTTGAAATACAAAATATTGTGAATGTGTTTCACAATGTGATTGTCCATCGCTTCCTTTCATGCTGTTACAGTTTGGTGTCTGATTATTGATTATTTGCATTCATTAGATTAATTTATGTTTGATTATGAGAATGTTATTTGAGTGTTGTCGGTTGAATGGAAGTTAGTAAAAAAGAAAAAATCATCACGTTTACCGTCGGTTAGCCAGACTTCAAACAGTAGAATTAGAAACATTCGGAATGGTTATAGTCATCGTTTTGTGTCTGCGGATTGTTATTGTTGTTTCAGTTAACCCCACCCTCCCACCCGCCCATTCAAACCCTCATTGGTTAAAGCTCTTAGCAGAGGCGCGGCTTAAAAATAAAAAAAACATGCGGCAGGGTTTCAGCAGCTTTGATTGGAGGGAGAAGGAGACTATATCTGTCCAATGATTGGATGGAATGCCTAAAACGTGTCACAGTGGGCGGGGAATGTATTGCCGAAAACCGTCGGCTGTCAATCATCAACTGACTCCGCCCCCAAATGGAATCCCAGGGAAGCAGGGAACAGGAGACATCCATTGGGTTCCATCATGAACAAATGATTGACAGCAAACCTATGAAAACCTACTCCAAAAGACTGCATTTCCCAGCATTCCTTTAGCTTTGAGAGATCCTATCCAACACAAGGTGCTGGTACTCTTCTAAGGCACTACAATACATACAAGGTATGACAGACTTGTGGGTCCAACCAAGGATATGTAAAGAAGGAGAGGACAAGACCTTCTAATCTACAACATAGCGTCCGGCTTCCGGCTCCAGTTTGCCAGTGACGTATCTTTCCTCTCGTTCTTTACATATCCTCGGGAAACCATTTTGTCTCTGACCCCTCTGAGAACGGACACTCTCTTCTTGGTTGCCAAACGTTTTTTTGCTCAAGACCCAAAAGAGAAATTTGTTGTCTCCCCCGGGACCCAAGCTAGTGACAACGCATCGCATCGCGACGCGTTGTGAGCTTGTAGATCGTCTATTTTCACTACTTCTAAACATTTGTTTTCTAATTTATGGAATTTCTTTGATTTTTTTTATTTATTCATGAAATTATTTAGAAAAATCATTGCATTTGTTCCCAAATCATGAAAAATATAGCTTTTTGTTTTTTGGGGGGAAAATGTTTTGAAATAATAATAATCAAAAACAAAATGGGTCCCGAACCTGGTGTTTGGGAAACAGTGTTCTAGAGCGTCACTTCTCCAGGGATTCTCAACAGAATCCTAATTGTTTCAGGACTTTTATGAGCCAACACTACACATCCATGGAAATTCTCTATAAAGTGTTGTCTGAGTGACAACTAGACTCTACAGCCCAACCTCTGTGATCATATATCTGGGTTCCACCAGTAACTGTGTTTGAACCCTGAACCTCAGTGAAAAACGGCTCTGGCTTGGCTGGCCGCCTGGTGGGCATAAAGGTTATTTACCCACCCTGTCCCCCATCCTCAGAGCCGTCTGTAAGCCCATCACAGCCGGTCTGACCTGGGACAGATACACATGCACAGGGACGGTCAGAGAGATGTCAGAGAGAGAGAGGGAGGGGGAGAGAGAGAGAGAGAGAGAGAGAGAGAGAGAGAGAGAGAGAGAGAGAGAGAGAGAGACACACACACACACACAGAGAGAGACTGAGAGACAGAGACAGAGAGAGAGAGAGAGAGAGAGAGAGCAACAGGTAGAGTGATAGAGAAAGGAAGAGAAATGTAGAGGAATGTACAGAGAGAGAGAGAGAGAGAGAGAGAGAGAGAGAGAGAGAGAGAGAGAGGGGGGGGGGGGGAGAGAGAGTTTGGCAGCACACAAAGCCATTCGGGGGTCATTTGCATACGCCAATCAAGCACTTGAATGAAAAGAATCATTTCATTATAACAGTCAATCAGCGAATCAGTCCACTCAATTATCGAGGCTCATTCAGTTAAAATGCAAAAGCAAAGTTTGCTTCATCTTAAACCAGGTTATTCCGTTCAACAAGAGTAGAGAAAGAGCGAGAGAGAGAGAGAGTGAGAGATGCAATCAAATTGACCAAAAACATCTGTGAATTAGGAAATGGAGAGAGACGCGCGCTATCGGCTACATCAAATTAGCCTCTCTCTCTCTCTCTCTCTCTCTCCGTTGCCTCATCTCACCTCGCTCTCTCTCAGTGTCTTGTGAATGAGAATAACCCTCATATTAAGGACGTTGCTGTGGGGCAGAAACCTTGTATCTCCATGTTTCAACTTTTTATGGGTTTTTTTTCCAACGAAAAAAACTTTATTTTACAACATTGTCAAAGGCAGTGGTGGAAAAAGTACTCAAATTTCACATGTTTCCAAATGTATAAAAAGTCAAAAAATCTTTTGAAAATAGCAGATCTACAAGCTCACAATGCGTCGCATCGCGACGCATTGTGAGCTTGTAGATCTGCTATTTTCAAATGGCCGAAATATATATAGGGCTGAAGTGGTTAACGTATGTTTTGTAATAACAATCAAAATCTACGAAGTAACTAAAGTTTTCAAATAATTCTAGTGGAGTAAAAGTACAATATTTGCCGCTGAGATGTAGTGGAGTAGAAATAAAAGTACAGAGAATTGGAAATACTCCAGTAAAGTAAAAGTAACTCAAAATCGTACTTAAGTACAGTACTTGAGTACACATGTACTTAATTACTTTACAGTACACACCACTGCCAATGAAAAGGTATTAACAAGAGTTTGTGACGAAACAATAACTACATCCATAGGAACACAGGGTTCTTCTTTTTGCCCCCATTTCAATCAAAGTAAGATCAAAAGTAACACGTTTTTGGATAATACAAGGTTTCCACCCGACAGCGACGAAAAGAGCAAAGGTGAGCATTACATGTCATGAGAGCACACATTCACACTGGAGATGAGTGGGAAGGTGCTGTGCTGACGTATAGTTTGTTATGTGTCCTTCATTCTCAGAGAGGAGGCACCCATTTTAGGTGAATTTTGTCGTATGTATAATTGGTGTCAATTTCCCCGTTATCAGACCGTCCCCTCTGAGACGTGAAGAAGCACAGTAAGAGCTGCTGCTGCTGCGGTAGCGATCATTTGGGGGGGGGAGAAAAAAAAAGGAATAAGAGGCGTCAATAATCAATCAAGCTGTCGAATATTACAGATTATTCGGCTGTAAAAGCTATAGTCCATAAGCACATTAATGGAAACCATTAATCAACGTTGAATATTACGCTGCTGCAGCCAAGGAATGATGAGCAGAAAGCTGCTTGGGGCAAAAGCTTGTCTAATTCATTTTCTAAAATAAAAAAATAAAATGAAAAAATCTACATTATCTACAATTTTGAAGAATAGCCAAAAAATAACAGATCTACTACTGTAGGTAGATCGTCTATTTTCGCTATTCGTTGCACGACTAAGTATATACAGGGCTTAAGTGGTTAATAAGAGTACTTATTACTATAGGCTGCTTCTAATGCAGATTAGACAAGGTTATTCTACGTTTTGCGCAAGTATTTTATCCTGTCATGGTTGGCGAGGACATGGCTGCTTCAGCGGAGCATGAATCAGGGAGCTATTTGATCGGGGGAGAGAGTGTTCGTCCGCTCCCCCCGGAGAGACAAAGAGAAGTTATCTTTATTAATGGTTTTAGAATGTTAGGATGCGGTAGCTATGGTAACTATAGGATGGCGGCCGGGTGGTAATGATGGTAATGGTGACATGGTCGTCGGGGGTGGTTCTGTCAGGATGTCATCCTGGGGGGGGGGGAAATGATGTATGACATGCACGCGCACGTGCACACACACTCCCCTCCGGTTTCACACTTTCACACACTTCCACGCACGCACAGTTGTGCGCGCACCAGTGTTGATTTTGACAGCAAATTTTGATTTAGTTTTAGTCCGTAGTCTTTTGAATAAAATTCAAAAGTTTTCTCATATTTTAGACACCTGAAATGTTTCAGTTTTAGTCTAGTTTTAGTCGAATAAATATACAGTATAGTCGACTAAATCTACAGTGGATTTAGTCGACTAAAATGTATTCTGGCGGTGCCTTGATGGCGTCTTAATGGCTGATTTTACACTTGGTTGCTTGCTGAAAATAGCCGATCTACAAGCTCACAACGCGTCGCAGCGCGACGCGTTGTGAGCTTGTAGATTTGCTATTTTCAGAGCGCAGCACCTGAGCGCAACCAAACATAAAATGACTTGTCTTTTAGTTCTACTGGATCTCTTCTCCACAAGTCCCTCACTAACATTTTAGTCTAGTTTTTATTTGTTGACGAAATTGTCAATATATTTAGTCTTAGTTTTAGTCGTCATAGCTTAGTTTTTATTCTGTTTTTGTCAAGTGAAAAAATGTAGTCGAGGAACATCGTCATAGTTTTAGTCGACGAAATCAACACTGGCACGCACGCACGCAGGCACACACACACACATCAACACTCCTCCTCTGCCCAAGTCTCCTCCTCCTAACGGAGACGGTTCACATTCGGCTCCTTTCTCCGTCATGGGTTTGGTGTCACTTACCTGCAGGTCCGGGCAGGCCCGGCTGTCCTGGTATACCGCCGAATCCGGGTTCTCCGGGGGATCCTCGCAGTCCGGGCGCCCCGGCGTATCCGATGCCGGGCTCGCCGGCCGCACCGGGCCGACCTTTAGCTCCGGGGTATCCTTGGAATCCTCTCTCTCCCACGGAACCACCGTAACCTCCATCACCCTGTAGAGGAGCATATAAGGACAGTGTGTGTCATTATTGCAGTGGTGGAAAGAGGCTAAGTACATTTACTAGGGCTGTGGCGATATATCGTCCCGCGATATGTTTTTGTGACGATATGTATCGTTTTGGCGTTTTTGAAAAAAAATTAAAATAATAATAATGCAAAAACAGAAGTATTTGTTTGCATTTGCTTTTTTCCCCCCCATATATTTTCATAAGCTTTTTTCCCCCCCATATATTTTCATAAGCTTTTTTCCCCCCCATATATTTTCATAAGCTTTTTTCCCCCCCATATATTTTCATAAGCTTTTTTCCCCCCCATATATTTTCATAAGCTTTTTTTCCCCCCATATATTTTCATAATAAAAAAGTGCCATATATCGTATCGTATTGATATCGTGAGCCCAATATCATATATAGTATCGTATCGTGAAATTAGTGTCGGCAAACCCCTAACATTTAATTAAGTACTGTACTTATTATTATATTATAAAATGTTGAGGTATTTATACTGTACTTGAGTATTTCCAATTTCCAATACTTTTACCTCTACTCCACTACATCTCGGATCCAAATATTGTGCCTTTACATCACTACATTTATTTGAAAACTTTAGTTACTAGTTACTTTGTAGATTTTCATTTTTATTACAAAACATAGATTAACCACTTGAGCCCTGTTTAAACGTTGTCTTTTTGAAAACAGCACATGTCCGTGTGTTCAGACCACTCACAGGAGCACCAGGGGTTCCTGGGAAGCCAGATGATCCGTCTCTGCCAGGCGCTCCGCTGTCGCCAGGGGGTCCTCTGGGCCCCTGGGATCCTAAATCTCCCTTGCCCCCCGAAGTGAACGTGGGATAGAAGGACGCTCCCTTCTCTCCTTTACGGCCATCGAATCCTCTCACACCAGGACGGCCCTGAGGAATAATAAAGGACGATTACATGACGACATGAGAGAAATGTGCATTAGAAACCAAGCTTAAGTTTAAGACTGGTTCAGTCTGGTTTAGTTAAAAACTACAGTAGGGTAAAAACATGGCAGGGTGACCTCATAGTACACTGTGATGTAAGCAACGCAGCTGCTGAGCAGCAGCTAATTAAAATTAACCACTTAAACCAGGGGTGGGCAACTTTGATGATGGAGAGGGCCACTATTGTTCCACTCTCACTCCAGAGGGCCACAATG
>NC_139956.1:7404045-7414045 GCF_963454915.1 Gymnoscopelus microlampas
ACGCAAGCACACGCACACGCACGCACGCACGCACGCACGCACGCACGCACGCACACACACACACACACACACACACACACACACACACACACACACACACACACACACACACACACACACACACACACACACACACACACACACACACACACACACACACACACACACACACACACACCCCCCACACACACACACACACACACACACACACACACACACACACACACACACACACACACACACACTTATTATTAATGTTCATCATTAATATTATATTACTGACACATCCATTATTAGCATTGACGTTGCGCTCTATCCACATTATCATTATGACAAAGGAATATAGCACAGTCAAGGTACACACACATCAAGGTACACACACATCAAGGTACACACAGTTTCTGAATCGGCTGATAGCAGCTGTTGTACAATCCTCTATAATAACATTAGCACCGCCCGCTGGCGATCTTAGAGTATTACAAGTGAACGCAAAAACATAAGTCAAGTCTCGCGGGTTACCTTAGTTCCTCTATAGCCTGGTTGCCCGGCGTAACCTGGGTCTCCCGCCTGTCCCTGATTGGAAAAGAATAAAAAAACGATCTGTTAACGATTCCGCCATTCATCCTCTAATTATAACATCATAACGTACTGTATGGAGATGCCATGTGAAGTGGAACTTATACAGTACTACAGCACACTATTATACAATGTGTTGGTTGAAAGTCAACAATACTATGAATGTGTGCTTTATGATGTTGCACTCGTTGTAATCTCTACCTGATAGCCAGCAGAGCCGGGCGGTCCGTTGAAACCAGGAGCACCCTGTCAGGAAGAAACATGCACAATATAAACCGAAGAAGAAGAAGAACAATCTGGTGCGATCAGAGCATACAAGACCACAGAAGAAGAAATACAGCCATACCAACGTAGGAAACAGACAAAGAAAAAGGCATAATAGGTTACGTCAAAACTAAGACAGACAGACACATACAGAATTTGCCCTCAAAGTGCTTATTTAGCAGTATTTTCCCCGTGGGGCCTGGTGAAAGACTGAGGGGAAGTTCTGATTGTTTAGATAAAATAAAGGCACAAAAAAGGGGAGAATAGGGCGTGAGGAGATGTCTGAGGCACCTTGGACAAAGGACAGATATAGGAACGGTACAGACATGTCCTCATGATAATTCTAAACTGTAATATTCTTACCCGTCCCCCGGGGTATCCTGGGATGCCTTTCTCTCCGTATTCACCTGGGTAGGCAAAAGCTCCCTGGGGAAGAAAATACAACCGTTGGGTAAAGAACACTTTGAGCAGGCTTTGTTCAAGACAAGGTTACGTGTGGCTTACATTAAATAACTTACATTAAATAACTATTACTAACAACTACATCACCAGTAGGGCTTCACCCCCCAAGTTAACGTCACGTCCCCCCCGCTCACTCCCAGAGGTCCCCAAGACCAAGTAAGTACCGTACCTGGGGCGATAAGGCTTGTTCTTTTGCTGCCCCAACCCTGTGAAATGCACTCCCCAATACTATCAGAGAAACCCACGTCTTCAATATGGCTTTAGTCAACTAACTGCACACCCCCTGTTTTTACTGTTCCACTGTTTATAATGATTTTACTCCATAGTCATAGCCTTTTTTTGTGTTTTCCCCTCCCCCCATGTAAAGCGTCTTTGGTTACTTAGAAGCGCTATATACATTTTAGATATTATTATTATTATTACTACTACAGTGATGTTAAAGGTAGGGTAAGTGATATTTTTGGGTTAAAACAAAAAGTATTTTGTTAAGATGTTAAAGCACTATATTGTGATAGTAATCATTGCTATAGTGTGTTTGTTCAGTAACAGGAGTCTCCCCGTCTCTCCAGCTCTATAATAAACAGATAATACATTTTCCGGTAGGTGTCAAAATCTCAGCCAATCAGGAGAAAGTTCCCATTTTTAAGCTTCATTTTTATAGTGTTCCAGTTCCAATTTTTCCTGCTCATTTCTTAGTGTCATCAATTCCAATTTCACTTGTTTAATCTATATCCTGATTGAGTTCTCTATCCTGATTGGCTAAAATTGGAAAGGAAACTGAACCTGAAACGAAAATGCATTTTCTGTTTTATAAAGAGCTGGAGGGACAAGGAGAGTACTATCAGAATATAGAGCTATTTAACACTTATTTTAACTAAAGAAAATCACTTACCCTACCTTTAACGGTACTACACAAAGACAAATAGAGAGAACAACTGTGATGTGCAAGTGGAGTTTGAATCCACACATCATCATGTGATTATCATGTTAAGCCCACGACATGGGCTCAAGCCTCATACCTGACATAATGTAAGATTTACTGTCATATATAAATCAATGCAAAGCAGCGTTGTATTCCTGCAGATACTGATTGCTCTAAATGATAATAATAAGCAACACTTACCGGTAGGCCAGGCCTTCCAGTGTACCCACGATATCCCTTAGCGCCATAATCTCCCTGAGAGAGAGAGGAAGGGAGAGCGAGAGAAAGAGCGAGTGAGAGAGAGAGAGAGAGAGAGAAAATGAGAGAAAGATAGCAGGAGATCTTGTTCTCTGCTCTAGCAGATAGATTCAATATACTATCTATCTATCTATCTATCTATCTATATATCTATCTATCTAAGTGTCTATATAAGTATCTATCTATCCATCTATCTATCCTTCTAACAATAACACATTGTGAAAAAGAACAACGAGAAATCGATACAAATAAACCTATATTGCATTATTACATATTATTTCAAGCTGATGAAAACAACAGGTTTTCTCTTCCGGGAACGCTAGCATGCTAAAATAGTAGCAACGGGTTGTTGCAAAGATAAACAAGACTAAAGAGTCTTAAGACCCCGCTAGAATCCCCTAGAGACCGTGCCGCTCCTTACACCAAACCGGACATGTTGTCTGAAGGGTCGTCTGCCTATTAGATTATCTGAGAGATATCTTTTGCTTTTAGTTTATATTTTGGCCTGTGGGTGGCACTTGAGGAACAGTCAGTGGGTCACTGAGATTGTTTCTTCCTCCAGGCAGCATCAATGCACTGAAAAACCTTCAAAGCAGTGGTGTGTTCTAGGTTTTTTCGGTGGGTATGCGATAATTATTCCCTGCACGACATGCGGGATACGCTATCGCGTTTTCAATGGCTGAAATGGTTATTAGACTGTATACGCTTTCCCCCAAAATAATCTGCATTGTATACGGCGTATACAGCGTACCACGGTAGAACACACCACTGTTTCAAGACCATTGGAAAGTCTGGCCTAAGGGTGGCACTAAGGCTAGGAGAAAGGCCATGGGGTCACCAAAATGAGTAGGGTTCATTATTGCTGAGCGCTTTAAGATTTATGGTAATGTATCCATCAGCCTACAGCCATTACATGTTTATCTATCGTGTGTACTTGAACATTCTTGCCTAATGGTTAGAGAAAAAGCCATTGAATAACCAAACTCAGTAGTTTGTCATATAGCACTGTGTTACGGAACGAATACAAGAACGCTCGCCCCAATACACGCTCGCCCTGGGTCAAATCCGGCCACCAGGTATTCCTAAACGTAACCTCAGTAAAACTATGACGAAACTTAACCTTATTCCTAAACGTAACCTCAGTAAAACTATGCCTAACCCTAAATGTATGTTTAACCTTATCCTCAGTAAAACAAATACGAATAAGAATACAAGAACCGCTGGGGGGCGAGCGGCCTGCAAAAAAAAATGGGGGTGAGCGTGTTTTGGGGCGAGCATTCCGGTTACCTCACAAGAAGACTCTTTCTAATCTCGGCTAATAGAGATATGATCATTACCGCATGGCTATGTTGAAGCCTGTTTTGGGGAAGTCACCATATAATCAACATACCAGTCCAGTACAGGATGTCATTGTGGGGATTGAGCCTGTGACTTTTGCGTTACAGGACGAACCTGTGCTCCTTTGTCTCCTTTGGGAAAGCCAACAAACTCCACGACGCCATTGTTCATTGGCTGGCCGGGGTCGCCGGGCGAGCCTGCGTCGCCCTGCATAATACGGTAACCAAGGAGGAGAGAGAGCTGTTTACTACGGAACGGCGTGGGGGGGGGCGGAGTCATGGAGGAGGAGATGGAGGAGGAGGAAGCAGACAAAATGGCGGGTGGACGGAAAAACCATAGGGAGCTTAAGGTGTTTCCGGTTTGGGGCGTTTGTAGAGAGATAAGAGGTGAAAACGGGGACTGTTTTTCGGAGGACAAAGCGCGTGTCTCCGGTGCGTTTGACCCACGGAGGAATGGATGATGGAGAGAACGTGGAGAAGACGAGGGGAGGAGGAAGAGGAGCTGGGGCAGAGGGGGGGGGGGGGGTCACTAGAGACTCAAGCACCAACACACTCAAGAGCAGTGGTGTAAAAGTAACTAAGTACATTTACTCACGTACTGTACTTAAGTAAAAATTTTAACACCAGACTTTTACTTGTAACAGAGTACTTCTACATTGCAGTATTAATACCTTTACTTAAGTAAAATATTTGAGTACTTTTTCCACCACTGCCACTGGGCCAAATAACACACATTTGGTCTGCTAACGTCATGATTCTAGCTTTAGAATCATGACCCGGTGGTCAGAGTAAAAACGTGGCACTGGCAATTTCGTTTGCTCTGTAAAAAAAAACCTGTGTGCCGGTGAAGCACCTCTCTGTTTCTATAGCCCCATCTACTGGATGACCTCACATATTGCTGTAGCTCGACACTTGGTCACATATACTGCTAGCGTTATCATCCAGGATTGGGTTGCCGGGCGAATGCAGCTGTTGCTTTTTTGCTTTACAAAAAACAAAACCTATACGTTACAATGGTATTGACAGTTTCTTACAGTTTCCTGTCTGTAGTAAAGATGTGCAAGTACACTCCCGATCGGCAGCAGTGTCCAGTCGTCCGAGTTCAGATTATAATTAATTACATTTATTCCCCCACTCCTTTGGGGGTATTTTGTAACTGTACATTTGCACCTAATGTGACATTTGTCCTCTGCATTTACCCATTCTAACTATTAGGAGCAGTGGGTGCTATTACAGTAATACAGATGCCCAGGGAGCAGTTAGGGGGGGGTAAGTGTCTTGCTCCCCCGGGACACGTAGACTGGGCAGACCGAGGGGGCGAACTAGTGACCTTCTGGTTACTTGACGGCCGCACTGCCCATTGGTTCTCAAAGTGGGGTCCGGGGACCCCCAGGGGTCCTTGGGGGAGTTCCAGGGGGTCCCCAGCTGAATGATAGATAGTTAGGAACCAAATGGAGCCTTATGGGTCTGTAACTCTGAGAGTGTACAAATGGAACCAAATGGACCCGTTACCCCTAACGGGTCCATTTGGTTCCATTTGTACACTCTCAGAGTTACATTAACATTGATTTTACAATATAAATTGGGGTCCCAGAGATAGAAATGCCATTAAATGGGGGTCTGTAGCCTAATGAATGTCAAACTTGAAATTAAAATGGTTGAGAATCACTGCTAGAGCCGTAAAAAAAATCTTCTCGTCCGGGGGTCCTTGGCATATCTTTTCAAATGGGGGTCCGCGGGCTAATAAGTGTCAATTTGGGGGTCCTTGACATGAAAAGGTTTGAGAACCACTGGTCTATTCCACTGGCGCCCCCACATCCTGGATGCTAACTCTGTGTGACTCTTATGTGAGCTAAGAGTGATATGGGTGAGGCCACAGACAGACAGGGCTGTGGTGGTCCCCCACCTCACCAGCTCCCCTGCATGGTCTCCCCAGCTCTCTCCAAACCAAGACCCCTTCTCACCCCTCACCGTCTGTGAGAGGGTTGCTGCAATCACTGCTCCTTTACCACGGTACCATGGCTTATTTCACACACCTCTCCTGTGTGTGTGTGTGTGTGTGTGTGTGTGTGTGTGTGTGTGTGTGTGTGTGTGTGTGTGTGTGTGTGTGCGTGCGCGTGCGTGTGTGTACGACTAAGGATTTCTATAGTAGAATCTGATTGGCCAAATGTTTTTTTTGGCATGATTTGACTGAGAGATTGGCAGTGGAATCAGTCTGATTCGACTGCCAATCTCTCAGTCAAATCATGCAAAAAATATGTTATGCAATAGAGGAACATTCTATTTGGGCTGTAGGGGTGCTTAATGTCTGTTTAACATACTTGCTTGGTTTCTCTCAATAAATCATGATGTATATCCTATTTTTGGCAAACTTTTAGCTAATTAATAATTAGGCCAATCTCTCAGTCAACTAATGAAAAATGCATAATTCGACTAAGAGATTGGTAGTTGACTCAGACTCCCCTCGACTGATTGGTCGACTATTGGAATAATGGAGGTCAGGCCTAGTGCTTACACATGACACAAAGAACGTCATTTGTTCTTCTTTATCGGGTTTAATCATAGCCAACGTTTCCGCTGTGTATGTACTGTATATGTTGGATGTAAGTATATGTACTTTATATGCATGTAATGTATGTATGTGTGTGTGTGTGTGTGTGTGTGTGTGTGTGTGTGTGTGTGTGTGTGTGTGTGTGTGTGTGTGTGTGTGTGTGTGTGTGTGTGTGTGTGTTTCTTGTGACCTGTTCTCCTCTCTGGTTCCTCCCTGCTGTGTTACCTGTTCTCCTTTGGCCAACGTAACGGTGATAGTCGGGTCGCGGTTTTGGGGCGAGGTACCGCCTGGTCCAGGCAGACCCACGTCGCCCTGGATGTCCAGAATACATACAACGCACCGTTAGCCAATCAGATGAGAGGATGATTTAGAATCAGGAAGAGGTAGGAAGTAGGAGAGATGATGAGAGGAGAAGAGGAGAGGAGAGGAGAGGAGAGGAGAGGAGAGGAGAGCTCTTTGCAAGTCCAAAATGGCGGACCCGAACCCTAATGGACCTGTAACATTTGTTCCGAGACCCAATTGGTTCTGAGATTCATTCAAATGACCGACCGAACGGGGATGGACCCATGAAAATGGATCCAAGAACCAAGTGGAGCCGACTTTCTATTTTTGAATAGACGGACTCTGACCCTTATTGGATCGGTGAGGTTCGTTCCAAGGATATTACAGTACCGACGCTGACTGTTGGGTATTTCATGGACTTGACAAACCCAACAGGCTAATTAGTAATTGGCCATGTTGGGTTTGTAATTAGTAATTACATTTGCTGGCAGAAATGCTGCTGTAACAGTAGGCTAGTTATAGCCAGTTATAGGCTACTCCGGTAAGAGGCAAGGACATTAAATTGCATGTTTTCACCTCGATTAAGAAGGAATTACATGATTGCACACTCCACTTTGATTCCATGGAGGTATAGTTTGATGCGTTCTGTACGCTTTCCGCTCAGTCATCTGATCCCAGGTCAGTCTAATCATCACAGCACTTCATTTCTCTGCCTTCATTTCTCGACAGAGATCAGCGCTGGGCGCGGGTCTTCTCGGATCCCCTTGGGTATTAATTACACCTAATGATAAAACACGGACCCAGACAGATTTCGGGTCCTGTCGGGTATTTTTGGGTTCCGTGAAGACCTCTAGAGTAGAGCAGAGACTACGAAGAGTAGAGATGAGACAAGAGAAGAGAAGAGAGACTGAACTTGAGCATGAAAGGAAATCAGTAGGGGAACGACAGAACAAAGAAATAGAGGGTGAACTAGAAGAGAGAGAGAGAGAGAGAGAGAGAGGGAGAGAGAGAGAGAGAGAGAGAGAGAGAGAGAGAGAGAGAGAGAGAGAGAGAGCTCTGGGCTACTTTATCTTTCGTTCCTCATCAACAATTTTGAGGCCAGTTGTCTCTGGCCATAATAACAAGTGTCACAAATGTAACAGAATCTTCAACTCCAATTGTAAATGATGATCAGAATAGAATTGTACCTCAACAGGCTCAACAGTGAATCTAGCTGTTTCCGCATTCAACACAATGACCAATCAGTAGTGTGTGTGTGTGTGTGTGTGTGTGTGTGTGTGTGTGTGTGTGTGTGTGTGTGTGTGTGTGTGTGTGTGTGTGTGTGTGTGGTTTAAAGGTTTGGTTGCGCATAACATGCATGAAAGTGTGAGGAAGATGGCAGTTCCTTTGACTGTTAGTACTCCTATTCTGATTGGTGGAATGAGAACGGAATGAGAATGAGGGTTTGTGGAGGTAAGAAGGGAAGGGAGTGTGGCAGTGAACTTGAACTACAATTCCCAAAATGCACCACCACCACCAACACCACCAAATGCCCCAGAATTGGGTCACAGGAAGGGAAATTAAGCGCCACAGGAAGTAGTAGGAGCAAGTGATTCCAGCACCCAATCACAGTCCACCGAATGCCCTCCGAAGTGGCAGCTCAGAGATTTGACGTGAAATGTAATGAAATTGTCGTATACAATGTAGTCTGTGTGTAGGTATGTATGCTGAACCAATGGATACCAATGGAAGTACAGCACTGGATATTTCATTAGTCATTTTGTGTTCATTTTAAACTAGGCTAGTGGCCACTCAATATTTGAATGTGGTTTATTTGAAGTGACCACATGGATGTGGATGGAAATATTTTGCATCAATTTTGGGGCAAAAATCCCCACACTATACGATCTCTATATCTCTGAGCTGTCACACAACAGTTAAGGAAACAGTTGGATGTGTAATGCCACTGGCCAAATCACAAACATGTCTTTAAAACCATTTAAACTGAAAGATCAAATTGGAAGGAGTTGTTGTCTGGGTGGAGAGTTAAATGCGTTCACATCCACTCTTGATGTTTTCCGAATTCAATGTCATTTAGAATTTGAACGGCAACGTCCCCCAAAAGTCATTCCGAATTGCAATTGGAAAATTGGAACCTTAAAGTGAATTCCAAATGTGAATGTTTTGTGACTGGAGCCTGGTGGCAGAACATCTCATCTCATGTAAAGAACAAACCAGACAGAGTTGAGACTCGGTAAACAACGATGATTTTTATCATACAGGGAACGGATGCAACAAACATAGAATAATGTGTTGAGGTAGATGTGTCAATTTGAGGTAGGGATGGAGAGACAGAGAGGGGAGGGGGGTGGGGGGGGGGGGCAGGGCATGGAGGGGTATGGGAGGGGGGGTTAAATGAAGGAGTTGTGAGAAACGAGGAGAAGGGAGGTGGGATGGACGGAAGAATGACAGGCAACATCAAGCCATCACCAAGCATGTTTCATGCACAGTATTATGTCCAACCATGCTGTTTGTACATTCTCACACACACACACACACACACACACACACACACACACACACACACACACACACACACACACACACACACACACAAACACACACGCGCGCGCGCACGCACGCACACTTACACACTTACACACTTACACACACGCGCACGCACGCACGCACGCACGCACGCACGCACGCACGCACGCACGCACGCACGCACGCACGCACGCACGCACGCACACACACTTGCTTGAGCTTATTTGGGTGAAGATGCACACACATGCATGCACACTCACATTTTGTATGTGTACATTTATTGGTTCAACACAAACACGCACGCACGCACACACACACACACACACACACACACACACACACACACACACACACACACACACACACACACACACACACACACACACACACACACACACACACACACACACACACACACACACACACACACACACACGCACACGCGGGAATCCAGCTAGAATACCCTAAGCCTGCTGTTGGATGTAAAGATAAAGTTTCCACAGTCTCCCTCGGTTGTGGAAATGACAGAGAAACATTGTAGCATTATCAAATCATCGTGCATTAACGTCAAAGAATTCATATTGTTTTATCAATCAATAACAACAACAAGTAACTTTCTGAGTGTTTGAGAGAGTGAGTCAATACGACTTGACAAATGTCTGTACTAATGAATGAATGAATGAATGAATGAATGAAACTCAAGCACTGGAGAAGATCACATAATAGTCAATCCCAAACAAAGTTCAGGCTATAGTTCAGGGGTCTTCAACAGGGGGTCCGGGACCCCTCGTGGGTCCTCAGAGTAACTACAGGGGGGCCGCC
>NC_139956.1:7419045-7436545 GCF_963454915.1 Gymnoscopelus microlampas
GAATGCCCTACTTGATCATACTACAGCATCACACAAAAGTAGCAAAAGTAGCAGATCTACAAGCTCGAAACGTGGCGCGAAGCGACACGTTTTGAGCTTGTAGATCTGCTACTTTTTTTATTTGAATCCTGAAAGTGAGTACAGATTTCCAGCCGATAGCGACGATATGCTGAGTTGTTCACGGGATCGAACCCATGAACTTGTGGTCCAATGGACAAGTGCCGGTCAACAACAGTACAGTATGTGTGTGACTGAGTGCTCATGATATACTCACTGGTACGCCATCAGTTCCTGGGAACCCTGGCACGCCCATAGGTCCCTGCAAAAGACAGACAGACAGACAAACAGATGTATTGATTGACTAAAGCAGTGGTTTTCAACCCTTTTCATATCAAGGTCTGTTATTCATTGGGCATTTGAGCCACGGAACCACCGTTTGATGAGATTTAGACTCTCAGACCCAAGACTTAAAATATTTTGAAATCGTTGGATAAGATTTTGTCCACGATTCCATGCTATATTGATGTTGGTACCATATAGGAGAGATAACAGGCAAAAGTTGATCAAAATAACAATTATTCAAACTCTTAACTCTTAACTCTTGAGAGCGTAAAATGAAACCAAATGGACCCGTAAGGGTCCATTTGGTTTCATTTTACACTCTCAAGAGATCAGGGTTCATTTGGTTACCAACTCTCCATCATTATGGAGACCACCTGGAACCCCCTCAAGGACCACTGGTGGTCCCCGGACCACTGGTTGAGAACCACTGGACTAAAGGAGCTACTTGTGGCTGACCCTGCCTAATGGACCACCCTGTGTATGGACCACCCTGCCTATGGACCACCACACACACACACACACAGGGTGGTTCATCCTCCTCTGGTGTCAGTGCAGATATCCTACAGAAATGTGTTGCCACTGTGTGAGGAGAACGGAGTTTCAAACACAAGTCTCTGCTCATGGAGACCAAATCCCACCTTGTCCCCTTTCGGTCCGGACGGGCCCTTCAGTCCAAGGTGGCCCTTATCTCCTTTAGGCCCTGTAGGGCCTGGACCCCCTTGGAATCCTTCAGGTCCAGAACCTCCGGCTGGTCCCAGGGGTCCATGACGGCCCTGAGAGAGAGAGAGAGAGAGAGAGAGAGAGAGTTTAAATTATGTTTAATTCAAATGATTTCAATTCTATTGTTTTCAATGAGTTAAATTCAATTTAGAACAGTTCAATCATTTCAGTTCAGTTCAGTTCAGTTCAGTTCGCTTTATTGCAAAATGGCTTAAAAGAAAGAAAAAAAGAAAAAGAAGGAAAAAAAGGCTCCTCAGAGCACAGGTCTCTGCAGGCTGGGTTGCCTACACAGGGCCCGCAAAATTTGAAGTAATTTTTTTAATATTGATTGAATATTTTATTAGGCAAAAATGTAAACAGCACAGTTACATTTAAAATACTTTGTCTAAAAGGTCCGTTCAAAAAAGTCCTTGCGGTATTGTTTCCATTGAGGTCCTTGGTATTACTTGGTCATAGCCAATTGGATTGGGATCTGAAAATCAAACTCACACATCTTGATCATAATGACTCACAGAAATAATGTGTACCGATTTGTGTGATTTTTTTATACCACTGGTAAGCAGGTTTCTGAACTGTTCACAGCACTACTCTGAGACACAGACCGAATAGACAGAAATGGTACCATCTTATAATGAGCATTAGAGAGGACCAATTACAAATGGGTAAAAAATGGGTGAAGTGGTCCTTTTAAGAAAATGCTTATCATTTGCAGACCTTGAAAGGGTCATTCATGCTTTCATCTCATCAGGCCTGGATTACTACAACTCTTTATACTCTGGGCTCAGCAAAAAGCTTATCTCCTGTCTTCGACTGGTGCAAAGTTCCGCAGTTAGATTATCAACAAATGATAAGCGATCTTAGCTTCCCGTCACTGGCTAGCGGTGAGTTTCAAAGTCGATTTTTAATATTTCACTAGGTGGAAAGACTTTTAAACCCGTTGCACCTTTTGTTTGTCTCAATTTGTGTTTTTTAATATTTATTCTCATTTTACCACTGAATTTAAATTGACTGTTGTTGGGTGTATTTTATCTTGGTTTTCGGCTCTTCTCCAACATCACTGTAACATGCAATGAAGAGGTAAATACCGTCGATATAACTTGCACCCTGCGGGGCCCTCCTCTACTCCGAGCACTACACCCTGACTTCTCATCAGGCTTTTCAATTACACACTGTCATTTTGCTGTGATGAGGGACTTTATGAGCTGGGAGAACATCTTCCTTTACAAATTGCTACCAAAGGAAGAAGCCATTTTGTTCTTGTGTTTTTTGTATGACTGTATGGTTGTGTTTTCGGATGAGAGGAGAACAAGCCCGGGCGGAACACCCCATTTGTGGGTTTGCTCCTAGAAAGGCGTTGTGTGCAATCACGCTTCACAATCATACAGAAAGCTCACGGGGGGGGGGGGGGGAGACAGTAAAGAGGTTTATGTGGGCATGCAATGGCCTGTCGCCCGACATGGTGGTCCGTGAGTGAAATGCGAGCGTAGGCAGGCGAGGGGTTACTGTACAGTTTGTATACCCCCCCCAAACAAAACGGTACGTTTCTGGAATTAGTTTATAAATTACTATGTTTCAGCAGATAATCCAGCTTTGGATGTTTAGAAACAACTCGTTCTATGGGCAAAATAAAAAGTCCATTGTTGAGTTTTTTTTTTATCTATGGCGTACAGTATGATATGACAGGACAACTCCTCGCTCTATGATTTGAGTACCTGCAGTACCTGATACCAACCGCACGAGGGCAGTGAAAAGATAAGAATACAGCAGCTACAGCTTAGATTTTCTCAACACCACACTCTTTTTTTCTCTTTCGCTGCCCACGCACGAGCGCGCGCACACACACGCACGTGCACGCGCACACACACACACACACACACACACACACACACACACACACACACACACACACACACACACACACACACACACACACACACACACACACACACACACACACACACACACCACAGCTTAACCTACTGACAACCCATTATTAGGTCATATTTTAAAAGCAGTGGTATAACAGGGCCGAGAGAGGAAAGATGGATGATAGACGGATGGAGGAAGGAGAGAGGGGTGAAAGGAAGGGAGGAGGGAGGGAGGGGCAGGTGTGTGCGGGGTCAACGATGAGTCAGACAGACAGACAGACAGACAGACAGACAGACAGACAGACAGACAGACAGACCTTTATATATCCTGAGGGAAACTAAGGTGTCATGGCATAGATAGATAGATAGATAGATAGATAGATAGATAGATAGATAGATAGATAGATAGATAGATAGATAGATAGATAGATAGATAGATAGATAGATAGATAGATAGATAGATAGATAGAACCTAAAGCTGTGGGCATGAACTCATGCAGCAGCTATGCAATCAAATCAACAATGCATATGCAATGCTGTCAGGTGTGCATTTATCTTTTCCATGAGGCATTTATTATAGACAACAAAACGTGTAAATGCAGGAATGCATGTGGTGTGCGTGTGTATGTGTGTGTGTTAAATGCACGTTTGTCTTTATGAGGACTACGGTAATTCCCTAACCCTAACCCATACATCACTAGTACAATCTTAGGTTTCATTCTTGTCCAAACCTTAACCTTATAGTCTAACTAACCTGATCCCCAAACTCAAACAAGAGATATGCACACATATCCATGCACACAGGCGCGCGCGCACACACACACACACACACACACACACACACACACACACACACACACACACACACACACGCACGCTCGCATGCATGCTTGCGCGCTCACACACAACACGCATGCACGCACACGCACACGCACACACACACACACACACACACACACACACACACACACACACACACACACACACACACACACACACACGTCATTTGTACACCTGGCCCTATTCAAAGATGAGCGCTCTCTGCCCGAAGACATGAAGTCATTTAGCTAAACCAGAGCTCAAGCGTTGTCAACACACATTACCCCACGCTCCCTTGGTAACACACTAACACCATTACACACAGAAGTCTAGAACCAAACCAAACATAACAAAATACTAGCCACATACTGCACGTATTATCATTATAGCATCATTGTATTATAAATAGCATGAGCATGCATCAATGCACAATAAAGTAGTCTAATGTCGCAGTTGGGTGTCCGTGGCAACACAGCAAACCACACAGTCTTGCGGAAATCCATAAAATAGATTATGAGCTCTTATTAAAAATTGGGATAGGCCTAAAAACCCTTGAATGAATGCAGACGCATTCTGGATTCAGCCCCCTGCCTGTTCCCTCCCTGCCCAGCGCCGTAGGGCTGGTACGGTGTAATGACAGGGCTCATGTGGGCCGTGTGGAAGAAACAGGCGACTGCAGGAGCTACCTGGGTCTAATAGCTAGCATTCACACCTGGTTTCACCCGGGGAGAAATATGCACACAGGTCCCCGACAGGGCGTCTACTTTCTCTCATGTTTTACCTAGACCTTCCCTCTCTCTCTCTCTCTCTCTCTCTCTGGGTGAGTGTGACCGTCTGGCTCTCCCTCCATATTTAAATGTCGACTTTGACTTGAACTCGTTCTTCCTTTCTCTCTCTCTCTCTCTCTCTCTCTCCTTTAGCTTTCTAGTTTTCAGTCTCCACCTCTCTGTATCTCCCTTTCACACATGAGTCTAGCTCAGGGGTGATGCAACTTTGATGATGGAGAGGGCCACTATATTATTTCCACACTCACTCCAGAGGGCCACATTGCATATACTGTCGGGGAAGACACCTCTTATCTACGTATTTTAACTTTTTATTCTCTAAATTAATGCTGTACTTTCACACGAAATTAGCAAAGGTAGCCGATCTACAAGCTCAAAACGCGTCGCAGTGCGACATGTTTTGAGCTTGTAGATCTGCTATTTTTGCTATTTTTTAATTGGAATCCGTATTTTTCTTTTGATATTTTTGAATTGGAATCATGAAAAGTAACATTTTGATATAATTTCAAATGCATTTAGTTATACTTATGTTAACTTTATGAACTTAAATACAAATACATTGGACATAAAAAAGACAATAGAATTTTAATACTAGTCATTAAGCTACTATAATATAGACTGAGGTAATTAAAGCGGGTCATGTTTGCATGTTTGGAATTGTAAACAGCTGAAATCAATAATATATCAGTATTCCGATATTAACCTGCGGGCCGCATTAAGTGAAGGTGGGGGGCCGCATGTGGCCCCCGGGCCGCCAGTTCCCCATGAATAGTCTAGCTCGTTGCTGCTCATTATTGTCCCAGCCCCACCCCCTACCTTGCGTCTAAACCAGTCTTTACCATAGCTAAGGTCATAGTTAAGGTGTAGTGTGTGTTGTTTCTCTGTAAGTGGTCCCTCTAAAGAGCTGTGTCTATGCTCCGGCAGAAGAAAGGGCACTTTGAAAAGGTTGCGAGGTCGACCTCGTCAAAACCCTGGGTTTTATGAACACGCGTTGGAAAGTATATCTTATACTTTTCAGGTAAAAAAAGGGGGTCATTTTCACAAACGCTTCCTCATGTTCATCTGTTGGCTGGGTGGGGTGCTATGCTGTGTCTGCCTGGTGCTATATACTGTAAGAGGTCGAAGGTTGTTTGTGTAAAGTAAGGTGAAGAGGAAGATGACTTAGCATGTGTGGTTTGTCAGCTAATTCACTGCTAATATCAGCTAAGTAGCTAACTGCAGTGGTGTAAAGTAACTAAGTACATGTACTCAAGTACTGTACTTAAGTATAACTTTGAGGTACTTTTACTTTACTGGAGTATTTACAATGTTCAATACTTTTAATTCTACTCCACAACATCTCCGATGCACTTACTTTCTAGTTTTCGATTATTATTACAAAACATACATTACCCACTTCAGCCCTATATACTTTTCGGCCATTTGAAAATAGCCGATCTACAAGCTCACAATGCGTCGCGATGCGACGCATTGTGAGCTTGTAGATCGGCTATTTTCAAAAGATTTGTATACATTTGAAAACTTGTGAAATGGGACATTCTGCATAATGAGTACTTTCTACTTTTGTTCTTTTACTCAAGTACATTTTTAATTTGTAACAGAGTAGTTTTACATTGCAGTAGTGATACTTTTACTTCAGTAAAACATTTGAGTACTTTTTGCACCACTGGCTCACTGGTTCTCAACTCTCTACATCTCTATTACGGCAAGCAGTTAAAGATGCAGTCTATAATGTTTCATGTCCTGTGTGAGAGACCAAACATCAATTGCTCATCCAAGAAGGCAATCCCTGCTTGGCACAGGGGAGATATGGTGCTCATGAGCTTCAGACAGTACTAGGCGACTAGGACTGAGAGTTAAGAAAACCACTAGTATCTGTGTCTACCATTTTACACTGTGAGTGTCAGGTTTAATTATGGGTTTTGTTCAAGAACACTTTGATAGGGACCTGTGCTCTTTTTGTCATGGACAGTTAAGACGAATGCCAAGAATAGTCTGAGGGACTAATAAAGAACCAAATGACTAAAAACTGACCTTTCACAAGAACCAGCTGGACTGTGTGTGGGGGTTCTATTTCACAATGTGACCACTGGGGGGCGCTCTATGTTCCCTTCCACACCCCGCAGCATGCACTTCACAAAACTATTTGACAAATTTCTAAACAACCGCTGCAAGGAAATTGTTGTTCAAGGACATGGAGGAATGTCAACCGATTCCTTCACACAGCTGCACATTCCTAGCATCATTTCCTGTCTCTCTATATATGGTCTTGTTGTCTAAATAAATCATAATAAAACAGAATCAAATGAATATAGTAAAGTATATAGAACATCTTTGCAAACTGCAGATGTTTCCAAAATATTCCCTCTTTGGGTCAGACAAGCTCATATTTTATACTTAAGTAAAAGTATCAATACATGCAATGCAGAAATACTCTGTTGCAAGTAAAAGTCCGGAATAAAAAATGTACTTGCATAAAAAGTACAAAAGTATTGGTGTCAAAATGTACTAAAAGTACCAAAAGTAGAAAGTACTCATTATGCAGAATGTCCCGTTTCACAAGTTTTCAAATGTATAAAAATCTTTCAAAAATAGCAGATCTACATCGCGACGCATTGTGAGCTTGTAGATCTGCTATTTTCAAATGGCCAAACTGTAAATAGGGTTGAAGTGGTTAATGTATGTTTTGTAATAATAATCAAAATCTACAATGTAACTAACTAAAGCTTTCAAATAATTGTAGTGGAGTAAAAGTATAATATTTGCCTTTGCAATGTAGTGGAGTAGAAGTAAAAGTACTGAAAACCGAAAATTGGAAACACTCAAGTGAAGTAAAAGTACCTCAAAAGTTACTTTCCACCACTGGTGCAGAGTTCAGCGAACATTAAAGTATCACTAGTATTACGGATACATTGTGCAATAGGAGCTTATATAGAAGTCAATAATGGTTTGAAGACCACGGTAATAGGACACAGAAAATGTTAATATTCTCATTAAACCAAGAGACACTTAAACCTTTAAACCCCACCAGTCTTTCACCGACATGTCTCATCTTTAGCCTCTTTCCCTGAAGCCACAAACATCCCATAATACGTCCTCATATAATAATGGTTTGAGAGAACCCAACATAATCCATCGCTATCCTCCCTAAAGACTTCACCATCTCATGCGTTCTCGCCCGATCCTGTCTTTTTTAAAGCTGGATGCCCATCTTTCAGCGAAACCCCCCTCAAAGCACGATGTCGTTAATACACACACACACGCACACACACACACACCAACGAGCGACTACCTGACAACACAACCCGAAGGCACAGATAATATGACCAGGAATGTAGTGCTATGTGTAATTACTGGACCAATTATCCCCTTAAAAACTGCTCTCCTGTGCCATGCTATCCACTGCGTTTGTGTAGGGTGCAATACATTCCTTTGCCTGGGGCTTACCTTATAACACCAAGAGTGCATTTTAACATGGGCGCCGCGGGGAATGGGGAAAATAGGAGATGTTCCAATAGTGCAAATAACCTGCAGGAATATGATGGGCTCTTTTTAACATCAAATACTGTGAATACGGTAAGACCACTTATGTGCTTAAAGATAAGACAAGACCCCTTCTTCCACTCATCCTCTGTTGTTTCATCTTGCTAGATTAACCACTTAACCACTTAAACCCTATATATATACTTGGCTGACCAGAGTCCCCCAGGGCTCTAAACTTGATCCCCATCTTTTTGTCCCTTGACACCAAATCTCTTTGCCGAAAAAAAGCCAATCTGCAAGCTTAGCTCACAACGCGTCGTGTTGCAGTGCTTTGTGAACTTGTATACTGTTAATAGGTCAAATGAAAAATAGCGAAAATAGCCAATCTACAAGCTTACATCGCGTGCGACACCATGTTTTAAAATTGTTTAAAACATTGCAGTGTTTCGAAAATCGTCCCAAATAACGACGCCAGGGTAAAAAGACGTTAATGTGTAGAATGTAATGTAGAAATGAGCGCCGGCCTTTCCCATGATCACATACAGTAGCCCCAGGTCTACAGATGTCACACCATATAGGATGAACCTATGGTGCCATCTAGGATTTCTATGATCTTACACCCAATATTGCACCTCCGAGCCATTTCCTCTCCTCTTTCATCCCTTCTTTTGATCTTGATACGAAGAGCCTACATGTGACGGACAAGTGTGGTGTGTGTGTGTGTGTGTGTGTGTGTGTGTGTGTGTGTGTGTGTGTGTGTGTGTGTGTGTGTGTGTGTGTGTGTCTTTGTGTAGGTCAGTTTAAGCTTTGAGCGACAAGTTTCGAATGACACGTCACACTACGTTCTGACATTTTGACATACATACTGTCTGTGACATTCATACCGTCTACATCGTTATAGAACGTAAACCAGGAAGTGAATATGGTCTCCTGCCTCTCTGTGGTAAACGGAGCTTAACTTGTCTTCCCAACCAATCAGAGTAAGCAGCAACATTTTAAGAAGCGCACAGCGCCTACAGGTCACTTTCATCAGGCAACGTGCCGTTCCACACTCGTGCAAAAGCATACATTGACCTTAATGATGACCTTTAATCCAAAGCGAGCCACAGAAGCAATACAGGCTGTGACGATATGCATATAGCCACAACTATTGACCAGTACCAAAACAAGGGAATCCATCTACTGTACACTGATGTATAAGGTACTGTAGATGCCAGATAAATACCACACATATAAAATAAAGGGCTGTCTCCTCATAGTCAAATAATGAATTAATCAATTAGTCTCAGTCGACCAAGACTTTGTTAGTTCGTAAGTTAATTTCCTGAAAAATGATGAGCATATCTGTTGTAAACTATAGTCTACACAATATATCTCTTTAATTCAAACCGTCTACAGGCCCATATAGCCAGTACGTAATGTTGTGAATAGTACAGTAAGTAAACAGTGTGCAATGTTGTTGCCAGTAATGTTGTGAACAACATTACATCAACATCAGAACGATCGATTCTCAAAAGGCTATTGGTGGCTATTTTTTGTACGCCACCATTATAAGTATAACGCCGTTTAATACAGGGTTAAGTGGTTAATCGCACCAATCGACTTAATTGATTATTAAAAATACATTGGAATCTTTTCATGTTGATTCGTTGATGAGAAAAACAAAACGGCTTCTCAATTAACCTCCATGAGCAAGATTAAGACGTCTGGTTCTAAATGTCGGTTTTGATACATTTTCGGTTAACCCCTTAAGACCTGGAACGCATCTGTGTCGCTTTAGATTTCTTTGGCTATTCAAAAATAGCAGATATACAAGTTCATAGCGCGGCACCGAGTGCCGCGCTATGAACTTGTAGATCTGCTATTTTTGAAAAAAGAAAATCAAAATATTTTTGAAAAATCTTGAAAACATTTTTTTTTTTTTTTTTTTTTTAACTGTTAGGATTTATAAAACATTTTTAAGAATCGCCTCAGGTCTTAATGGCTTAATCGCCCGGCCCTATCTCAGCTCCAATGCCATCTCACACCCTCAACGCACTCTCCGCCCTCTCTCTCTCTCTCTCTCTCTCTCTCTCCCTCTCTCTCTCTCTCGTTGGCATGGTTTGTCAGGGCGTCCATCATGCCAGCCAGTCGAGGGGGCTTCTGCCCCGGCCCGTTTCCAACACTTCCATTCCTCATCAACTTCCAGTACGCTGGTCAGTTTGTAGGTGCAAATCCCCGCCGCTACAATGAGAACAATGGAGGCCCATTCTAAAGCAGATAAGCTCCGGGGACTTACTGCTCCCGCCGCGCAGACCTCACTTCCTGGCTGGGAGAGAGTCTGCTTGGGCAGACAGAATCCACGGGGCGCTGGCGCGTCCCGCGCGCGCGAGAGCGTGCGTGTGTGTGTGCATTGGTGGAAAAAGCACCCCGATTTGTTTTTTTATTCAAATAGCAGATGTACAAGCTCACAGCGTGGCACGAAGTGTACGCACTGTGAGCTTGTACATCTGCTATTTACCAAAGTAAAGGTGCTTAAGTTTTTCCAACTTTGTAATCTAAATCTGCAGTAACTAAAGTTTTCAAATAATTGTAATAGAGCAAAAAGCACCATATTTGCCTCAGAGATGTAGTGGAGTAGAGGCATAATATAGGCATAGCCAAGTAAAGCAAAAGTACCTCAAAACTGTACTCAAGTACAGTACTTAGTAAATGTACTTTGTTACTTTCCACCACTCCGTGTGCGTGTGTGTGTGTGTGTGTGTGTGTGTGTGTGTGTGTGTGTGTGTGTGTGTGTGTGTGGAGATTTGTGCGTTTATGGAAATTTGTGCGTGTGAGCATCGAGTGTGTGTGTGTGTGTGTGTGTGTGTGTGTGTGTGTGTGTGTGTGTGTGTGTGTGTGTGCGTGCGTGCGTGTGTGTGGATTTTCGTGCGTTTATGGAAATTTGTGCGTGTGAGCATCGAGTGTGTGTGTGTGTGTGTGTGTGTGTGTGTGTGTGTGTATGTGTGCGTGTGCGCGCGCACACACACATGGTGTAAGTCTGTCTGTGAGGGTTAAATATACACCCGCATGTACACACTCAAACGCGCGCAAATGTGAACGCATGCAATGTCCACATAAACACTCGCACACGTGCACTCTCAGGCCCCCCCGAGGGGTTTAGTTTTAGTGGGACCCATTGTTCGGCGGGCTGGGTGTGCCAGGGGGAAGATTTTAGCTGTCACACCGCGTGCTCACTGGCGGACGGTGATGGGAGCAGGGGCGGGGTTGGTTTAATCAGTTGGGGGATTTTGGTTTGATAACCCAATTATTCAGCACACATAAACACACACACGCACGCACACAGGCATGTGTGTGTGTGTGTGTGTGTGTGTGTGAGTGCGAGAGAAGTATGAATGCGACCTCAAACAACCTCTGAGAAAAATAAGCAGATAGAGAGAGAGAGAGAGAGAGAGAGAGGTGAAAGGGTGACACTTGCTCATAAGGTATCCGTAATTAACGCTTCATTTATGATTACTTAATACATTTAAACGTTAATTAAGCATTAATTAAGCGTTAATTAAGCATTAATTAACATAATTAATTAATCATTAGTTAAGCAAAGTTACTTAATACAAGAATTATAAGGAATTCATGATGAATTAATGCTTAATTAACACTTAAATAATGTATTAAGTAATCATAAATTAAGCGTTAAGTACAGGCACCTTATGAGCAAGTGTTACCGGTAAAAGATACATGCTTTCTTATTGTCTAACATTTTGGTACAGAAGTGTGAATTCTGACTTAAATACAGCATCGTTTTTTTGAATGTCTACACCAACTATCTTCACCAACAACAAAAAAAAGATCTACAAGCTCGTGTCGAGCTGCGTCGCGAGCTTGTAGATCTGCTATGTCTGGCTAAAATATGGATGCTGGGGTTAAGTAAAGGAATGATAAAGCTGCGGTCCTCCCCGTCCCATCCCTGCTATCACCTCCACTCATCTGAAAACACATCCAACCGCCTTCATTTATCATGCCCTGTTTGTTGTGGCAAGCCTGAGTTATGACACCGCAAAGCCAAGATAGGGCACACAACACACAGATAGACCTCACTGTATCAGCATACGGGCCTCTTTTCAGGATGCAAGTGTGTGTGTGTGTGTGTGTGTGTGTGTGTGTGTGTGTGTGTGTGTGTGTGTGTGTGTGTGTGTGTGTGTGTGTGTGTGTGTGTGTGTGTGTGTGTGTGTGTGTGTGTGTGTGTGCGTGTGCGTGATGTTAAGATAGCAGCATTGAACATGAGATGATAGGACAAGGCATTCCAGGTATGGGAAATAAAGGCTTCCACCAAATGTAATAAAGAGATAGTGATGTGAACACAGGGATACTTATATGAGTGTGTGTGTGTGTGTGTGTGTGTGTGTGTGTGTGTGTGTGTGTGTGTGTGTGTGTGTGTGTGTGTGTGTGTGTGTGTGTGTGTGTGTGTGTAGCTCACATGGATGGGTGCATGACTTTCATTGTGGGTCTATTGAAGTTTTTTTACAAGGAGATTCCTAGAAATGATCCATGTTAAAGACCATTGTAAAACTAACTTCTTCCATGATGAACGCACACATGCAGACAATATACGTTATGTCATGTGCGTGACGCACGCACGCACGCACGCACGCACGCACGCACGCACGCGCGCGCGCACACACACACACACACACACACACACACACACACACACACACACACCACAGTCCACCTCTGAGTCACAGAGCGAGCAGACAAAAATGGCACCATCCCATATATAGTGAGAATTAGTGCAGACCCCTATTATGGAGATGTAAAAAAAAAGGCTAAATGTTCCTTTAATCACGCCACACACTTTCCTTCAAACCACTTCCTCAACGAAAGCACTTAGAATAAAATAACAGAGCGCTGCGTTTACAACTCAAACCATACGTTTAATAGTGTTTGTCTTTGTGTTTTACTGTCAGTCTGCCACACATTACATGGAACTGGACAATTAAATGCAAAAATGGTTTGTTAAACCAGACCATGTGTTACATGTGTTTAAGAACTCTGTGCTCCACCCTCGCACCTGTCACATCTGTATGACCATTTGCCTCACACACATGCATGCACACACACGCGCACGCACACACACACGCACACACACACACACACACTCTCTACATATTTGCCATTTGTTTGTAGTGATGAGGCCTCATTAACTACTTACTTTACACTTGCAAACATGATTAAAATAATTCAAGTCCCCTCTTCCACAAAGACGTAAAATGGTCCCAGCAACCTAATTATCGAATGACGTGCATTGATTCGGTCAACGGAAAGTATTGCCATTAACTATAACCATTACCGCCCCAGCTCTGGTGAACATGCCCGTGCCCATGCCCTATGATGCCAGAGCAGGGCCCACTACACTACCTACCTATAACAAGAAATGTGAATAATACAAAAAATATAAAATATGAGTGTTTACATAAGTATGATCACAAAGCTCCTAAATACTTAGTTGACCGGAGTCCCCCAGGGGTCCGTACTTGGCACCCTCCTTCCACATGTCTATAGGATCAGAATGCTTCCTGTTCCACACATAGATATAGAAACCTAGATACCTCATTGGCCTCTGCAGTTCATTGTAGCGACTGGTATCTCAATACAAGGCTCTTCCGCAGGGCTACTTGACTACTGGCCAATCACAGCGCATTGACTACTGGCCAATCACAGCGCGTCTAACTGACTAGTTGCTGTGCTACCTTTATATGTCTATGGTTCCACATGCCTATTGGATCAGAATGCTTCCTGTTCCACATGCCTATGGGACCAGAATGCTACTGTTAGGGTTCATGTGGTTAAACGGCCTATTCAAGTCTTTCATCCAGGTGTTTTCTTTCCCCTCGTTAAGGTATCAGCGCGGTCATTTGCTAGTCCCACGCTCACGATGTCATAACGACCCCTGGTGTTTTCTCAGCTGTTAGACGGTCGGTTTTCAACGAGGAAGTTGACCAATGATTTGGGAGGGGAGGGGAGGGGTGGGGTGGGGTGGGGGGGCCTGAGGGAGGGTGCTGTAATGGCTGAGTTTGGATTTGAGCACCTAGACTCCATTGCAGCCTGACAGCGCGTCGCGGGTTCAAGTGCCGATCTCTGTTTCCTGTCTATGTACTGTACACTATCAATAAAGGCCAAAAAAAGGCCTCCTGGCAATCAGAAGGTCGCTGGTTCACCATTACCCCTAGTCTAAGTGTAGAAGTGTCCATGAGCAAGACACTTAAGCCCTAACTGCTTCGCCGGTGCTGTATTAATTAGTCGTTAGTGTAGATAAATGCAGAGGACAGATTCCATATTATGGGGACCACCCACCCTGACAAGAACTTGGAATGTAGGAGTTAAGGCATTACATTTTGTTTGACTCTGGTTCCACAGATAAGTATTGAGGAAATAGCTGCTCTACAAGCCCTACGGTGTAATAGGGCTTAACTGTGAGGACATGTCGTTCTTAATTGTAACATATGGGCTGTTTTACTTCAAAAACTCGACATAACAACATCATTTAACGACAACGTACAGATGGCTGATATTGAGGTAATGCAGATGAACCCTTGCCCTCAGACAAAACAGATGAAATCTGCCTTTAAAAAAAGACAATTATAATGCTGAGCTCGCAGATGTAAGATGAAACACAGATGAAATCTGTCTCAGAAGAACAATTATTATAATGCCCAGCTCTGAGCTGTCCTGATCTCATCTCATCCTTGGCATTTTGTTTGTGTTCGTGTAGGCTAAGTGGTAACATTTTAATTGAAATGCTTTTTTCCATTACATATGTGACTGCCCTCTCCCCCTCTAAATTGATCCCATCGCTGTAATTAAAGTGTTGTTTTTGTGTGTGAAATTTCATTTGTTAAATGGGAGTTAAAAATGTGCACCTAGATCAAAAGATGGATTAAGATAAAGAGTATTTATGTGACAATAGGGGAGAAGAGAGAGAGAGAGAGAGAGAGAGAGAGAGAGAGAGAGAGAGAGAGAGAGAGAGAGAGAGAGAGCGAGAGAGAGAGAGAGAGAGAGAGAGAGAGAGAGAGAGAGGGAGGCAGACAGACAGGCATATAACATGAAGGTAAATATTGTAGGAATTCTATAGGTAGAGATGGTTGGATAGAGCCTCACAGACCACTGAGTTACATACGGGTTGATGTTAACTTACATATTAGGGGGGGTTGGTGCCTTCGGGAATGTGCTCCGATAAAAAAAGAAATCTCTGGTTTTGACGCCACAGAGCGCCCTGATATCAACCAGACTAGATACTCATTAACTAACTTCATCTTTTTAAAACTGATTCAAATGAATGTTAATTCATCCCACTTAAACCCTACTGAATATACTTCATTCATTGTACATCAAATAGTGAAAACATTCCTAACGAATGTTAGGAATGTGAGTGTTCACCTATTATGACATGCCAAGAATAGGGACGCTGGGGTTCATGCGTTTAACCCATTGAGACCTGAAGCCGATTCTACATGTCTCCTAAATCCCAACAGTATTCTGAAAAAACATATGTTTCTATATCAGTGGTGCTCAATCTTTTTCATGTCAAGGACCCCCAAAATGATATGAATTTTGCCGCGGATCCCCATCAAAATATTTTTTTTCCAGGGACCCCCAGAAGCAAAGATTTGAGTTAAAAATGTTCGCTTAAAAATATATATATATTCAAAGATTTGCACACATTTTCACGATTAAAAAAAATAGCAGATCTACAAGCTCAGAGTGCCGCGCTATGAGCTTGTATATCTGCTATTTTTGAATAGCCCAAAGTGTAAAATAATGCTTTTTAGCTCAAATCTAAAAATGACACAGTTCCAGTTCTTAATGGGTTAAATGGCCTAGTTCTCTTTTTACACTCTGTTGACAGTGGGCAAAGTCAAAATATGAGTAATAATGCTAACAATAATTCATCACGAGGTCAAATGAAGTCTATAGGAGGCGGCGAGGAGGCCGGGAAGGAGATGCAGGTTGAGAAGAAACATCAGGACTGAGGGGCAAGAACATGTGGGTCACGTTTATCAAACCATGTCACGTTTTACCTCCTGCACTGACGAAGAAGAACGAGGTTGAGTGTGTGCGTGTGTGTGTGTGTGTGTGTGTGTGTGTGTGTGTATGTGTGTGTGTGCGTGTGTGTGTGTGAGGGAGATTGTTCCAGGTGTGTTTATGTTAGGAATGGGACTCCTGTGGATTTTGTTCATATTGCACCCCATGCATGTTTTCTATATCAGTGTGTGTGTGTGTGTGTGTGTGTGTGTGTGTGTGTGTGTGTGTGTGTGTGTGTGTGTGTGTGTGTGTGTGTGTGTGTGTGTGTGTGTGTGTGTGTGTGTGTGTGTGTGCATGTGTTGAAAACTAGCCCTCGTGCTAAATACACTTAAAGCCATGCATCTGGTTCGTCCAATGTGATTGTGATGTCCATGTCAAATAAATAAACACACAACACACACACATAACACATGCACACATGTTTGTGCTAGCTTAGTGTAATTGTGTGCGTATGTTTTCTGCAGCTTGCATGTGTCTGTGGGTGTCTTTTGTGACATTATGTGTTTGTGTGCGTGTGTGTCCGTGTGTGTGTCCGTGTGTCCGTGTATGTGTGTGTGTGTGTGTGTGTGTGTGTGTGTGTGTGTGTGTGTGTGTGTGTGCATTCATGTGTGAGATGCGACATAAGACTGCTTATCTCCAGTCTCTCCAGTCCCCGACTCTTCTTCAAAACACAGACAGGCTTTCCAAACACTAACAGCTGTGTGTCCCTCATGGGCCTCTGTACTTTCCACTGATAAAAGAAGAAAAAAACGTCCTGCCCACCCAAACACAGGGTCATGGAATGTTTGGAGAGAACGGTTGCCACGGTTACAGAGGACACGGCACCATGTCGGAGGAGTCACATCAAAAGCATCGTTAACGTTATATCTCTCTAGGACTTCAAATCAATTCAACTGCCATCTACTGTATTTACTATTCTTTATAATGGCTGACCATAAGGACAGCGGTGGTGGTGTCCAATCATGTGGCAGTGATTTCACTAACCACATGAACCCGAGCAGCCTTTTTCTGGGCATGTCATAGGCAAATATTCAGTGAAAATAGCTGATCTGCAAGCTCACAATGCGTCGTAATGCGTGGAGTCAAGTCAAGTAGACCCCCAGGGGAGTGGTTCTCAACCTTTTCAGGCTGTGACCTCCAAAAATAATCATATTTGAACTGGGGACCCCCTAAAATAATCATATTTAAACTGGGGACCCCCAAAATAATCATATTTGAACTGGGGACCCCCCACCCTGATAAGCACTTGGACTTTAGGGGTTGAGGCATTACATTTAGATAAGTTCTGGCGCATACGCATTTGTTTGGAATTAAAACCTACATTATTGGCCACCGGCGCCGCTGACATTGTACAGTATGACGGTATCTTGTATTTGGGTCTCGAAAAGGTTTTCCATGCAGTCTCTGCCGGTAATTATTTCT
>NC_139956.1:7441545-7446545 GCF_963454915.1 Gymnoscopelus microlampas
CTCTGATAGAAGTAGTACACATAGAAGTAGTACACTTCTCTGATAGAAGTAGTACACATAGAAGTAGTACACTTCTCTGATAGAAGTAGTACAGTTAGAAGTACACATAGGAGAACATAGTACACTTCTCTCATAGAAGTAGTACACTTAGAAGTACACATAGAAGAACATAGTACACTTCTCTCATAGAAGTAGTACACTTAGAAGTACACATAGAAGAACATAGTGCACTTCTCTCATAGAAGTAGTACAGTTAGAAGTACACATAGAAGAACATAGTACACTTCTGAGAGAAGTGTACTACTTGTACACATAGAAGTGTACAAGTAGTACACTTCTCTCAGAGAAGTAGTACACTTCTCTCAGAGAAGTAGTACACTTCTCTCAGAGAAGTAGTACACTTCTCTCAGCGTGATTTGTGCGGTAGTTAAAGGACTAACGTTTGAAAATAGCAGATCTACAAGCTCAAATAGCCTAGGTTAAAAAATAGGGCTAAAAGTGGTTAATGTATGTTTTATAATATAGTCATTTATATCAGCAAAGTAGCTAGTAACTAAAGTTTTCTGAGATGTAGTGGAGTAAGAGTAAAAGTACTGAAAATTAGAAATAAATAAAGTAGAAGTACCTAGAAATTCATTACAGTACTTGAGTAAATGTACTTAGTTACTTTACACCAACTGCATATGAGTTTGTGGATCTGCGATTTTGGCCAAAATGTTTGCCCCAGAATAGGGACGCTATAAGGTTCCTGTGGTTAATTCAATTTTTTTTCTCATATATACTTCCTGGCCCCTGGCATTGTCCAATGGAGACCCCAGCTACATTACAGACACACACACACACACACACACACACACACACACACACACACACACACACACACACACACACACACACACACACACACACACACGTAAACCATCCTGTCATCCCTAACAGTGCCCTCTGACCTCTTAGGTTTACCCAATGGGAGCGGATGTTATTGGAGCTAATGGACTCAATATGACACACCTTGTAGAGTTTAGGAGAGGCTTAGACAAAACAACGCACACGCACGCACACACGCACGCACGCACGCACGCACGCACGCACGCACGCACGCACGCACGCACGCACGCACACACACACACACACACACACACAGGTATAACAATACTTGTGAGGACATCAACGTTTTAGGGCGGCTATTACGTACATTTGGGGGGCATTTTAACCCTAAATCCTGACGTAATTGGGAGCCGGGTCAGGTCACGCAACGGAAACAGCAGGTATACAAGCTTGCAACTTGTGAGCTTGTAGATCTGCTATACAGCATGCAACGTAAGTATACATCTGGCATAACTAAACACAACCATTTTCTCTTGTGGGAACAGGAAAATGGTCTTCACAATGACTATTTCTCGAATTCTACTATATTCATGGGGACATTTGACCCTCACACGCACGCGCGCACACGCACACACACACACACGCACGCACGCACGCACGCACGCACGCACGCACGCACGCACGCACGCACGCACGCACGCACGCACGCACGCACGCACGCACGCACGCACGCACGCACACACACACACACACACACACACACACACACACACACACACACACACACACACACACACACACACACACACACACACACACTCCTTTGACACGTGCTTTGTCTAACCCTGGCATCTTGGGAGATTAAGTGTAAGTGAAACTCCAGCCCTTTGGGTATTAATATACCATAAACGTATACACTCACAGTCTGTGCTATACTTGGTATTAATATCATAAACGTATATACAGTCTGAAGTGTACTGTATCCATCCCTACTGGAGGTAAGTCATATTAGCCATGGGACCAAGGCATTACAGTTAGATCAAGAGGTGCTCTGGGTTAGCAATGGGTAAGATACTATTCATAGATTATTTAGAAAATATGGGATATAATGTATAAGGTAAAAACAATACATACTGTATATCTTTTCTATACCGGTTGGTTATATTAACAGCAATGATGCCCAAATTCCAGAATAGGGACACCAGGCTGAAAGTGGTCAACAACTTAACTATAGGCTACTCATATAGGCAAAGTTTTTTAGCACTGGTGCAGGACCAAAACAACCCCCCCCAATAAAAGCTCCAAATAATGCTCCACCACATTTTACCGTGCAAAACAAATAGGACGTTACAACAACAAGTTTGGTCTTCCAAGAACAAACTTGTGGTCGTATATTGACGTTATTTATTTTGACATTGAACTATGTAATTTAACTGTTTGTCTTGCAAAATGCCTTCCAATTAAACACACACACACACACACACACACACACACACACACACACACACACACACACACACACACACACACACACGCACACACAGTTCCATTAGCACTTCCATTATTTTCACAGTTTATTAATTTAGTTAATCAAAGGCCTGCCTGCAGGGGGCTGTTAACACGGTCGTACCTCATACTGTCAGCCGCTCATGAAAACTGACTCAGAAACACTGGTTCTGGTCCAACACGACAGACCCAACAAACAAACGCACCTGATTGAGCTTAACAGGCTTAATGTGGGTTTAATTTAAATTGTAACCACATGGACCCTAGCAGCGTCCCAATTTTGAGGCAAACGTTCAGCAAAAAATAGCCGATCCACTGATCCACCTGATCCATCCCAATGCGACACATTGTGAGCTTGTATATCGGCTATATTAGAGCAGTGGTTCTCAAACTTTTTCATGTCAAGGACCCCCAAATTGACACTTATTAGGCCGCGGACCCCCATTTGAAAAGATATGCCAGGGACCCCCATAAGAGAAGATTTTTTACGGCTCTAGCAGTGATTCTCAACCATTCTAATTTCAAGGACCCCCAGTTTGACATGCATTAGGGCTACCGACCCCCATTTAATGGCATTTCTATCACTTGGACCGCAATTTATATTGTACAATCTATGTCAATTTAACTCTGAGAGTGTACAAATGGAACCAAATGGACCCGTTAGGGTCCATTTGGTTCCATTTGTACATTCTCAGAGTTACAGACCCATAAGGGTCCATTTGGTGCCTAATCTATCATTTAGCTGAGGACCCCCTGGAACTCCCTCAAGGACCCCTGGGGGTCCCCGGATCCCACTTTGAGAACCAATGTATTAGAGTATAGTAGAGTATTTCATAATTCCACTCACGTGGAGGCACCTTTCAGTACCAATTCCCACGAGCGGTTTCGGTTCGCCTACGTCGCGGTTTCGAGGAAACGCTGACCTTAACAACTTTCAACCTCCGGCTTTCGTGAACCGTTAAAGCCTCCATTATAGTAAAACTGAAACGGGATGGGGGACAAATAGGCACCTTAGCGCCCAAAACGTCCCCCCTCAACAATAACAGTTAAAGAAGTTAATGTGTGTAGTCGTTTGACCCTGTTATTTAAGATCCCGCGCTGAAGGAGGGCCAACACGGAGTCCCCTCCAAACTGTGTCATTTAGCGAGTGAGCCCAACGCGTGGGGGGTGCAGTACCACTGTAGTCGGTGTGTTATTTAGCACATAAGTGGAGTACAGTAGAGGGGAGGTAAGTATAGGCCTTTGTGTCAGACAGTAATTGTTGTTTGGATACGGGCTCGGGGAGAGACAGGGTTTCTGGGGGGAAGCTAGCAGCTACAGTAGTAGTAGCAGGTACACTCTGACAGACGTATACACACATACATTGTGGGCATGGATGTTATTCAGCTTGGTTTTGGAGTTGTGAGGTGCATGTCAAATTCAAGGGTAAAATATCCACCCCCAAAATGGTGTGATGCTTGCAGTGTATAGTGCACACCAGTGATGTAAAGTAGCGAAGTACATTTACTCAAAACTGTACTTAAGTACAATTTTGAGGTACTGTATTGTTACTTTACTGGGAGTATTTCCAATTGTCATTTTGATACCAATACTTTTGTACCTATTATTGTGAGTACCTTTTCCACCACTGGTACACACACACATGCACACGCACGTATACACAAGGCTCGCTCCTTTTTTCCTTCTATACCAAATCACTTACGTTGTGACGCATTGTGAACTTGTAGATCGGCTATTTTTGGCAAAAGTTCAGCCCAGAATAGGGACACTAGGATTCAAGTGGTTACAGAGTGGTTAAAGAGAAAAAATCTAAAACATTTTAACATAACCTTTTAATATTAATGTTATTATCATCAGCACTTGGTTCAATCTTGGTTGTTTTAAATGTCCTTTTAAAAAAAAGTTTGATTGAATTTGATTTGATTAACCACATGATAAGCCTCAATAATACTGTACTTCTATAAAAGTGGCCGATCTACAAACTCACAACGTGTCGCATTGTGTTAAGTGTTTATTTCTAGTACTGTGAGTGCACTTTGCGTTTGTGCATTGGTTGTCTGCGTGTGTACAGTATGTATACTATGTATAACTGGGTGCACAATTTGCTCATGTTCTTGTGGGCCTGTGCGCATGTGTGCATGTGATGTGTCTGTGCATGTGTGTGCATGTGTGTGCATGTGTGTGCATGTGCACAAAAGCAACCACACTCCATCCAACAGCTCACAGCGAGCCAGATAATGAATTATAGCTTATGTTCAAATTAAAGTAAAGACAAGATAACTAGATACGTTATTTACTTAAAGGCTTTCCGTGTGTGTGTGTGTGTGTGTGTGTGTGTGTGTGTGTGTGTGTGTGTGTGTGTGTGTGTGTGTGTGTGTGTGTGTGTGTGTGTGTGTGTGTGTGTGTGTGTGTGTGTGTGTGTGCGAGCACCTAATCCCTTGCCTTAGGATATTAATACCATTATTGTTAGATGAAGGTTGTTGAAACAGGCATAGCTAATAGCTAAAGTGACGGTTAACCATCTTCCTGTGTGAATGCGTTGTGCACGCGCATGTGTGTGTTTGTGCATGTGTGCGTGTGTGGTGGGGGTTCGAATACATGACCTATGCTCCACTTTCATAAATGAATTCTGTCAGGGAGATGAATATGTAACAAATGTATCAAAG
>NC_139956.1:7449045-7464045 GCF_963454915.1 Gymnoscopelus microlampas
GTGTGTGTGTGTGTGCGCGCGTGAAAGAGAGAGAGAGAGAGATATAGAGACTGAGTGAGTGACCAAGAGACAGAGACACAGAGAATGTTTATACAGTATATGTTTACGCAAGTGTGCGTGTGTGTACTAGTATACAGTATGAGCGTGTGTGCGCATGCACGTGTTTATGTGGGTCGCCTTTAAGTGTGTGTGTGTGTGTGTGTGTGTGTCTGTTAGATTCTAACACCATATATTGTCGTGTTGTTGCACGTGTGGCCGTGTCCATTAAAATGTGTGCGTCGCAGCTGTGTCTAACCGGGAGAGAATGTGTGCGCTTTTATTTGTGTTGATTTAACTCTGACAGTGTTATTAACACTCCGCTGGCGCTGAGTCACATGATGGAAAGATGAGGGAACATAATATTTGCCTCAGCGGTGTCACAACGCCTTGGATATATACAATAAGCTTGATTGTTTTGCTCCTGCTCTGTACAGCAATTTGGTCCAATTTAAATGTGTTTGTTTGATTTGATTTGATTTGATATCCAAGCAGGGATTTAGTGGAGATTCAGCAGGGATTAAAATAGTTTTAACAGGGATCAACTCTCCATAATGTTGCTCTTAGTTGGATCAATGATAAATCTTTTAGTTTTTCCAGTTTTATTTTGTTTTCCGGAGACAGAACCCAATATGCAAATATACGCTTCTATGCAGTATTTAGAAACATAGTTGCACAACACTTAAAGCTGTGATACGCAAGTTCACGGTTTATGACCGTATGCAACATGCATGTATGGACAGTACTGCATATCTGTGTACTGCATGTGCGTACGCATTCATGTGTGTTTACATGCAACTGTGGGGACACTTGTATGTATGTAGTGTATGTATGTTACATGCAAATTGTGTGTGTGTGTGTGCAATGTGATATTATTGCATCCCAGTGTGTGGTGGTGGTGGTGGTGGGGGGGACCCCATCCTGTTTGGGTCGTCCATCCCCTGCAGGTTTCCTCTCTTTAGTTAATGATCAGAAACAGACGGACAGACATACCGACCTTAACTACAACCAGTCACACCACACACGCACGCACGCACGCACAAACACACGAAACAGACACGCTGGTATTACTATACTTGTAAGCATAGTTTTAGTATGCCCATTTTTTTATACATTACATACATTACATGTTTTACTTTACATTATTATTTTTTGTACCATTTTAACCCAATCTTTTTACTGCTAAATGTTAAGTCAAGTCAAGAAGGTTTCTTTGTCATTCACACATAAAGCAGGCCACCCTCACCCTGAAGCTCTGTGTCTCTGCGGCTGATTTAGTTAATAATGTGACCATGGTGGGGGTCCGCAAATTCAATCAAGAGGGTTGAGAGGGGGTCTATAGACGAATCCACAGACGCGCTGCCTGTAGGCGGCCATTGCTGCGGTGTCGCGGTGCGGAGCGTTGACACCGCAGCCATGGCTGTGGATTCGTCTATAGGCGAATATGTATAATGTGTATAATTCATTGTAACTTTGCGGGACATGCACACACACACATTTTATTTCATGTTATCTGTCTATTATTATTTTTTTATTGTGTTGGTGTGTAGACACTCGACAAAGCCAAATGCACCACGGTGGATCCAAACCCACAACCTCCGTGGTGGAGGGCAGGCAGTTTAGCACTGCGCCACCCGAGCACCATAACATGAGCAAATTAATATTAGTATTTTAACCAAGCAGTTCAATCAAACGTACTGTAACTGTTAAATAGCAAAAACTCGGATCCCCGGTGCCTTGATTTCATCACCAAGCCACCTGTGAACCACAAAGGTCAGGTTAGTTTAACCCTTCGTAAATGGTTAAACTAACACTTTTCTGTACAGTATATGATACTATGATCACACACACACACACACACACACACACACACACACACACACACACACACACACACACACACACACACACACACACACACACACACACACACACACACACACACACACACACACACACACACACACACACACACACTTACTGTATAATCACAAAATTCCAGTCATAACTTCAGATCTTAGCCTGAAATACTTTGTAGATTAAAGCCCTCCGGTACAGATTCAAGGTGGCATTCATTCATTCATTCATTCATTCCTGAGACATAGATAACAGAATGAACACAGTGAGTGTTCACACCTGTGCGGAGAGGCAACCCTTTCATAAAGCTGATGTAATGCACAGGTATGACTGATACCTCATTCAAACTGCAGTTCATATGCAGTTCTTACGAGTTCACTCAAACCAAATGCCTATGTGTTCACATGCTGATAATAAATAGTGCACCATTCCTCCCCAGAAGACCACATGTGTGTTTGTGCCTATATAAAGGACGGGTATATACATGCCCAAAGTATTTGTGTGTGTGTGTGTGTGTGTGTGTGTGTGTGTGTGTGTGTGTGTGTGTGTGTGTGTGTGTGTGTGTGTGTGTGTGTGTGTGTGTGTGTGTGTGTGCCTGTCACAATTATCACATAATCGTATTATCGCAATTATTTGAGATATATATTATTTTTGTCATAATCGTTATAATCGCGTCCATGTTGTACACGGTTCATATTTTCCAAAATAGTGGAAATAGCCGATCTACAAGCTCACAACGCGTCACTATGCGACGCGTTGTGAGCTTGTGAGCTTGTGAGCATGTTTTGTTATAAAGTTATTAAATAGGTCAGTCATGTCTTTGTATATTTAGGTTATGTGTCATATTTGCCGTGTGCAACTTCAAAGCCTGAAAGCCAAACAGAAATGTAATTTTCAATGTCAAACACACAATTAAATTGTTAATCGCAATTATTTGTGTGACAATTAATCGTCAACTTAAATTTGTAATCGTGACAGCCCTGTGTGTGCGTGTGTGTGTGTGTGTGTGTGCGCGCGCGTGTGTGCGCGTGTGTGTGTGTGTGTGTGTGTGTGCGTCCTATAAGCTCAGAGTTTCTAGGTCAGTCTGAATTGAAGTCTTCAGATTCTTGACCTTCCTGCCTTACTTTCACTTATTAATCCCCAGACACCTTCACATGACACACACACACACACGCACGCACACGCGCGCACACACACACACACACACACACACACACACACGCACGCGCACACACACTTGACCCTTGTGTCTGGGTCAGACTGAAGTGTAAATAAAAGATGGTGTCTTTGAAAAAAATGCTGGCTTGAGAAGAGAGGTGGAGAGACAGAGTGACGCAATGAGAGCGTGAGAATGAAACATCATAAAATATATTCCTAAAGGTTGAGAATGAGACTAGAAAGTGAACGTAAGGTAAAGGACAATGTGGAGAGAGATGGACAGAAGAGGTCCAGGATGAGAGGATGAGTGGAGGAAGAGATGAGAACTGGAGAGAGAGAGAGAGAGAGAGAGAGAGAGAGAGTGAGAGAGAGAGAGAATGAGGGGAAAGGTCAGCGATGTTGGTCCTGCTTTCTTGATCTCCTTTGCTTCACTAATCAGAGTGACAGAAAGAGGGCAAGAGAGAGAGAAAGAGAGTAAAACCAAGGGGGAGAGAGAGAGAGAGAGAGAGAGAGAGAGAGAGAGAGACATACAGAGACAGAGAGAGAGAGAAGCCTAACAATTCAAAGTAAAAATGTAACGCAACAACACAAACTGTATAGCAACACACTGACCACTGGGAGTATGGGACCATAACAACCAAACAAGAGGAAGAAACGTGTCGACACACCTCCAGAGACCAGATTGAAACATGTGCCATTAAAAAGAGAAAGGCGTACCGGAGTGTCTTTCTCTTTGAAATGAGGTACTATAACACTGGCAGGATTAAAGCACCATACCGGCACTCTGGAATGTTTATCCCACTAACTACGTATCTCGCTGTACTTGACGACCATTTTCCACAGCAGGCCAAACGGAAACCATTTCGTCACCGTATGGAAATCAACCTGCAAAGACTTGAAACACGCTAAACATCACGGCACCGTTTTATCATTGCGTTTCAGTCACTTTTTAACCCATTAAGAGCTGAGGCCGATTCCACAAATGTCTTCTAAATCCTAACAGTTTTTGATTTCATGTTGCTACATCAGTGGTTCTCAAATATTTTCATGTCAAGGACCCCCAAAACGATTTGGCCGCGGACCACCCCCATCCATCTCAAAATATTTTTGTTCCACAGACCCCACCAGAAGCAAAGATTTGAGTCAAAAATGTTCCCTTAAGAAAATATACATATTTAAATATTTGCCCAAAAAAAAAATCAAGATTTTTCAAAAATGGCCAAAGTATTAAATATGGATAAAGTGGTTACACAGATGCTTTCCCAGTTTGAATGGGTTAAAAACATGAACAGCAAGGTTACTTAAGTAGCCCCAGGTCTCTGATGATATTTTACACTTTCGTCATACGATCGCTGATCTAAGCTTGTCGATCTTCGAGATCGTTTGCCTATAGACTCTAAAGGCAAACGATCTCGAAAAATGGCACCTCTACAAGAATAGGGCCTATAGACACGAAAGGCCCGTCCTCGGCGCCAAAAAGGCGGCGTTGACCATAAAGCGAGTTGGGGAGTGAGAACGCGTTGCGTGCGAAGCTACTGTACCGTGAAATAAAAACATCCACGTGAGGTAACCCGTAACGTTATACCGTCATTGTCCAAGATAATTATGCTCTTATGCTCCTGTATAGAATGAGGCCTCCGCTCACCTACAATCACCCAATCCCACCGACCTTTTAAGGGCCCCACAGTACCTCAGGTAGTTATTGGTTCATATTAGGCCTAGAACCTGCATTGTTACGGTGGTCTCTCACACCCAACCCCCCCGCCCCAGTGTGAAGAGGAGGTGGGTGGAGGTGCCTCTCAAAGATACTGATCCCTGTTCACTTTGGCTTACCCACACCCAAAGTTAAAAGTGGAGGATTAGAGAATGAGGGCAAACTGATCCTAAGCCAGCAGCCCCAAGGCGGAGCAATCAAACCCTGGTGTTGTGATGTGGTGCCTGTGGAGTGGGTCTCCCAGGTAAAAAACGCAGAATTAAAACACACAAAGGAGACAAAGACAGGAGAATGGCAGCAGAACCAGAACATGTATGTGCATGTGCTGCTGTGTAGCATAAAGGGGTCACTGGTGTTCTTTCTCACGCACACACACACACACACACACACACACACACACACACACACACACACACACACACACACACACACACACACACACACACACACACACACACACACACACACACACACACACACACACACACACACACACACATGCACATGCACACTCCCTCTCTCCCTCTCTCTCTCTCCCATAGACAACAAAAGCGGAGTTCAGGAGCAGAGAGAATAGCAGAGAGAAGAATAGGGGAGATATCCCAGGCCTTACAATATGGGAGTGACTGGATTACATTACACCCACTGAAACTCTACCACCAAGCCTATGTGTGTGCGTGTGTGTGTGTGTGTGTGTGTGTGTGTGTGTGTGTGTGTGTGTGTGTGTGTGTGTGTGTGTGTGTGTGTGTGTGTGTGTGTGTGTGTGTGTGTGTGTGTGTGTGTGTGTGTGTGTGTGTGTGCGTGTGTGTGTGTGTGTCTGTCTGTGCATTAGAAATGTGCGCGCCACGTATGGACAGTATACTGTATCTGTGTACACATGCATGTGTGTTTACATGCACTTATGTGGGTCATTGTATGCATGTACTGTATGCAGTTGATGACATACATCTTGTACTTTTGTTTAGTGCATGTTTTATGTTCTTTGTACATGGATGCTATGACACCAAATCAGATTGATGTTCAGGTTGGTGTTTTGCACGGTCAGTGTGTGAATGTGTGTGTGTGAATGGCTCACTCCATTAACCCACATTCATTGTAAAGGGCTTTGGATAAACGCTCTATATAAACGCACATTTGACCATTTATTTACGTTGTAGAAGAGAAGAGAAGTTATATGGGCGAGGACAGATGTGTGTTGCTTACAGCTAAATCACTCAAACTTACATAAAGCGTTCCAGAGGATTCTGATCATAGCCTATACATTCAGCGACAGAGCTTACACAACATGAGTAAACATGAAGAGTCCTTCGTCCGTCCGTCCTGATGACATTGAAGTACAGACACTACAAACACCTTTCCCTCAATTCTGTCATCCCGGCATTAACCAAACTATGCGTCCCTCGAGCACGTCAAGTGATCGCAGATCAATCTCCCGTGTTTTGCCTGCGCCGTGGCTGTCCAAACACTCTGCTGTATACATACAGCTTATGGGCACATGTTAGAAAAGGCTCTCTCTCTAAATACCCGTCTGCTCACGTCTCCTACGTGACGCAGACTCAGACTGGCAGATCATGCCTCGCGGTTTATAAGCCCGGACTTGCCCTGTTCATCCCTATGGAAGTTTAGTTTTGCATGAAAATGTATCCCCGAAGGGAACTTGAACATAGAAAAGGGAACGGGCACTTAGCGCTCAAACCGCTACGCCTCATTTACACTCGGTTACGCATTGTGTGTCACGCACAAAAAAATATCCTATCTGCAAGCTCACAACGAGCTTGAGATCAGCTTCTGATGCGCCGCGACACAGGCACGCAAACTGGGTATAACATTTAAAGTTACAGTGTATAAAAGAACATGTGACGTTTATAAAAAAAAAGGACAAATAAAGTATAAATAAAGGCTATAGCTATCTCCTATATCCTCAATATTTAAAATGCTTTCATTAGTTGACATACAAACAAAGTCCCATCAAACAGGGGATGTACTGAACACATGTAAATTGCAGCATGTATGCAAATCATAGGATTGACCCTTCACGCCTTCCATACCAAGCACAGGGCGAGACCCTCTTACATCAACGACATGCCAATCTATGTGTGTCATCGCTCGGAATTAATCAACGTAAAGGACGGAATTTACTTCCTACGTGAATCCAACGGGAATGTGGCGAGCGCTTATGGGAGCCGCCAATCAACGTGTCATCGCGCCGCCTCGGCCAATGGGAGGACAGAGTGTGTGAGATGGGAGGCGTCGTCGGTTATTATAATGAAAGGAGGACAACGGAGGGTCACAGAGTGGAAAGATGGAAGGATGAAAAGAGAGGAGAGGATGAAAGAGGAGTTCCTTTTACTTCCTCCTCTCTTTTATCCCTCGGTATTCTCCCCCTGTCATTCTCCATTTCCCTTTCTCTTATTTCTACTCGTCTTCCCGTTGTTTTCCGTATATCAGTTCCTGGTGTCTTCTCCTCCTCCCTCGGTCCCTCTCCCCTTCATTTCACTGGCCTTTTCTGTCCCCCTCCTCCTCCCTTCATCATCTCCTCTTCGTCTCCTTGACTCCTTCTCTCTCTCTCGCTCTCTCTCTCTCTTCCCAGGGTTCTGTCCATCTGTGACCCGGCGACACCCCCCCGCCACAGGCCTCTACCCAGCTGTGTTTGGTCCACTAGCATTCACCGTTTACTTCACCACACTCCACTCTATGTGTGTGTGTGTGTGTGTGTGTGTGTGTGTGTGTGTGTGTGTGTGTGTGTGTGTGTGTGTGTGTGTGTGTGTGTGTGTGTGTGTGTGTGTGTGTGTGTGTGTGTGTGTGTGTGTGTGTGTGAGTGAGTGAGAGGGAGAAAGAGAGCAGAAGAGAGAGCTATGGTGTGTTTTGTTTGTATATTCTGTATGAGTGTGTGTGTGTGTGTGTGTGTGTGTGTGTGTGTGTGTGTGTGTGTGTGTGTGTGTGTGTGTGTGTGTGTGTGTGTGTGTGTGTGTGTGTGTGTGAGAGGGAGAAAGAGAGCAGAAGAGAGAGCTATGGTGTGTTTTGTTTGTATATTCTGTATGAGTGTGTGTGTGTGTGTGTGTGTGTGTGTGTGTGTGTGTGTGTGTGTGTGTGTGTGCGTGTCCGTGTGCGTGTGCGTGTGCGTGTGTGTGCGTGCGTGCGTGCGTGTGTGCACGCAAGGCCACACAATGCATGTAAATACTGTATACGTGCATACATGTGCCTTTACAAATGCCTCTATAAGTCCACATGCTCATCATGTCTGGTATGTTTTGAGAACACGGCAACAAGCCTGCTGTACTGCAGTGTGCATGTACACGTATATACAGTAAACCACATGGTGCTGCCATACATACAGTCAACAACACACCCCCCCCCCCCACATGCAGTAGCAGCTCATATCATCAGAGAACATTGGGTTATGAAAGTAACTTCAGGGCTTAAGTGGCTAAATGCTGAGCACAATGCTGTCTCTGACATCAGCTGGGATCAATCAGAAATCAGCTGCATCTTGTTAAGACAAGACCCAGTATAAACAGGTAAATATGACATGGATCTTTTCTCATTATTGCATTATAACAAGAGCTTTTCTGTCATAAACAACTGCCGTTTATAATGGAAACCTTCCTCTCGGCGTTTCCCAATCTCTAATCCCCGGTTAAACCATTAAGACCTGAGGCCAATTCTACAAAATGTCTTCTAAATCCTAACCGTTTAAAAAAAAAAAAATATATATATATGTTTCTAAAGCAGTGGTTCTGAAACCTTTTCATTAAGGACCCCCAAAATTATATATATTTGGCCGCGGACCCCCATCTCAAAATATTTTGTTCCAGGGACCCCCCAGAAGCAAATAATAGAGTTAAAAATGTTCGCTTTAAACAATATATATTCCAAGATTTGCAAACATTTTCACGATTTTTCAAAAATAGCAGATCTACAAGCTCGTAGCGCGGCACTCGGTGCCGCGCTACGAGCTTGTATATCTGCTATTTTTGAATAGCCAAAGTGTAAAATAATACTTTTTTAGCTCAAATCAAAAAGTGACACAGATGCGTTCCCGGTCTCAATGGGTTAAGACCGGAGTTATGGGTTGTGAAACGCAGCCTCCAGTGCCTGTCAGAGCCTTCTGCCGCTAGTCTCCACACAGTCAGTCAGTACAGGAGCATGTCGGGTACCACAGGCTGCAGTCCTAAAGTAAACCAGGGTTTTACTGCAGTAAGCTTCCATCCCTAAGACCCATATCCCTCTGTTTACCTGGCAGGGGTCGAGGCATGAGACGAAGGGGGGAGAATTAGCGAAGAATAAATCAACCCACACGCATGTACTGTACACCCCATGCACCACATGATGCACCAGGGAGGTAAATAAAGTTTAGGAGGCCAATACTAGTACAGTACTAGACTCTCGGAGCAAAAGAGGTTCATATAACTTTAAGACCGGGAGCGCATCTGTGTCATTTTAGATTTTAGCTATAACCATTATTTTTATACTTTGGCTATTAAAAAATAGCAGATCTACAAGCTCAAAGCGAGGCACCGAGTGCCACGCAACAAGCTTGTAGATCTGCTATTTTTGAAAAATCTTGAACATTTTGTGTTGAATTTTTTTTTTACAATGTTTTTAACTCAAATCTTTGCTTCTGGGCGGTCCCTGGAACAATATATTTTGATGGGGATCGACAGCCAAAAACATATCATTTTGGGTGGTCCTTGACAAGAAAAAGTTTGAGCACCACTGATATAGCAACAATAGTTTTTCAAATCTAATGTTCGCTTTAAAAAATATGTATTCAAAGATTTGCACAAAATGTTCACGATTTTTCAAAAATAGCAGATCTACAAGTGCTATGAGCTTGTATATCTGCTATTTTTGAATAGCCAAATAAATCTAAAATGACATTGAATGGGATTGAATGGGTTGAATGGGTTAAGTAATGTTTCTGTTTCTTTGGCCAACACCGTCAGAGGTCAATCCATTATGCAAACACAGTACATGAGTCATTGCCAATGTCCGCCTGTCTACATAGAGCATATCACTATATAATAACAATAATAATAATAATACGTTATCAGTGCATGTCATTGCTCGTAAACATGTCCTCTCCTGATGGCACACACACACACGCATCTACTGTACACGCACACACCAACGCACGCTCACCTCAGATGTTCTGTGCAGATATCCCTGACAAAACACCACCTTATCTCCTCAAGCTTCACTACATTTAATGGGTTGTGGGCATGCGACCGTGCGTGTGTGTGTGTGTGTGTGTGTGTGTGTGTGTGTGTGTGTGTGTGTGTGTGTGTGTGTGTGTGTGTGTGAGAGAGAGCGTGTGCATGTTCATGTATGGATGCAGGTGCATAATGACATGTTAGTATCTGTGTGTATGCAAGATGATCTATGAAATGAGTCGACATAATGTATGCACGCAAATGTAACTGTACGCTCTTTGTGTGTGTGTGTGTGTGTGTGTGTGTGTGTGTGTGTGTGTGTGTGTGTGTGTGTGTGTGTGTGTGTGTGTGTGTGTGTGTGCGCGCAGATCAGAGGGGATACAAGTTGTCAGACTATGATAACTCCACATCTCATCCAAAGCTCTGACATGTAGCAACAACTACACAGAACACAAAGATCACTGTCTTTGACACACACGCACACACACACACACACACACACACACACACACACACACACACACACACACACACACACACACACACACACACACACACACACACACACACACACACACACACACACACACACACAGTATCCCTCACTCCTACAGGTTCAGGGACACATACAATGTACTGTACTTGGATTCTGGCACAGATGCACAAGCAGATGTTTGTGCATAATGTTGCACTTGTTGAACACACAAACACACCACACACCACACGCACGCACACACACACACACACACACACACACACACACACACACACACACACACACACACACACACACACACACACACACACACACACACCTCTCTCCCTGTCCTCTGGCTAGGGATTTTGGAGCCATGATGAAAAAAAAAACACTGCTATTATAGAGGATTAGGACTGTACCTGTCACACCTTGTTGGCGCTCGCTTGCTCTCTCTCTCTCTCTCTCTCTCTCTTTCATACCTCATTCGCTCCCTTTCTCTCCCTTCTCCTGTTGTCTCCTTCTCTTTGCCTCTCCCCATCTCTCTCTCTCTCTCCCTCTCTCTTCCTGTGTATAGTTTGGGTCTTAAGGAAGGCATTTAGTCATGTCATTGTGCGTAACAATAATAAAGTGAGACAGGACTCAGCAGTGTGAACTGCATGTTTGCGCTAATTCTACAAACATCCTCTCTGCTTCTCCCTCATGTATGACACAGCATTAATGGCAGGCACAACGGTTACGTTCTCGCTTGGACACGTGAGGTCGCGCCGTGCGCTTTTATCTGCTCTTCGCGTGAATAGACACTTTTATAGAAAGAAGCTTAACACATGTCAACTCTCGTCGCGGGCGGCATTGTGTGAGAGAGGAACATGAACTTAGCATCCATGTTTGGGGGGGAAATTAGCCGATCTATAAGCTCACAACGCATCGCATCGCAAAGTGCTGCGAGCCTATAGATCGACTATGTTTGGCAAAGAGATTTGGTGTAGAGGTAAAAATCACACCCTGTGTGAAGGTAGCGGCGCCTTTGATACATTTTGTCATCGATATGTGTTTATAATGTGTTTATAGCCATGTGTCACGTGAAGCTTGACCAATCACTTTGTTGACGGGTCTGACCAATCAGAGCGTTGACGGGTCTGACCAATCAGGGCGTTGACGGGTCTGACCAATCAGAGCGTTGACGGGTCTGACCAATCAGAGCGTTGACGGGTCTGACCAATCAGAGCGTTGACGGTGAACACGGACAAAGTCAGGTATAGAGCAGGACCCGCTCTATACCTAGTGCCGCTAAAAAGGAGGAGGCCTCGTAGACTCCTGGGGGACACTGGTCAAATACGTACAGTATATATAAGGCTTAAGTGGTCATAGCTCCAGTGATGCTGTTCGGTGACCAGCAGTAGAAGATCTACAAGCTCACAATGCGTCGCATCGCGACGCGTTGTGAGCTTGTAGATCTGCTATTTTCAAATAGCTGATGTATATGTTAAAGTGCTCGTGTGGCCCATAGTCGCTTATTTTGGGCTGGTTTTCCTAGACCCGGTTGCTTGTTTCTCTCACAGAATCTGGCAACACTGGTTGTACTGGTCAGCTCCCAGCGGCCAACAGCAGCAGACTGGGATTGCACTGGGCAGCAGCACAGCTCCCAGGGACCAACAGTATAGAAGACTGTGGTTGTACTATAGCTGCAACTGCTGTATTGTTGATCACAGTACATCAGTAGCACAAGGTGTAATTACAACAGATTTGTGTACTTGTAAATGTCATGAGAGCCTAGAGGTATACATGTACCACTGGAGCCTGGCCATGTGTTTCATGTGAAGCGCCACGTCAATCAGTGCCGTGTGATTTTTTAGACTGGCACACACACACACAGTGAGGAGGCAGGGGGATGAACCTCTACGGCTGGCCCTCGAGGTGAGCAATTTATAATATTGGCGGAACATTCTGGTCCCTTTTCACCGTGAATGTGTCCAGATTGATAGATAAGACTATTATTAACAACTCTTAAACTGCCAGGGCTTTTCAAAAATAGTGCTCACAGACTGCCAGCATGTTTACAGCTTAAACATAGGAAAAATTGTATTTTTTTTAACATTGAAGTAAATGGAGCAGCAACTTTTTGGAAAATGTTATCTCCTGTGATTCTTTGTGACGAACGGGAAAACGGAAAAAACCCAAAAATAAAGAATCATTTTAGATTTTTTTTTAAACATTTTTTTTGGCAATAGCTAAATTCTCAAAAACGTTTATAAACGTTTTTGGCAGGCAATGTGTTAATCCCCAGAGAGATACATACACATTATGTGGTATACAGTTCAGACTCATTCAATCATTCTAAATCTGTCATTCTACGTCTGTTATTCTACGTCTGTCATTCTAAACCTGTCATTCTTAAAATCTAATCATCTGATCATCCTGTAGGTTGATATAACATAATAACAAAAGTAGAGTGGGGTTATAACAAGGGATAACCTGGCATACAAACATAAGAGAATAATATTGTTGCGATATTGTTGCGCTCATATCGCTCATAGCGCTGCACTCGCTTGTAGATCTGCTATTTTTGAATAGCCAAAGCTGAGTGGTTAAAATGATTGTGACGCTATGTTAACTAATTTCGCTGGGGACCCCCTGGTACCCCCTCAAGGACCACTGGTGGTCCCCTGACCACTGGTTGAGAACCACTGCTTTAAGTCATTATTTTTTACATTCAACATACAAAATAACTTTGCATAATGATGCAAAAATGATTTACAGCACCGTCCAATCAGCGGGCTTCAATTACCATCTGGACAGAAATAGCGTTGACCCCGATGACCGGCACGGACACCTCAGTGACCTCATGAGAGTAGGATCTCCAAGGTCACGTGATCCATCCCCCTATAAACAACTTGAACTCTATAACGTCCCTATTCTGGGGGGCAAACATTTTGGTTGAAAATAATAGCTGCATTTGTAGATCAGCTATTTTGCGGCAGAGGTATTTAGTGTGCAGTGAAAACAGCAAGGGAGCCTAGTATAGACCCCTGGGGGACTCCGGTCAACCGATTATATTGCGTTTAAGACTTAAACTTCAAGTGGTTAATGTTCCAAGTTTAGAATCACTGACGCCTGACTCCAAACTGCCGCCCCAACCCGACGAGACTGTATTCTCACCCCACAGCCACACGCACACGCACACACACACACACACACACACACACACACACACACACACACAGGACCGGCATTTCGGAATATGAGCTTCCGATCAGGGTTCAGTGACACTGGGGAATGTTTGCCCGTTGAGACGTTCGACCGATGCCCGACCATGACATGATACTTCACTTACTTCAACACACAGCACAACACACTGCTGTTAAAACAAACTCTCTCTCTCTCTCTCTCTCTCTCTCTCTCTCTCTCTCTCTCTTAGATCCAACACAGGGACAGCATCATTACATACAGTACACCATCCTCTCAGGGGGGGGTTCAAGTCTGGCTGACTTTGATTCTGTAGCTATGTGCACTTGATACAGAGAAAGAGGACAAACAAGGTGTTGAGAAGAGTTGCTCCTCTGTTTTTCTTGTCAGAATCCATGTCAACTGGGCCTGCTTAGCATTTTTATACATGACAGAGGGAGCATGATAGGATGTTAATTGCTTAATTGTATCCATGCAGTACACCTGTGTGGAAGCATCTGCATTTGTTTCTACACTCGTTTGCTGTTATTCAGGTTCTTCCTTTATTTTGTTAAATATATATATATTTGTAGTATGTGCTCTGCTCAACGTTTTGACTATCCTATCCTTGGTGAGGATAACTTGGTCTGGCACTTCCCTTTCTTGGTAATAAGTGGTAGAGCTCCATTCATTCCATTACTTCATCCAATTCTACCCGATGAACTGTAACAGACACTTTGGAAAGATTACCAATATCCCTTATCAGTCCATAGATACAGCTCCAAACTTCACATACATAAACAAACATGGCCACACACACACACACACACACACACACACACACACACACACACACACACACACACACACACACACACACACACACACACACACACACACACACACACACACACACACACACACACACACACACACCTCTTCGCTGATGCCAAGAGTTTGGAGACTTGGCGTAGTCTTTTCCTAAACTATACCCAGTGGCAAAACTGGCACAGACTGCCAGGCTGTCCTGCCAGGCTATGGTGATGTCACCGGCCCGGGCGTTTTTAAAGAGTTCAAACGCCGTCTGTGCCGTGGCACGCAGAGACACACAGCAATCAATCAACACACAGCAGACAATAGAGAGATCCAGGTGGGACACGCCGGCATAAATGCCAGGCTAGATGAATATATAATATACGACCATTTGATGGATGGAAAGAAATGAACTGCAGTGTTACCCTTAGATCACAAATTATACGCTGGAGAAACATAGTGTGAGAGGCTGGAAAGATGGGAGGAAAAAGAGAGAGAGAGAGAAAAGAACGGATGCTCGTTAACCACTTTCAACCACTTTGGTCTTTAGGCCTTGTTAAGAACTCTGACACATCAAGCTGACGTCACCTGAGCGCCTGTGGCCCGACACTTAGCTCATAGTTTTTGTG
>NC_139956.1:7471545-7491545 GCF_963454915.1 Gymnoscopelus microlampas
CCATGCAGTGTGAAGGATTTATGTGGCCACAGGAATTGTTCACTCCATTAAATTTCACTTCTGCCCTCCAGACTAATAGACATAGTTGGAAGTTTATTAACTCCTGTTAAAGCCTGGAGACAGACTGATAAAAAGTCTATTAAAATCATCTCAAATGTCCTGATTTGACTTCCTAAACATCTTGGCCGTCCATCCAAACAAAACAAGAAACATCATGTTGTAAACTTTCATTAACAACCCTTTAAGACCTGAAGCCGATTCTACATGTCTCCTAAATCCCAACAGTATTCTGAAAAACGTATGTTTCTATATCAGTGGTGCCTAATCTTTTTCATGTCAAGGACCCCCAAAATGATATGTATTTGGCCGCGGACCCCCATCAAAATATTTTGTTCCAGGGACCCCCAGAAGCAAAGATTTGAGTTACAAATGTTCACTTTAAAAGAATATATATTCAAAGATTTGCACACATTTTCACTAAGTTTCAAAAATAGCAGATCTACAAGCTCATAGCGCGGCACTCGGTGCCGCGCTATGAGCTTGTATATCTGCTATTTTTGAATAGCATAAGTGTAAAATAATGCTTTTTAGCTCAAATCTAAAAATGACAGATCCAGGTCTTAATGGGTTAAATAGACATAAAATTGTATAGATACTGAATAAGTGCCCTACTTCTGACCTCACATACTTTCCGGGGGACCCAGTGACACTTGATTGATTGATTGATTGATTGAAATGCCCATATATGGAAGTGACTGCTATCATACAGGACATAACCCCAAACAGACTTTTATGGCTGGTCCATGTGTAAACTGTTACAGTTACTGTACATTAACGCTGATGATTTTACTGTGTATATACTAACACATGCATGCTTGACACAGTGACACGAATGTATACATGCACCCATAAAGACACACATACTGTATAAACACACACACACACACACATGTTGTTATCAAGCTTAATGCATGCGTTCTAAATGTCCCATGTGAACCTGCAAGTGCACACACACACACACACACACACACACACACACACACACACACACACACACACACACACACACACACACACACACACACACACACACACACACACACACACACACACACACACACACACACACAGCAAGCTTACAGAGCAAGCTTAGGGCATGTGTAACTAAGTGACATAAACATATATTAACACAGACATACATATACAGTTTAGTATGTATGTATATACAGATAGATACACACACAGATTACAGTTTAATGAAAGCATAAAAGTCTGTCACACAAGTAAGCAGTCATGGTAGGGTTGTTGTAACTCACAATCAACCCATCTATTACATTATTTCCGGTTATTAGGTTATTTTTAAAGATGAAGACAAGCATCCTCATATTAAAGATGTTATAAATACCAACAAGGTTTCTTTTTTTTAACACAATACCTCACTCAACCGAGTATTCCATTACCGATTCACAGACATGCACCCTAACCCCCCCGACACACACACATACACACAGTGTAACCAGGCTTAAGGCATGTGTAAGATATATGTATCTGCCCCCCGACTCATTCCTCTCCTTTGTTAACCCCCCCCCCCCCCCTCTCCTTTATTTCTCCTTTCCCTCCCTTTCAGGACAATGTACCATTCACTGTGGTGCTTTAAGCACCATAGAAAGGTTAACTTATCCGCCTGCAGCATCACCACTCTGTCTGAGAAAACAATACACGTCTCTCATATACAGGTACCTTATATATACTCTGTTCATGGTTATCATATCTCCTGCTTTCAACTGCCTCCTTCCATTTATATTTTCCTTAAACCAGTGGTTCTCAAACTCTTTCACGTCAAGGACCCCCAAATTGACACTTATTAGCCCGCGGACCCCCATTTGAAAATATATGCCAGGGACCCCCCATAAGAGAAGATTTTTACGGCTCTAGCAGTGATTCTCAACCATTTTAATTTCAAGGACCCCCAGTTTGACATGCATTAGGCTACCGGACCCCCATTTAATGGCATTTCTATCTCTGGGACCCCAATTTATTATTGTAAAACTCAATGTTAATTTAACTCTGAGAGTGTACATTTGTATACTCTCAGAGTTACAGACCCATAAGGGTCCATTTGGTTCCTAACTATCTACCATTTAGCTGGGGACCCTCTGGAACTCCCTCAAGGACCCCTGGGGGTCCCCCGGACCCCACTTTGAGAACCAATGCCTTAAGCCACACATCTCACACTGCCCATGTTCATATGCAACTCTGGAGCTTGTGCTACAAATAATTTAACACACAATAAAGTTGAGCTGGTATACCTCTCTTATACCTCTCATACTGGACCTCTGCATCTACAGTACCTTGTGCTCTCTCTCTCTACACAGCAAAAAACCTAATAATGTCTAATAAGGTAACTCAGTAAACAACATTTTCTACAAACAAATTTGGACCCAAATGGAACTTGTTTTGTTTTTGTTTCATTCCTAGTTATGCTCGCATGTGCATGAGTGTGTGCATGTCTATGTGTGTATATGGGTGGGTGTGCAAAAAGCTGTGTGCGTACTACGCGCATGTGTGCTTGTGCGTGCATTGTGTGTTTGTTTGTGTGTGTGTGTGTGTATTGGAGAGGCCACGGTCAGTCAGAGAACAAGAGAGTTACCTACAGACCATTAGACTGTGATAGGCACCAGGAGAATACAGCCTGAATGACTGAATGGATGGAGGGGGGGAGGGAGGGAGGAAGAGAGAGAAAGGGGGGATGAGGGCAGGGAGAGGGTTAGGAGAAAATGAGACACATTGTTGCCGTCAGATGGACAAAACTGTTACTTTTCAGATATGAAGAGGATGAGAAACAGAAACAGGGAGAAAAGATGGAAAGATCGGAGACATCTAAATGTAAAGAGATCTAAAGGCCAACGACTATAAACGCTTAAGCCTACATATACACATAATGTCTGATTTGTACTTTCGGTTCGTGCCACTGCGCACCAAAATGAGCAAATCTACAAGCTCACCAGCTGTACAGTAGCATTGCTATGCGTTGCTGTGAGCTCGTAGAAGCTGTTATTTTTAAGTCAGGCAATTACATGTACACAGAGTACGGTTCAACACGCGCAAACACACACAGATCATGCTGAACGGAGTCTCACACCTACTGTAACTAATAGACCGTGTGAAGTCTTGTGTTGAAGATACCCACATACACGCATGTGCACGTGCATGCGCGCGCGCGCGCGCACACACACACACACACACACACAAAAGAGTCGAGACAGAAGACTTATGGAATGTTACCCTTTCAAGATGGGGGTCCCCAGGCGATATAGTGTGTGTGTGTGTGTGTGTGTGTGTGTGTGTGTGTGTGTGTGTGTGTGTGTGTGTGTGTGTGTGTGCGCGCGCGTGTATCTGAGGAGACACCTCTTCAGAGCTAGCTACAGTAGACGGAAACTGTGGTTGCGGTTAGCCTGATGAAAGTAACACGCACACGTTTACGTTTAAGGCAAATTAAAGCAGCCAGCTCGGCTTAATTCCTTCCTGTTTCTCACCGTCTCGCGGTGGACGAGAAGTGATACGGGACTCACAATGGCAGCAGAGGAAGTCTCTGATCAAAGATTAAAGATTAGCTTAAGAGCAAACACTGCACTTTTTTGCTAGCAGATGCATCGCTGGGGGGGATTCCCCGAGTTCCTAGTTGAAATGAAATGAAGCTGTTGGGTGATGCGCAGCAGTGGTTCTCAAACTCTTTCATGTCAAGGACCCCCAAATTGACACTTATTAGCCCGCGGACCATTTGGAAAGATATGCCAGGGACCCCAACAAGAGTATATTTTTACGGCTCTAGCAGTGATTCTCAACCATTTTAATTTCAAGGATCGCCAGTTTGACATGTGTTAGGCTACGCACCCCCATTTAATGGCATTTCTATCTCTGGGACCCCAATTTATTATTGTAAAACTCAATGTTAATTTAACTCAGAGAGTGTACAAATTCTCAGAGTGTACACTGACAGAGTTACAGACCCATAAGGGTCCATTTGGTTTCTATCTACCATTTAGCTGGGGACCCCCTGGAACTCCCTCAAGGACCCCTGGGGGTCCCCGGACCCCACTTTGAGAACCAATGATGTACAGTACAGTACATGGGGAGTATAGCCGACATTTTACATGTCTGGAAATGCTTGTTATCTGAGGTTAAGTGCTAAGTCCTTCAAAAATAGCCTTTAGTGGATTACATGTCACTAATCGGTAAACAAAGATCTGTAGTTTGCCTATGACCTCAATAATGTTAAGCACAATGTCGTAGCAGCTCGCGACTCCAGCGTGGAGGACTTCTATTGCTGTTTGTCTCCGCCAGAGGTGGAGAGTATGTTTTCGTTCTTGTCCTTCCGTGTGTCCGTCCGCCTCAGCCAAGCTAACATTGGTCAAGCAACACGTGACAATATGTTCTCACCAATGCTTTTGATTGGCTAGCGAGACGCATGACGAAATAAAAATCTATAAATAGTGTCACTTCAAAAAATCATTTATATTTTTTGAAGTGAGCTTCCATCAGCCAAGCTGACATTGGTCACGTGACAATATGTAATATAAATAGGTAAGACAGGATCAATCAGGAACAGTCCTGGCGGAGACCTGTGCTCCGAGGAGCACATTTTCTAGTTTTTCTTCATTCTAGCCAACTAATCGTGGACTAATGTAGTCTTTGAACACCGGGCGAATGCAATTAGCTTCTTGGCAGAATTCAAAATCAGTGCCAAAGTGTGTGTGGGTGAAGAAGTCTAAAACCACTGCTCTAGAAAACGTCTTTGAGAGTAAAAGAGAAAGAGCAGAAATGAAAATGCATCTACTCTTTTTGCACACATATTCCAACAAGTTATAACAGATACAGTCGCAAGACATACAAATCCCCCCTCTGAATGAATACGGCAATGATTAATGTCAACAGAAAAAAAAACAGCAGATCAGACTAATAAATACTGTATAAGACTGCTTTGAATACTTATTTCAACAACTGCATCATCCCGCCACCTGCAAAAAACACGTCTGCAAGTCTTTTCTCTCGTTTGAAAGACATACAGAAGGACAGACGGAGAGACAGAGATAAATGTGTGTCCGGAGGCAACACTTCCACCAGTGTTGACACACCTTGTGCTGTTTAATGAAGCATCAATCTGCTGCGTAACAGTTGGCCTGCAGTCACATTTTGTACAATAAGGCTAAGGAACCGCTGCAGAGCAGAGTCGGGGACTTTTCCCCCGGTGGATTGTGAAGGCATGTTTTGACATACTCAAGGCAGGAGAAGGGCACGAAAAGAGAGTTTTGTGCTAGTGGTGGAAAAAAGCACTCAAATGTTTGAATTAAGTAAAAGTATCAATACTGCAATGTAGAAGTACTCCGTTACAAGGAAAAGTCCGGAATTCAAAATTACAATAGTACAAAAGTATTTGTATCAAAAGTATTGGTATCAAAAAGTACCAAAAGTAAAGTACTAAAATGTTTGAAAATAGCAGATCTACAAGTTCACAACGCGTCGCGATGCGACGCGTTGTGAGCTTGTAGATCGGCTATTTTCAAATAGCCTAGGTATAAAATAGTTTTATAATGTAAAAATCTGCAAAGTAACTAGTAACTAAAGTTTTCAAATAATTGTAGTGGAGCAAAAGTCTCTGAGATGTAGTGGAGTAGAAGTAAAAGTATAGACAATTAATTGGAAGTACTTAGTTACTTTCCACCACTGCCCCTAGCTGTACCACGCTGTGTCACTCTGCACCGTCATTGGTCATGTGGACCGCCCGGTAAGCACCTTGAGGTGTCTCACACATCCTGGAGGCAAAAGGCTTAGGACGGGGCTTTTTCCCCGCGGCTGTCAGAGCAGCCCTGCCTGAACACAGACTTGGAAGCACAAGGCAAAAGAAATTGAAAAGAAGACAGAGCTTTCCTCTGCCATTAGTGGGTGAATGTAATGCACATTGTAAAGCGCTTTATAAATTACAGCAAGTCACTAAATAAATGCACTATTTAGTTTACCATTCATTATTATCGTGTGTATATTATATTGACGTCTTGCGGACCATGTCCCACCGATATTAGGCTGCTTGTACCCGACTGAGTGAAAGCGCCTCTTGATTTTTGACTTATCTTCTGATCCTTTACAGGATTTTAACCACATAAGCCCCTACTGTATACTTCGTCAAACGATTGAGATTTTTTCTTAACCATTTTTGAAAAGTTTTGAAAATAGATCGACCCGCCCCCAAAATAGGGAAGCCAGATTGCAGTGTCGCTACAGGATAAACACAAAAGAGTTTGGGGGGGGGGGACCCTGCGAGAAAGTTCCCACTGACTGCGCACACAGAACGGCAAATATATCACGGCTCTCACAAGGTGATTTGCAGTCGTGCACTTTTCGGTCCAACCGAGCCTCTCTTTATGGGGCCGTTATTTAACTCTGCTCGGTAGCTAGGTGCTCCACAACGCACGTAGGCCTCCTACTGTATTTTACGTCACATAGCGCGCTGAACTGAACAGTCTCCATGTCTGGCGGGTCTGGAGGGGTCTTAGCCATATATATCGTCCCCCCCAACACCACACATACCATGTCACTTTGAACTGTATCCATGCAAAGTGCATCGGCATGTGCCCTGGTGGTACACGGGGAATGGAATGTCTTTGGAAATGCCAGAAAGCATAGCAAAAGGTGTCGTGTGAGAAGAATTCGCTGGATTCCTGGGTGTCTAGTTGTACTTGTTGGGTGCACAGTGCGTCTTAAAAGGTCCCCTAATCTGCAATAGTTCTCAACGTGGGAGGAACGCATAGTTGGGAGGAACCTAATGGACCCTTATAGGTTCCAATTTGGTTCCATTTGTACACTCCCGAGAGTTAAATGAACACTGAGGATTTGACAGTAGATTGGGGGTCGCAGAGATGAATACAAAATATTTCAAATGTGGGTCTGTGGCCTGGTGCATGTCAAACTGGGGTTCTTGAAATAAATATCATTGAGAATCACAGACCTAAATGTAAGTGAAATGTGTCTGTCTCCATACTATGTGCGGTTGATAGTAAATCAAATCAAATCATTGATGTGGAATGGTAATGTGCGGTCCCCTGAAGCTGTATGTGAGGTCTCTTGGCCCTGTGGTCTGTGGCCCATGTTAAAACTGCAAAGAGATGCTATATTTTCAAAGACAAAAATGTACACATCAATTAAGGGAGGGGTCTGCTGTCTCCATCTAAACAGTTAACAGCTGGCGATCTACTGTATGTGGATCTGAAACTTCATGTTGATAACATCATATTGATGGAGGTAGATAGTAACGTTGTTGCGTGCATGCGTGCATGTGTAATCAACACAGTAGTCCAGTGTGTACTATAAATCAGCATGTTGTTGAGTTGCCCTCTATTACCAGAATACTACATCTCAGAATAGAGTTGTCCCGTGTGTGTGCACGCGCGTGTGTGTGTCTGTCTGTCCCTCTGTTTGACTGTCTTTGTGTACATCTGTGTATTATGCGGTAGCCCTCGTGTGTGTTTGCACACGCTCATGAACGCAACCTCACACACATGAGGAACATGTTGCCCCAGCAGCACCCATAAAAAACACATAAGACATATATATATATATAAACTGACATGGGTGACAAGTGAGCTTGGCTGGGCAATCTCTTTCCAACACATTAATGTGCTCACTTAATCCTGACCTTTACTTTGGAAGCGATTGATGATTTTAACATGTTCTCACACGCAGCTTCTGCACGGCAGGGAAATAACTGCATTTATAGATCAAATGAATTTGTATTATTAGCCAAATTATCCCGACGGCTCTAACATTATTTTACCTTTTTGACGTGTCAATCGGAAAAGAGTAAAGGGCATTTGGATAAAAAAAGGTCAAGCACGCAAAGCAAGCAAGCTTCATCTTGTCTCGCAAAGAACTATAGGATCAAAACGTCCTTTATACCTTTATTTGTATGAACCATTCCGAGGGAATAACTGCATTTAGATCAAATGAACTATTATTATTAGCCAAATTGTCCCAACGGCTCTGAAAATAATTTTAGCTTTGACGTGTCAATCTGAATAGAGTAAAAGGCATTGAATAAAAGGTCAAGCACGCAAGCAAGCATCTTGTCTGCGAATAACTATAGCAGTGGTTCTCAACCAGTGGCCCGGGGACCACCAGTGGTCCTTGAGGGGGTTCCAGGTGGTCCCCAGCTAAATGATGGAGAGTTAACTGGTTAAATAAGGGTTAATTTGGTAACCAAATGAACCCTTGTTATAGATCTTTAACTCTTGAGAGTGTAAAATGAAACCAAATGGACCCTTACGGGTCCATTTGGTTTCATTTTACGCCCTCAAGAGTTAAATTATTGTTAAAGATCTGCATTACTTAATTAAAGAGTTGTTATTTTGATCAGCGTTTGCCTGTTGTCTCCCCTATGGTACCAACATCAACACAGCATGGAATTGTGGACAAAATCGTTGGGTCTGAGAGTCTAAATCTCATCAAACGGTGGTTCCGTGGCTCAAATGACGAATAAATAATGGACCTTGATATGAAAAGGGTTGAAAAACCACTGAACTATAAGATGAAAACTACCTTTACTTGTATGAACCATTCCAACCTATTCCTCTACCTCTCCTCCCCTCGCTCATGCTCGCGATGCGACGCGTTGTGAGCTTGTAGATCGGCTATTTTCAAATAGCCTAGGTATAAAATAGGGCTAAAGTGGTTAATGTATGTTTTATAATATCATAATTTACATCTGCAAAGTAACTAGTAACTAAAGTTTTCAAATAAATGTAGTGGAGTAAAAGTACAATATTTGCCTCTGAGATGTAGTGGAGTAGAAGTAAAAGTATTGAGAATTGGAAATGCTCAAGTATGGTAAAAGTACCTCACAATTTTACTTAAGTACAGTACTTGGGTAAATGTACTTAGTTACTTTACTACAGTACCTATATAGCTCTCTCCTGTCACACACTGTGTTCTCACAGACAGGTGACCAGGTGTGCCCCCCGCTTAGGGGGTCAAAGGTCAAGCGAGTAAAAAGCCTGCCATAAAGAAGAAGGGGCGGGGCAGGGTGGGAGGTCACCCAGACAGATGGATGCTGGGACGAAAGGAAGTGAACAGAGGGCTCAAACCAGGTGTGTGTGTGTGTGTGTGTGTGTGTGTGTGTGTGTGTGTGTGTGTGTGTGTGTGTGTGTGTGTGTGCGTGTGCGTGTGTGTGCGTGTATGCCGTAACACTGTGTTTAAAGATGACAGATCTGAATGGCTGACCTGTGAGCCTCCAGACAGCATTCGTCTTTTCTCCTCGTTCGCTGTGTGTGTGTGTGTGTGTGTGTGTGTGTGTGTGTGTGTGTGTGTGTGTGTGTGTGTGTGTGTGTGTGTGTGTGTGTGTGTGTGTGTGTGTGTGCGTGTGTCTGAGCTCACAGAGCTGTCATTAGAACGTCTGCTCAGTGAAAACTAAGGATGGAGAGTGTTTGACTGACATGATTAGGCACGTGTGTGTGTCAGTGGTGGAAGGAGTACTCACAATTTTTACTTAAGTAAAAGTACCAATACTGCAATGTAGAAATACTCTGTTAAAAGTAGAAGTCCGGAATTCAAAATTTACTTGAGTAAAAGTACAAAAGTATTGGTATCAAAATGTACTTAAAGTACCAAAAGTAAAAGTACTCATTATGCAGAAAGTCCCATTTAAAAATGTCAAATGTATAAAAATCATTTGAAAATAGCCGATCTACAAGCTCACAATGCGATGCGACGCATTGTGAGATCGTAGATCGTCTATTTTCAAATGGCCGAAATGTATTTAGGGTATATGGTACAGTATATTAAGTACAGTACTTAGGTACATGTACTTAGTTACTGTCCACCACTGGTGTTTGTGTGTGTGAGACGAATGAGACGAAAATAATAATTACGGATTTCAATCAATGAATATTATCTGGGAAATTCTCAAAAGACTATCATGGCCTACCCAGCAACCATTCTGGCTACACACACACACACACACACACACACACACACACACACACACACACACACACACACACGGGAGGACGCGATTGACCAGTCAGTAACGCGTGATACGCAGGTGGATTTCCTATCCACCTGCCAAATGTGTGTGTGTGTGTGTGTGCGCGCGCATGCGTGCGTGCGCGTGTGTGTGTGCACGTGCGCGTGTGTGTGCACGTGTGCGTGTGTGTGCACGTGCGCGCATGTGTACGTGTGTGTGCGTGACGTACAGCACACTCCACTATCTCACACGTCCTCTCTATCTCCTGTGACACTACACTGTAAGACAGCAGGCCAACATGGCTGTCCTTCATCACCAGGTGTGTGTGTGTGTGTGTGTGTGTGTGTGTGTGTGTGTGTGTGTGTGTGTGTGTGTGTGTGTGTGTGTGTGTGTGTGTGTGTGTGTGTGTGCGCGCACACACACATGTGTCTGTGGGGGGCATAGGGACTCAAACACACAGTTACTCTCTCCAACCTACTTCTATTGATAAAAACCAGGTGATCTATCTCTCTCTCTCTCTTAATGTCTCTTCTCCTTGTTCTGTCTTCACATTCCTTCTCTCTCTCTCCAGTCCCACTCCCCCTCTCTCTATCTCTCTCTCCCGCTCTGTGACCCGGGGCAGGTGTCAACACCCGGGGGGGGGGGGGGGGGGGGGGGCGTGGGGGGGGAATTAAAGTGAAGGAGCAAGGAGAGATAGGATGAAAGTGAAGAAGGAGGGCTGTAGGAATGGAGAGATGGGATGAAAGTGAAGGAGGGGGGAAAGAGGGGGGGAGCGGGGGGTGTAGAAATGAGAGCGGACGTCCAGTGAAGCGGATCAAAGCAGATCGGGGAGGTCAGGAATGTATGTCGTGTGGGACAGGGGGGGGGGACGGGGACGGGGACGGGGCGCTGGATGGCCGGGCCATCCTAACGCACACAGCCTTCAGAGAGACGTGAGGTTGTAGAGTTCCGCAATCCTGGGAATTCTAAGAATTTGGGGAATTCTTAAGTTGAATTCTTTTTTTTTTTTAAATAACCTGAGAATGTCGTCTGAGGCGGCAAAGTTTTAATGACAGTATTAATAGGGGCACAGGGTTCAGTCGAGAACACAAAAAAAGCCGATCTATAAGCTCACAATGTGTCTTCAAAATACATGAATAAATATTATTTCTGGTTCATTTCCGGTGCCTATACGTCAGTTTGGCGCGTGTGTGTTGGGAGGCAGACACTCGCAATTTAAAAAAATGTGTTTACTAGTGTTTAGAGAAGCCGTCAAAAACCTGGTTGTCCCCGTTCCCCACTTTGAGAACCAATAGACTATCTAGCATTAACGTCGTAGAGCAGGGGTTTTCAACCAGTGGTCCGGGGACCACCAGTGGTCCTTGAGGGGGTTCCAGGGGGTCCCCAGCCAAATTAATAGTTAGCAACCAAATTGACCCTTATGTGTCTGTAACTCTGAGAGTGTACAAATGCAACCAAATGGACCCTGACGGGTCCATTTGGTTCCATTTGTCCACTCTCAGAGTTAAATGAACACTGATGCTGGTGATACCGTGTAGATTGGGACCCCCAATAAACCTAAATGGTTGAGTCCCTGGCATATCTTTTCAAATGGGGGTCCCTGGGCTAATATGTGTGAATTTGGGGGTCCTTGACGCGAAAAAGGTTGAAAACCACTGTCGTAGAGGAAAAGAAGACATAAGAAACCTCCCAGTTCAACTGTGTTGTTGTTGGCTCTCTGGTTTGAACTGATAGAGACTTTATCTTCATCTGCCTTTTCATTTCATTTTCAGAGAGAGAGAGAGAGAGAGAGAGAGAGAGAGAGAGGCAGAGGGGAAGGAGAGAGGGAGGTGGGAAGATGGGAGTGTGGAGATCAACAAAAAGGATGAAAGGGAGGCAGAGAGAGAGAGTATGTCAATAGAGGGGTAAAAAAAAGGAGTGAGCAATAAAAGGATGGAGGCAGATGAAACAGTATGACAGGTTGCTTCCTGTTAAAATGGAGTCCTGAAAGCCTCAATTACAATTTAAAGCATTTAGAAGACGCTCTTATCCAAGAGCGACTTAAAACGTGCAAGATCAGAGTAAAACGACATGAAACCTAGTCAACCAACCACAGGGTAAATGTCACTTAAAGTAGAGCGCAAAGATACTGACGTCTCAATCATGAGACCTCTGCACGCAACACCTGTATGTGTACGTGTGTGTAAGCTCATGAGTGTCATGTTTCATAGTCCTGCTTGTGAAAGTTCAAATCTATGGCATAAAATAAAATGTGTTTCGCAACTTCTATGTCTGATATTTCTGTGCAAAAGTGGTATTAAACGGCCCGGACGGATAGGGTAGCGGTCCGGGCCGGCACCTAGGCTGCCGATGCCAAGCCTGACAGCGTGTCGCGGGTTCGAATCCCAATCCCTACGAGCTTTGCTGCGCGCCACTCCCCATCTCACTCTCCCCGTTTCCTGTCAGACTACTGTACTATCTAATAAATCGTTAAAATATCTTTTAAAAATGGTATAAAAACACAAATCTTGTGTGTCGAGTATGTCTCTATGAACATTTAAGTACAGTCTGCATTGTGTTCTGAAGGTGTCAGAAGGTGTGCAAGTATTGTGTACATTTTTGTGTGTGTTCATGCCAGTGAAACTGGGAGTGACAGTAAGTCATTACCTTCATACCTGTGTTTACTTTGCGTTCCTGTCAGTGATGGCAAACAGGCACACATACCTGACCCAGGCACAGAAAAAAAAAAGTACCTACAAATATTTAAGAGGGTTTGTTTAAGCCTACACTGGTGCCAGGTGGGACAGAAATCCAACCATGCACAATGACAAATACATTCCAGTCAATCACACACGCAAGTATTTAAACCACTTAAAAACACTATATACACTTTGTTGGCCCCCGGGGTCACCCAGGGGTCTGTACTAGATACTCTCCTTTTTTCCCCCCTCTACACCAAATCACTTAGCCAAATAGCCAATCTACAAGCTCACAAGCTCGTAAAAATCGCTATTATTGCAGAATGTTCGCCACTTCGCTACGGTTCATGTCTTCAAAAGTCAGCTCAGGACACATTTAATGTGAATGAATTCTACCCCAATCTACGTGGTAAGAACAAAACCACACCTGTTTGGTACTCCAAGCAGTTTAAAACCAACAGCGCTAAGGATTATTTGCTCGTACTATGTGGCCCATGTCTGCTGCATGCCTGGCTCCTTTGTGTGTGTGAGGGAATGCCTCTGGAAGCAGTCAGTGAAGAGAAGGAAGGGGCATTGCATGAACATGCCAACGGTACATTTAGGCCAGCAGCTGGTGGTTGTCTGTGTGTACTTTCAACCTCTCACTCTTCACCTATTTGCTGTTCTGCTCCACGGCCAGTCAACGTAATCAGGTGTGTGTGTGTGTGTGTGTGTGTGTGTGTGTGTGTGTGTGTGTGTGTGTGCGCGCGCACGGCACGGCACGCACATGCTCAGTGTTACTGTGCGTCTGTGTGATGCTTGCCGTGTGAATGCACAGCCGTATCTCTGCATATAAGTGTGTGAGGGCTTGTGTGAGTGCATGCATGTGTGTGGGTGTGTGAGCGTACTGTATGTGTGTGTGTGTGTTATTATCTGTATGTACCTGCACGTCTACTTATCTTGCCGTTTACCATTCCGATCCATTGCCTTTCAACGCTCGGCTTAAGTCGAAAAGGTTCTCCTGGGTTTTCTCCTCTTGGGATGAATGAGTATCACCCTCTGATAGGCTCCTAAATCTGGCTCTGTTTGAACGAGCAACGGGCTGGAATGCATTGTGGATAGAAACACACTGTCTCTGACACACACACGCACACCGCCTGTACAGGCTTGTGTATGTACACTACACACTACACGCTACACACACACACACACACACACACACACACACACACACACACACACACACACACACACACACACACACACACACACACACACACACACACACACACACACACACACAGAGAAACACAAACACGTGCACATGTTCCTCCGATGTATCTTTTGTGGAGCAACAGGAGGCCTTGGTGTTTGTTGATGTGACACACATTACAGTACAGTATAGAGCAGGGGTCTTCAACGTTTTTCAGGCCAAGGACCCCCTTAGCTGAGAGAGAGAGATAAAGCAGGGACCCCCCCCCCCCAAACCCCCCACCCCCCACATGTGTTCAGTGGTGGAAAAACTACTCAAATTAAGTATTTATTATGCAGAATGTCCCATTAAAAAAAATTCAAATGTATAAAAATCTTTTGAAAATAGCAGATCTACAAGCTCACAATGCGTCGCATCGCGAGCTTGTAGATCGGCTATTTTCAAATGGCCGAAATGTGTATAGGGCTGAAGTGGTTAATGTATGTTTTGTAATAATAATCAAAATCTACAAAGTAACTAAAGTTTTCAAATAAATTGTAGTGGAGTAAAAGTACAATATTTGGATCCAAGATGTAGTGGAGTGGAAGTAAAAGTATTGGAAATTGGAAATACTCCAGATAATTACCAATACCTTAAAATTGTACTTGAGTACAGTACTTAAGTAAATGTACTTAGTTACTGTCCACCACTGATTGTGTTGCAGATTAAACACATCACGCACTATGTACGGATCAGAGAGGTTAGGTGTGTGTGTGAGAGAGAGAGAGAGAGAGAGAGAGAGAGAGAGAGAGAGAGAGAGAAAGGTGTCTGACATGTAGTTACATCTGCAAGGCCTCCAGCTAGCGATCTACAGATAATAACAGATCTGGATCCAGTAGTGGATATCTGGATATCCACTCTGACATGAGATATGGATATGACACTCTGATATGTGAGAGAGAGAGAGAGAGAGAGAGAGAGAGAGAGAGAGAGAGAGAGAGAGAGAGAGAGAGAGAGAGAGAGAGAGAGAGAGAGAGACACACAGAGACACACAGAGACACAGACAGACAGACAGACAGACAGACAGACAGACAGACAGACAGACAGACAGAGATGTAAGGAGTATGTGTAGAATGGCATAGGGATGGAGAGAGAGAGAGGGACTTTCTAGGGAAGAGGGAGGAGGTGAAGATAGAAGGAAGAGGAGGAGGATGTATGGAGGAGGAGGAGGAGGGAAGGAGCGGGGTGAGAGGACAGGGAAGAGGAAGGGAGGCTGTTTACAAAGCAGCCTCCCTTCCTACGGAGATGAAGAGATGGACAGAGCCAGGCGAACGGAGAGAGAGCGGGAGGGAGGGAGAGAAAGAAGAGACATTCCTAGCCCCTCCCCTACCCTGTGCAACACTGACGGCCTTGTGAGAGATGGACAGATCGGACGGAGGTGGAGAGAGAGAGAGAGAGAGAGAGAGGCTAAAAGAGAAGGAGAGGAAAAGACAGAGAGAGAGAGAGAGAGAGAGAGAGAGAGAGAGAGAGAGAGAGAGAGAGAGAGAGAGAGAGAGAGAGAGAGATAGGGACCTCAGTCTGGCTGTACTGAGGTCAGCAAACACTTAGGAACAAGCTAAAGGCCTAATACGTGTTTTTTAATTGGTTGAAAATGAGAAGAATCTATCATATACAGCAAATACAGTATTATAGAGAGTCTTCAACAAGGGGTCCAGGACCCCTAGGGGGTCCTCAGAGTTACTACAGGGGGTCCGCCAAATCTTTGTGTGGTGATGGGAAACATTAGCCGAAAATAGCAGATCTACAAGCTCACAACGCCTCGCGGCACGAGGCGTTGTGAGCTTGTAGATCTGCTATTTTCGGAGAGTCGGTGCAGAGGGAAAAAGAGCAGACCAAGTACAAAGCCACCAACGGTCAAGTTGACTAAATAAGTGTCCTATCCGTCCTGTCTGTGTAAGTGTCCTATCCGTCCTGTCTGTGTAAGTGTCCTATCCGTCTGTCGGAAAGGCGACATGTAACCACTAAATGTTAGCTTGGCTGATGGCACTGATGTCACTTCGGAACGCGCACCGCAGCGCTCCGAAGGGACACATCTATTTATAGGCCGCTATACGTCATGCGTCTCACTAGCCAATCAGAGCACACTCTTTCAACGTATTGTCACGTGTCACATTAGGCTTGACCAATGTTAGCTTGGCCGAGGGGGGGGGGGGGGGGGGAGTGAAAACATAGTCAATGAATAGTATGTTTCTTCTCTTCTCTGCATACTATCTTTTGCTTCCTTGTCCTCTGCTCTTCACTGCTTCCTAGCGCCTTTTTGTCTCCTCTCATGTGCCCTCTGCCCTACTGGCCTTCACATGATGCTAAATGCAGACAGATGAAAAGAGAGGGGGAGAGAGAGAGAGAGGGAAAGAATGAAAGAAAGAAAGAATGGAGAGAGGGACTGGGAGGAGGAGGGGGTGAGAAAATGAAAGGAAAGAGGAGGGTGATGGTGAGCGCCCCGGTAATTTACGGCTTTTCATAGTGATGCAAAAAGGTCTATAAATTGAGTTGATTTGTGGCCTTTGACACGCACGCACACACACGCGAGCACGCACGCACGCACGCACGCACGCACGCACGCACACACACACACACACACACACACACACACACACACACACACACACACACACACACACACACACACACACACACACACACACACACACACACACACACACACACACACACACACACACACACAATGTCATGAGTTGATTTGCTTCAGAAGGGGCATGTGGTCATGACCAGTGATAAAAAGTTACCATGAATTAATGCTAAAATAAGCCGCAGGCTGTTTCGTGTGTGTGTGTGTGTGTGTGTGTGTGTGTGTGTGTGTGTGTGTGTGTGTGTGTGTGTGTGTGTGTGTGTGTGTGTGTGTGTGTGTGTGTGTGTGTGTGTGTGTGTGTGTGTGTGTGTGTGTGTGTGTGCGCGTGCGTGTGTGCGTGCCCGTGTGACACTGCAGATAAAGAAGCTGAACAGTTCTGACAGATATACAACGTCTTTTTTTATCTCTCCATTCACAACTCCTGTCTCTCTCCGTCTGTCTGTGCATTCTGAAATTCTCTTCTCTCCGCTCTCTTTTCTTTACTCTCTCTGTCATGTTCACCATCTTTGATTAAGCAATCCATCCGAGCACCATCTTCTCTCTCTCTCTCTGTTTCTCTCCATCTCTCTCTCTCCGTCTTTTTCATCTCCCTCATGTTTCACTTCTGTTCTGTCTTTACTCATCCTAAAATTTTCTTCTAAGCTTTTCTGTCTTTCTCTCTTCTCTTCTCTTCTCTTCTCTTCTCTTCTCTTCTCTTCTCTTCTCTTCTCTTCTCTTCTCTTCTCTTCTCTTCTCTTTCATTCTATGTGTGTATCTGTATTTATGCCTCTAATCTACTGGATAGAAGTCAATGCAAAAAAAAGGAAGACCCTTCACTACGAAAGAGAGAGAGACAGACAGACAGAGAGAGAGAGAGAGTGTGCGTGTGCGCATGCATGCGTGCGTGGGTGCGTGTGTGTCAGTGTGAGAGAGAGGGAGAGAGAGGGACAAAGCCAGCGGTCACTCAGGCCTTGCGGGAGCGGAACACTAGGGGTGACCTTCCACCTTTCAGATGGACAGCTGTGGTCAGGACAACCCTCCTGGGACGCTGTCCAGCGAAGAGCGAAAGACACACACACACACACACACACACACACACACACACACACTCTCTCTATCTCTCTCTCTTTCTCTCTCTCTCTCTCTCAGTCAATGATTTGATACAAAATACAGAATAAAAAATGATTTCCCTTTGCTTCAAAGATTCTGTTTCCATAGCAACGTAAACACAGGCTAATAGAACAGCGGTCCTCTACCAGGAAGTAAAACATGCTGGAATACCTTGACTGACCAATTAGAAACCAACAGCCGTGAATATAAAGCAGAATCCAGTATCTATCTATCTATCCAACTATCCATCTATCTATCCATCTTATCCATCTATCCATCCATCTATCTATGCTGTAACTTATCAATACTCAAGACTCTATCCGTCTCCACACACCCCTGCCCTCACAATAGCAACATACACCATTTAACAGGGCCGCTAAAAGACCCTCGTAACAGCAGACAATCAGACGGCCCCAGTTAAACCCCTCTATCACGCCAGACACCACCAAAAACCTCCACCCGTGGGCCTAACCCCACCCAGCACCCCATCCAGTCCAGAGCTTTAAAATGGTAATTGTATTGTTTGTTTTTTGCTACGGTAACAGAACGCTTACATTACAATACACACCACTCTACAGGGGGTCTTCTCTCCATCTCCCTCAATTAAATTCTAATGAAGTCAAATGCAAGGGCCGTTATTGGCATGGGAGACATACGTTTACTTTACATTGCCAAAGCCGGTGTGAAATAAAACATTAAAAAAATATTGTACAATATAGGCCTACTTGGATCAAGAAATGTGTAGACAGAGCTGTGTGCCATTATAACTGCAATTTGTGTGTCATGTCTAGGTGCAGTTGGTTCTCCCGCTCTGGGTTCCTGAATGGGTTCCTGTCTGAAAAGACTTGAGCCTTATGGTTGTAAACTGCTGCACCTTTTTGGTGAACCAGGGACCTCACACACAGAGGACCTTAGGGCTTTCAACCACTAGGGAGATATACTGTAAGATAAGGGAGATACCTAATTCCTGAAGAAGATTGGTTTGATCAAATAATTTTGAACAACAATAGACAAGTGGGGTTTATAACTGGTGTGTCGACTTTAGTATCGTTAGCCTCATAATTGCCATAATTGCCTAACTCATAATTGCCTAACTCCCTTTTTGGTCAAATTGACATTTTGCCTAGCTCTACTCTCCTGCTGCATTGTTGTGCCTTATTGCCTATGTCCTAAGCCAATCAGACATGTTATATTCCAAAATGACTTAGGCAGAAAGTAATTTTAAGTCAACTTTTTGACTTAGGCAGAAATTATTTGAATGTAGCAAGCATTCTGATAGGCGAGGACATAGGCAACAAGGCAAGATGAATCAGCAGTGTTAGGAGAGTAGAGTTAGGCAGAAATAAATAAAGGCAGATAAACATGACTTAGCATTTTTTTGTATTTACTTTCTGCCTAAGTCATCTAGGTGACTTGGCAGAAAGTGATTTTTTTTAGTTTTGTCTCTCCTACAAACCTTAAAAATATGAGGTAGGCAATTATGCTATGAGGCTAATGGTATGTTTCTTTTAACAGAGCACACAAACACATGTACTATGCACACTCTCTCTCTCTCTCTCTAACACTCTCTCTCTCTCGCTTTAAGGATTTAAACAGGCCAGTACCCAGACACCACTTAGCTCTAGTATGAGGGTTAAGAGGGCCCAGGGGAACAGTTAAGGGTCTGGACACCTTGTAAGGTCACTGACCAGTCATTTCCTCTGTTACGTACAGTATTGACGGACATGGCACTATAACAAAGGGACCTCACAGTAATAAGAGCCACAGTGGCCATCGTGTCGGGGTTACTACTACTAAGCATAATCCCCGATACCTGTGGCCTCATTCACAAAATTATAAAACCACTTAGGCCCTATTTTATAACTTATAATCATATGACGGTGTCACGCAGCAAAAAATAGCCTAAATATCTAAAAGCTCACGTGTCGCAACGCGACACCTTGCGAGCTTGTAGATTGGCTATTTTTGCTCTACTTGATGTACGATGAAATATAGGGCGTTAAGTGGTTAAATACTTGTGTCTGTGATTTGACTGGCATGTTTTGTCAGTGCATTGTAGCATGGTTGAATCTCCGTCCCACCTGGCACTGTAATAGGCTTAAACAAACACTCTAATATATTTTGTTGGGATTTTTTTCCCCCCCTGGGTCAGGTATGTGTGGATGTTTGCCATCACAGACGGGAATGTAAAATAAACACACTTTATATATTTTCTTTTTAAACCTTTGCCTATAATCACTTGTCATACAGCAGGGACCCCGGGTTGAAGGCTGGGAAGATCAAATTTACAGTAATCTTCTGTAAATACAAACCGACGATCAAGCGCCCTATTGATAAAACCTTATACTTAGATGTGTCAATGATCCCGTGTCTACTACGCCCGTGTCAGTCAGAGCAGAT
>NC_139956.1:7496545-7539045 GCF_963454915.1 Gymnoscopelus microlampas
TCCAGGTTTACTGAATGATGCCATAGCGTTGTTTATCCAACTCCAGGGCAGTCATTTTGGTATAATCCATAAATCAGGTGAGATCAGGTACAATTCTAAACAGGTATGGCTCTCTCTTGCCAGGGAAGAGACTCCCCCGTTGGCCAAGAGAAGATTCGGTTGTATTTTTATTGGCGGAGCCGCGGGACAGGCCGGGTCCAGGGCTCACGGGAGCCAATCGGCTGGCAGGAACTCGCTGTGAGGCCGGCCAAGTTGCCGTGAGGTTTGCCAGGTACAGTAAAAACAAAGCATCCAGTAATTCCGCTGCCATTATTATTGGTTATTCCTTGAAACCATGTCATTAGGATTTAGCGGTTTGAGGTTTTATCTTAATTGAACTCAGTTGACTCATCATTGTCTTGTGTCGAGTGAGTTTCATCACCATCTGAGCTGTTAAAACATTTTACTTTATCCCTGTTTTATACTATAGCAAATCTACAAGCTTGTACGTCTGCTATTTTTCGGAAACATTTTTGAGGGGACGCCAGGTTTAAAGAGGCCAAGAAAAGTGCTGCACTCGGTGGCCCAGCGAGTGTACCGCAAGACCACGTGTTCGATTCCTGGAGGTGTGTTGAATGTCATCCTCTCCTACTCTCTGCCTTCAAATGCTGCATTCTGTGTCTATTATGAATACTATTGATAAAACTGGTATAGAATATGATCCTATTTTTACCAGGTTGCAACCTGGTCTACATCTACACTCGCTAGTCGTGACTTTTGCGGGACTTTTTCCTCATTGGCTGGTCCTTTAGCCAATGAGGGCTCAATGTCCTCTCAGAATATGGGATCTAAAGACGACCCACAATAGCGTGTTCGGCCACTGTACTGTATGTAACTCAATGGTAAGTGTCGCTGTTGCTCAATGTCCTCTCAGATTATGGGATCTAAAAACGTTGCCATGTTTAGAGAGACAAATAAGCAACCATATGGGATCTAAAAACGTTGCCATGTTTAGTGAGAGAAATAAGCAACCTGGTATAATATGACTTTGTCATATGCTTGTTTTTTTTTGCTTCCTGGAAATACTGTATACATTTACATATAATACAGAAACATACTGTACGCATACACACACACACACACACACACACACACACACACACACACACACACACACACACACACACAGAGACACAGCGAAACATACAGTATGCCTACACACACACACACACACACACACACACACACACACACACACACACACACACACACACACACACACACACACACTCTTGTGTTTTCCCAGGGCTTTCGTCAGCAGGGTGTGAGAAGTACCACCCACACGGGCGTCCTGACACACTCATGGCTCATCCCAAACAGATTGTGGCTCTCTGGCCTATTTCAGGACCGCTAACACTTCCACTACATGTCATTTGTCATCGCGCGCAAAACCAAGATGTCCACACAATGAACCAGCATGGCAGGGCAGGCAGTGGTGGAAAGTAACTAAGTACATGTACTCGAGTACTGCACTTAAGTACAATATTGAGGTATTTTTTACTTTACTGGAGTATTTCCAATTTTCAGTACTTTTACTTCTACTCCACTACATCTCGGAGGCCAATATTGTACTTTTACTCCACTAAAAGTATTTGAAAACTTTATAGTTACTAATTACTTTGTAGATTTTGGTTATTAGAGGCCAAACATAGAGGCAAATTAGAGGCAAAACATACATTAACCACTTCAGCCCTATGTACATTTTGTCCATTTGAAAATAGCAGATCTACAAGCTCACAATGTGTCGCGATGCGACGCATCGTGAGCTTGTAGATCTGCTATTTTCAAAAGATTTGTATACATTTGAAAACTACATTTGACCAACTACAACCACCACAGTTGTGTTAGTTGCATTATATTAACATACTACACTATAGTTATGGTCTTATATAAGCCTTAAGTCCTGTTTCATTTTGACTGACTGATCTACAGTCTCACAACACATTGCAATGTGCCGCGTCGTGAGCTTGTAGATCTGCTATTTTTGCCATGCGAGACCATTGTGCACCAAAGTGTCAACATAAACACATAAAAACATAAATGTGAGTGTGTCATTCATGCAGGTGTGTGTGTGCGTGTGCGTGTGCGTGTGCGTGTGCGTGCGCGTGCGTGTGCGTGTGTGTGAGTGTGAGTGTGTTTCTCTCTCTAACTTGGCTGCCCTTGTTTGGGAAGTGTGTTCATATCCAGTTGTCAAGGGTTACAGTCCCGGCAACCAGAGGGTGAGAGGTTGTGTGTGTGTGTGTGTGTGTGTGTGTGTGTGTGTGTGTGTGTGTGTGTGTGTGTGTGTGTGTGTGTGTGTGTGTGTGTGTGTGTGTGTGTGTGTGTGTGTGTGGGGAAGAGAGCACGCGCACCTGTGTGTGCATGTGTGTCTGTCTGTATGTGTGGGTAAGCATGTGTGTGTGTGCGTGTGTGTGTGTGCGTGCGTGGGTCAACGTGTCATGGTGGAAACAGCCATTCAGCAGCATTTCATAGCCTTCTGCCAGGAGTCAGAGAAGTGTATTACTGTATACTGTATTTCTGTGTTGTGCGATGTCTATCTATAATATATTCACATGCACACACTAAACCTGCTCCAGCATGACTTGGGTGGATGCATGCCACACCAATGATGTTACACAAAAACACGACTTGTATCTATAAGTCCTTAGCCCTGTCTCTCTCTCTCTCTCTCTCTCTGTCTGTCTCTCACTCACACACACACACACACACACGCATGCAACACTGAAAGCCTGGGTATAATACAGTGATGTTCAGTGGCGTGCACAGACATTTTGAGGGGCAGGTGCTCAAGTAAATTGTACTTTTTTTTGTTTACTTGGTCTGCTCTTTTCTCCCTCTACACCTATACCTCTTTGCCAAAAATAGCAGATCTACAAGCCCACAACGCCTCGCAGCGCGAGGCGTTGTGGGCTTGTAGATCTGCTATTTTTGGCAAAAGTTGGCTAAAGTTGGCTAAAGTTCTCCTCAGAAAAGGGATGCTAGGTTTCGAGTGGTTATGGTAAAAAGAAAAATCATATCACATAAAGATTTGGCGGACCCCCTGTAGTAACTCTGAGGACCCCCTAGGGGTCCCAGACCCCCTGTTGAAGAACCCTGCTGTGCCCTTTTTTCAAAAGGGCACTTCTGGTCAAGAGGGCAAAGGGCAGGTGCTCTAGCACCACCTATAGTCTATCTGTGCACGTCCCTGGTGATGTTCTACCATGTTAGTGGAGGGAGACGGTTAGACAGGGAGATAAGGAGATATAGACAGGGATTGATACAGTAGAAAGTGAGAGAGGGAGAGAGAGAGAGAGAGAGAGAGAGAGAGAGAGAGAGAGAAAGGAGAGAGAGAGAGAGAGAGAGAGAGAGAGAGAGAGAGAGAGAGAGAGAGAGAGAAAGGGAGAGTAGTGCTGGAGGGGAGGGAGATGACAGAGCGAGACAGGGGAGAGAGATGGAGAGAGCAGAGAGGGAGAACCCATCTGTCACGGTGTAAGACTTGTATAAACCTGTAGTTGACACAACACAGAGCCCTCACTCTGTGTGTGTGTGTGTGTACTGTGTACTGTATGTGCGTGTGCGTGTGCGTGTGTGTGTGTGTGTGTGTGTGTGTGTGTGTGCGCGCACGTGCGCCTATGCAGACTGCATGTGACAGAACAATTAGGTGTACCTACAGTCTCCAACAAGAGAGGAGAGGAGAGGAGAGGAGAGGAGAGGAGAGGAGAGGAGAGGAGAGGAGAGGAGAGGAGAGGAGAGGAGAGGAGAGGAGAGGAGGGGAGAGGAGGGTTTAAATAGACATTCCTACATAATCCGTCAGGGAGGATATATGTCTGTGTCTTTCTTTAACCTGTTGAAGAGATGACAGGAAAGGGTAGGAAGATGAGCACCCATACTGTACACACACACACACACACACACACACACACACACACACACACACACACACACACACACACACACACACACACACACACACACACACACACACACACACGCACGTCTCTTTCTGGGCATGTTCACACAGGGAAGCCCATTGTCCTTATCTTGTTTGACAGCCAATAATGTTCCATCTTAGCAGGAGAGAGAGAGAGAGAGAGAGAGAGACAGAGAGAGAGAGAGAGAGAGAGAGAGAGAGAGAGAGAGAGAGAGAGAGAGAGAGAGAGAGAGAGAGAGAGACAGAAGGAGTGACAGAAAGAACGTGAAAAAAAGGTGTGAAAGATGATAAGAGGAAGGGGAGAGGAGAGGTAAAAGAAAAAAGATAAATAAATAAAGTTAGACTGAATGAAACGATGAATAAATGAGAGGAAGGAAAGGGATAAAGAGTGACAAATGAGATAAAGCGAATGGGGGGGGGGAGCAATACCTTTAGGAAAGGAAGAACAGAGTGATGGATGGATGATGGACAGACAGACAGAGGAGGTGTATTTGTTTACCTCCTCTATCGCCATGGCAGCGGTCTCTCTCTCTCTCTCTCTCTGCTTGTTTATCTGAAAGTATACGGTGTGAACCCTCTACCCTAATTGGTCCAATTCATCCAATACCCTGCCCCGCTTTAGGGCATTCTACAGCATTCTAAAGCGTTTACTCGCCATTTTACCCGCCAAAAACAGCCAATCACCACATCCGTCACTTCAGTGAGCGTGTCACTCAATGCAGAGGTCACAGAACACATCACCGCGGCAATGAGTTCAAACACTGACAAGAGGCATAAGCACTGATCACAGGTCAGCTCTGCCTTTCAGCTTAGACTGAAGGGAGACAGCTTAATGAGGAGGACATAATCATTGATCGGTGGCTAACAGGTTGGTTACACTACCAGTAGCTGTAGAAGTCTCCCAACATGTGTATCTCCAACCCATTCAATCCGTGAACGCATTATTTTATACTTTGGACCATGCAACTGGCGACCCGGGGGCCACATGCGGCCCCCCACTTCACTTAATGCGGCCCACAGGTTAATATCAGAATACTGATATATTATTGATTTCAGCTGTTTACAATTCCAAACATGCAAACATGACCCGCTTTAATTATTTCAGGCTATATTAGTAGCTTAATGACTAGTATTAAAATTCTATTGTCTATTTTATGTCCAATGTATTCGTATTTAAGTTCATAAACTTAACACAAGTATAACTAAATGCATCTGAAATTAAATAAAAATGCTACTTTTCAGGATTCCAATTAGAAAATAGCACCCAAAAAATCTGGATTCCAATTCAAAAATAGCACCAAAAAAATCTGGATTCCAATTCAAAAATAGCAAAAATAGCAGATCTACAAGCTCAAAACGTGTCGCGCTGCGATGCGTTTTGAGCTTGTAGATCGGCTATTTTTGCTACTTTTGTGTGACAAAGAATAATTCATGAAAAATACGGAGGTGTCAGTATATGCAATATGGCCCTCTGGAGTGAGTGTGGAAATATAGTGGCCCTCTCCATCAACAAAGTTGCCCACCCCTGCTTTGGACTATTCAAACATAGCTCAAGATTGCCTCAAGATTGTCGATCAATTATTTTGAAAAATCGTGAAACTTTGTGCAAATCTTTGAATATATATATTTTTTTTTAAAGCGAAAATGTTTTAACTCAAATGTTTGCTTCTGGGGATTCTACAAATGTCTTCTACATTTTTTTTGGTTGAAAAAACATATGTTGCCATATATCAGTGGTTCTCAAGCCTTTTCATGTCAAGGACCCCCAAAATGATATGTATTTATTTTGCCACGGACCCCCCCCCATCTAAAAATATTTTGTTCGATGGACCTCCAGAAGTAAAGATTTGAGTTAAACATTTATATATTCAAAGATTTGCACACATTTTCACGGTTCTTTTTCCAAAAATAGCAGATCTACAAGATGCAGATCTAACGCAGTATGAGCTTGTATATCTCCTTTTTTTTTGAATAGCCAAAGAAATCTAAAATGACACAGATGCGTTCCCGGATTGAATGGGCTAAATGTGAGAATTACCAAAAAACACCAAAATCGACAAGCGTCCCTCAAAATCGATGACGTCCCTCAAATATGGCTCACAAAAAAAAGGCCCATCTACAAACTGTGTGTGACACGTTGTGAGCTTCTATTTCCACTATTCATATACGTATAAAGTGGTTACAGCTGCAATAACCAACTTTGGAGAAATGAGCGATTCGAGACGACAGTCTCAAGTACTACAGCCCTATAGTACCTTTGTGCATGCTCACTTTGTACAGTATGGGATTATCCTACATGAGTACTGCATACAAAGGCAGTAAATACATGGGATTGCTGGAAGGACACATCCAGTTATTAACCCATTAAGACCTGGGACGCATCTGTGTCACTTTTTGATTTGAGCTAAAAAGGATTATTTTACACTTTGGCTATTCAAAAACAGCAGATATACAAGCTCATAGTGCGGCACCGAGTGCCGCGCTACAAGCTTGTAGATCTGCTATTTTTGAAAAATCGAGAAAATGTGTGCAAATCAATATATTTATATTCTTTTAAAGCAAACACTTTAACTCAAATCCTTGCTTCATGGGGGTCCCTGAAAAAAAAAAAAAAGGAGATGGGGGTCCGCGGCAAAATACATGTCAAATACCTTGACATGAAAAAGTTTGAGCATCACTGACATAAGAAGAAACATACGTTTTTCAGAAAACTGTTGGAATTTAGAAGACATTTGTAGAATCGGCTTCAGGTCTTAATTCACAGCGGGGTCATTCGTTCATACCGTACTGGGGTCCAAGTCAAAGAGCAGACACACACTCGCTCTTACCGGATCTGGTTCAAACAATAAAGGGATAACATTTCATCCAGTGACTGACATGGTATGTTTGGTGGAGCAGGAAAAAACCTCTGTTGTTTTGACAAACGCACTGGACTCCGCAGAGAGCTACAAGCTGAGACACACACACACACACACACACACACACACACACACACACACACACACACACACACACACACACAGAAAGCTTAAACCTCTGCATCAGATCTATGTGTTCCGGAAGCCTGCTCCGTTCCAGAGTCAGTGTTTTAAGGGGGTGATGTGTTATACAAGAGCCCTCATGTTGAGAAGGAAGCGAGGGGGGGGGGGGGCTTTTAGTTGATGCTAGCTGATATCCTGAAGGGAAGAGGGGGGGGGGCTTCGTTTATGCATGTCTCTGCTTATAAATGCACACACTCACACACACTCACACACTCACAAATTAAACACAAATGTAAGTGCAAGAAAAAATAATGCATGGAAGCACATATTTACACATGCATACATAGTTACGTACTGTAGACCATTGGTTCTCAAAGTGGGGTCCGGGGACCCCCAGGGGTGCTTGAGGGGGTTCCAGGGGGTCCCCAGCAAAATGATGGATAGGAACCAAATGGACCCTTATGGGTCTGTAACTCTGAGAGTGTACAAATGGAACCAAATGAACCCTAACGGGTCCATTTGGTTCCATTTGTACACTCTTAGAGTTAAGTTAACATTGATTTTACAATATGAATTGGGGTCCCAGAGATAGAAATGCCATTAAATGGGGGTCCGTAGCCTAATGCAAAATGGTTGAGAATCACTGCTAGAGCCGTAAAAAATCTTCTCTTATGGGGGTCCCTGGCTTATCTTTTCAAATGGGGGTCCGCAGGCTAATAAGTGTCGATTTGGGGGTCCTTGACATGAAAAGGTTTGAGAACCACTGCTGTAGACACACACAATTATGAAAATGGCTGCCTATGGTCAAATATAAAATGTACTTTTTTTGTTGCTTTTATGCCTTTACTGATGATAGGACAGTAGGCTGACAGGACATGGGGAGAGAGATGGGGGGTGACATGCAGCAAAGGCCGTCGGGATCGGGACTCGAACCAAACTATACCCCCCCCCCCCCCCACCCCACACATACACACACGCACACACACTAACGCTCCCACCCCAGCATCACGCATCCAATCAGCAGCCCCCGTGCAGGGCAGCCCCCCCCAACACTGTGACCATTCATCATCTATCCAACACTGTCATCATCAGTCATCATTTGTCTGTCAGAGGGACAGTGCAGAGACCCCACCTTCCCCTCTCTCCACCTTTCACTATAGCTGTCATCAACAAGTGTGTGTGTGTGTGTGTGTGTGTGTGTGTGTGTGTGTGTGTGTGTGTGTGTGTGTGTGTGTGTGTGTGTGTGTGTGTGCGTGTGTGTGTGCGTGCAAGCGTGCATGAGTACCGATGGATTTGTGCATACTCACATTATGTACCACCTAAGTGTGTGCAAACCAAACGCACCCCTTTTGTTTTCCTCACCTGCACGCATCCCAGCTTAGCTGTACACAGCTGCTCACCTGTGCTCTCTTGTATGTACGTGCAAGCATAAGCAATGTGTGTGTGTGTGTGTGTGTGTGTGTGTGTGTGTGTGTGTGTGTGTGTGTGTGTGTGTGTGTGAGTCTATGTTTGAAAAAGAGATAAAAAGACAAAGACAGAGCTATGCTGTGCACTGTTGTACAGGCACTTTACACAGGATCATGATCAAATTATGTTCACTTTGAAGGCCTGTGCATTGCCCCTGTGTGTGTGTGTGTGTGTGTGTGTGTGTGTGTGTGTGTGTGTGTGTGTGTGTGTGTGTGTGTGTGTGTGTGTGTGTGTGTGCGTGCGTGCGTGCGTGCGTGCGTGCGTGTGTGCGTGCATTGCATGTGTGTGTGTGTGCCCGTGCGTGTAGGGCATTCACGAATAGTGATTTTTAGTATTCGAATTATTCGACCTATAAGTATTCGAATATTCGATTAATCGATTTGATTATAAAAAATAAAATAATAAAAAAATAAAAAATAAAAAAAATAAAAAGGTTTTTTTTTTTTTTTTTTTCAATGACATTGATGACTGGACTCAAGGAATGCGAGTTGACGTCACACCAGAGCTCACAGCTGCGTGTCTGCTGCAGAAAAGCCACTAAAAAAAAAAAAATCTAAAAAAAAAAAAAAAAAAAAACTTTTTTTTTTTTTTTTTTTTTTTATCGAATAATCGAATAGTGGTTTGATAGTCGAATAGTCGGTTTGATAGTCGAATATTCGAATATTCGATTATTCTGTTAATGCCCTAGCGTGCATACGTAACGCGTGCATGTGTGACCAATTCCATATAATTAGTGTCCCGCAAGCAACCCATTTTTCATATTCCTGTAGTTCCCCTGAGGACAAGAGCTAAACGCCATTCAGCTGTCCATCTCTGTCTGCACACACACACACACACACACACACACACACACACACACACACACACACACACACACACACACACAACCCGAATTTGCCTCCAGGGATCAATAAAGGTTTATCTCAAATCCTCATCACAGACAGAAGCCTGGCCTAAAGCCAACGCCTCCAACTATACTGTTTAGTGTATACTGAACACATAACTACATCTATACTGTTTAGTGTATACTGAACACATAACTACATCTATACTGTTTAGTGTATACTGAACACATGACTACAACTATACTGTTTAGTGTGTATACTGAACACATAACTACAACTATACTGTTTAGTGTATACTGAACACATGACTACATCTATACTGTTTAGTGTATACTGAACACATGACTACATCTATACTGTTTAGTGTATACTGAACACATAACTACAACTATACTGTTTAGTGTATACTGAACACATAACTACAACTATACTATACATACATACTGAACACAAAGGTTTAACATATCTTTATTGTTGCGTCACACGTTTACACCAGGTATAACAGAGTGGGTGAAATGCTCTAGTGAAAGCTCCCCACAAATTGGGTTTGCAGGGTTATATTTTTACATTTGAAATAAGAACACAGTATAAGAGTCTCTCTCTCTCTATAAGGTTATTCTATGGTTGTATAAAGGACGGGAATATGTCAGAGAAAACACTCTTATTTTGGTTAGTCTATTCAAAGTCTAAATTCTTCGTCTAGTCTATTCTATTCTGTTGTTTCCAATCTGTTCTATTCCCATCGATTCCATTCTATTATTTTCTGTCTGATGTCTTGTGATTGTGATGCATACAGTACATGCACGCGGACACACACGTGTAAACTCGCTCGCTTGCTCACACGCACGCGTGCACGCATGCACGCACGCACGCACGTAAAGCAGGCAGCTCTATTTCAAGGAGGGTGACCCTACTTTCTATAACTGCCCTGTTCTTGTTTTAAAGTAAGCTGAGAATGGAATGGTGAGTGAGTCATCCTAAGAAAGAGACAGACAGACAGACAGACAGACAGACAGACAGACAGACAGACAGACAGACAGACAAGCAGAGAGAGAGACAGTGAGTGAGAGACAAAGAGAGATGGGGTGCAAACAGCTCTCAAAATCTATATTTTACATGCCTATATTTACCGGCTACATCTGTCAGTTTGTTTTCTTAACTGCGTGGTGACAGGAGGCTTTGCAAACAAGGCATACAAATAAAGTCGGATTGAAACCCAACTGGGGTTCGACTGATGTCACTCCTAACTATACAGCTTCATCAGGGACCATGCACACACACGCTCACGCTCACACACACACACACACACACACACACACACACACACACACACACACACACACACACACACACACACACACACACACACACACACACACACACACAGACACACACACACACACACTTTTACCATTTACAGTACGCTTCCCGGCAAGGCACGGTTCACTTACAGAGACAAGGCCAGAACCAGGCAGTTCACGTGTAGAGAGAGAGAGTGTGTGTGTGTGTGTGTGTGTGTGTGTGTGTGTGTGTGTGTGTGTGTGTGTGTGTGTGTGTGTGTGTGTGTGTGTCTGTGTCTGTGTCTGTGTGTGTGTGTGTGTGTGTGTGTGTGTGTGTGTGTGTGTGTGTGTGTGTCTGTCTGTGTGTGTGTGTGTGTGTGTGTGTGTGTGTGTCTGTGTGTGTGTGTGTGTGTGTGTGTGTGTCTGTGTGTGTGTGTGTGTGTGTGTGTGTGTGTGTGTGTGTGTGTGTGTGTGTGTGTGTCTGTGTGTGTGTGTGTGTGTGTGTGTGTGTGTGTGTCTGTGTGTCTGTGTGTGTGTGTGTGTGTGTGTGTGTGTGTGTGTGTGTGTGTGTGTGTGTGTGTCTGTGTGTGTGTGTGTGTGTGTGTGTGTGTCTGTGTGTCTGTGTGTCTGTGTGTGTGTGTGTGTGTGTGTGTGTGTTACTCTTTAAAGAAGTGTCAGAGATCTAAAATGAGACAGAGGTTGGAGGTCAAAGTGGTAGTTTCCCCTCCCTGCACCGCAATGTTAGCAGTGTGCACGTGCGTGTGTGTGCATGTGCGCACACGTGTGTGCGTGCGTGTTTGCAGTGTTGGACAGGATAACAGAGAGGTAGCTAGGGGTGGTTTTATAAAAATAACTTCAGACACAAGTATGGATGAGTTGACCAGGAGACAGTGAGACAGACAGACAGACAGACCGACAGATAGAAAAAGAGAGACAGAAATAAAAGTGTCTCACCGCACATCAAATGACACATTTGACGTACAGAGATGTTCCACATTTCATGGAGGTAAGCTCTAAATACACAGAATACACAAGGTATTTTCTGCCCACAGAGTAAATACTGCATGATCTCCTCACATCAGATTAATTGGATTTAGGTTCCAAATCAGCAAAGTGTCATTAATCTATTGTGGCTCAGGGGCAGAGTGGCCGGAATGGTTTCCTCCGCCATCGGTGTGTGAATGTGTGTGTGAATGATGGGTGAATGTAATGCACAATCTATGTAAAGCCCTTTGAATAAAAGCGTTATATAAATGCACCTTTTACCATTTAAATCTTAAACTGGTGTGTGTCATTGTCTTGTACAGTAGGTAAAAACAACAACAGGTTTGTGAGATGTATCATACACGGCCATATGGTTTTTCTGTCCGAACACAAACCTATGGGTAAGTATTCCAGGGACCTGCAACAACCACTTGTCTTTCAAGCTGCCGAAGCCATGAAAAGGAACCAAGTCCACAGAGGTAGCATGTTTGTTGTCACCTATACAAGCCACTCATGTGACATAGATTCCATCCCTGACCCTACAGTATTCACTCATCCTAGGGCGTGGTGTCACTGTACTGTAGCTAAAATAATGCCCGCCTCCTCATGTTGCTCCTCTTCCTCTGTCCTCAGCACCCCCCCCCCCCCACACACACACACACACACATTTCCTCTCTTTCTCCTTGACCTTCACCTCCCTCCTTCTCATCATCATGCTTGTCTTTGACATTCCAGACTGACTGACTAAACACTAAACACACACACACACACACACACACACACACACACACACACACACACACACACACACACACACACACACACACACACACACACACACACACACACACACACACACACACACACACGATTACAATAGGTAGGGAGTGTGTGTGTGTGTGTGTGTGTGTGTGTGTGTGTGTGTGTGTGTGTGTGTGTGTGTGTGTGTGTGTGTGTGTGTGTGTGTGTGTGTGTGTGTGTGTGTGTGTGTTTTTTTTATTTACTTAAGTAAAAGTATCAATACCACAATGTAGAAATACTCTGTTACAAGTAAAAGGCCTGTGTTCAAAATGTTACCCGAGTAAAAGTACAAAAGTATTGGCATCAAAATATACTTAAAGTACCAAAAGTAAAAGTACTAAAATGTTTGAAAATAGCAGATCTACAAGCTCACAACGCGTCGCATCGCGACGCGTTGTGAGCTTGTAGATCTGCTATTTTCAAATAGCCTATGTATAAAATAGTGCTGAAGTGGTTAATGTGTGTTTTATAATGTAATAATGTATATCTAAAAAGTAACTCGTAAAAGTTTTCAAATAATTGTGGTGGAGTAAAAGCGAGCAAGCACGTGCGTGTGTGCACGTGCGTATGTGGCGTGTGCGTGCGTGCGTGCGTGCGTGTGTGTGTGTGTGTGTGTGTGTGCGTGTGTGTGTGTACACACGTGCGTGCGTGCGTGTGTGCAAGGAATGCGTCCAGTGTGTTTGTGTTCCATTGAGTTGCAGTCGATCCAAAACATAGAACAAAAAAACACAGAAAAAAGAGAGAGAGGTGAAAAGAGAAGGAGACGGAAGAGAAGGGATGAGGGAGGGATGATGGATAGGGAGCAGAAAGAGAGAGAGAGAGAGAGAGAGGGGGGCAAATGAAAGGGTGGGTGAGAGAGATAGAGGAGTCGAGGGAGAGAGAGAGAGAGAGAAAGATTTAGGGCAGAAAAAAAGAGAGAGTGCTGAAGAACGACAGGAAACGACAGGCAACAAGTCTAAGCGGCGTCCCTGCAGACCTCTACCGCCTCATCCCTCCATCCCTCCTCTCTCTCTCTCTCTCCCTCCTTTTGTCCTCCTCACATTCCTGCCATCACAACTGTCAGCTGTCAGCCCCGAGCCCTGTTTCTATCATTCTCGGTAAACAGCCTTGATATTAGAGGACGCACACTTCTCTGTGTGTGTGTGTGTGTGTGTGTGTGTGTGTGTGTGTGCGTGTGTGTGTGCGTGCGTGTGTGCGTGTGTGCGTGTGTGTGTGTGTGTGTGTGTGTGTGTGTGTGTGTGTGTGTGTGTGTGTGTGTGTGGAAAAAGTACTCAAATGTTTTTTTTTTACTTAAGTAAAAGTATCAATACTGCAATGTAGAAGTAGCCTACTCCTTTACAAGTAAAAGTCCGGAATTCAAAATTTACTTGAGTAAAAGTACTAAAGTATTGGTATCAAAATGTACTTAAAGTACCAAAAGTAAAATGACTAAAACGTTTGAAAATAGCAGATCTACAAGCTCACAACGCGTCGCATCTATAGCCTAGGTATAAAATAGGGCTAAAGTGGTTTAATGTATGTTTGATTATATCATAATTTCTATCTGAAAGGTAAGTAGTAACTAAAGTTTTCAAATAATTGTAGTGGAGTAAAAGTACAATATTTGCCTCTGAGATGTAGTGGAGTAGAAGTAAAAGTATTGAAAATGGGAAAAAATCCTCAAAAGTGTACTTAACTACGGTACTTGAGTAAATGTACTTAGTTACTTTCCACCATTGTGTGTGTGTATGGGAGGGGGGGAGAGATGGGATAGAAAGAGGAGCAGAGAGAAAGAAAGAAAGAAAGAAAGAAAGAAAGAAAGAAAGAAAAGGAAGGACAAAGAAAGAAAAGAAGCAAAGGAAAGACAGAAAGAGAGTGACAGATTGATGGAGAACAGAGAGAGAGAGAGTAAGAGATATTGCGCGACTGATACGGTGTCCATTTCATCAAGCAAGAAGAAACTCACCTGTGTGTGTATTTCTGTGTGTGTGTGTGTGTGTGTGTGTGTGTGTGTGTGTGTGTGTGTGTGTGTGTGTGTGTGTGTGTGTGTGTGTGTGTGTGTGTGTGTGTGTGTGTGTGTGTGTGCGCGCGCTACATCCTAACCCCTACCCACACACACACACACACACACACCCATGTCATAACCAAAGCGAACAAAACGTACATTATCTTCTCCTCCAGAGACCACAAGTTAACCAGTACAGTATAAATCAATGACATGAACATGAAGCAGCATGAAACAGCCAGCCTCGGTGTCTTTCTGCAGGCCAGACAGTGACAGCACAGACTTAAGTAGTTGCCTGTGTTTATTGGCCCCCATAAATAACCATAAAAAACCCCAGAGGTGGTTGTGATATGTTCAACTAGTTTCGTTATTCCAATATAAAGTACTTTGCTTGTGTTACATCGTGGCAGGGGGAAGAAAAAAAAAACCCGAAACGCCTTTGTGCAATTTCAGATGATTTACGGGACGAGATGGATGGAGAGAGGTTCAGCGACGGTGTAGATTCACGTATACTCGTACACGGGGAGGAGAAGGAGTTCTTTCGATGATAGACTGAGCTGTGTGGTTTTGCACGGCAGCCAAGTACAGATGCTCCACACCCAGGAGGAACTGTTTAGAAAAGGTGGATTGTGTTTTTGGCAGTGATTCTACCCAGCGGTTGCGCAGTAATGATCGATAATGATCTGAGTTGCAATCGACCTCCTGCTGGAGTTTCATCTGTTAAAATAGGCCGCTAAACCAAGAAACAATATGAGAATGTGATACTTGAACTATGGATGCCGTTCAACCCCTAGCGATCCCTGTTCTGAGCATGTCATATCAGGGCTAATAAGCAGTGAAAATGTGCAAACATTTGATGGAGATGCTGTTGGATGCCGTCGGAACACTTAACTACTTGAACCCAAGCGTCCCTGTTCTGAGCATGTCATATTAGGCTAATAATCAGTGAAAATGTGCAAACAGTGGTTTGTCAGTCAGTGGTTTTCAACCCTTTTCATATCAAGGTCCATTATTTATTCGTCATTTGACTCACGGACCACCACTTGATGAGATTTAGACTCTCAGACCCAAAACGTAGAATATTTGTTCTACGTTGTCGTCTGATTGAAGATTTTGTCCACAATTCTATGCTGTATTGGTGTTTGTACCATAGGTGAGGTAACAGGCAAACGTTGATCAAAATAGCAATTCTTTAATTAAGTAATGCAGATGTTTAACAATAATTTAACTCTTGAGAGTGTAAAATGAAACCATTTTGTTCCATTTTACGCTCTCAAGAGTTAAAGATCTTTAAGGGTCCATTTGGTTACCAACTCTCCATCATTTAGCTGGGGACCACCTGGAACCCCCTCAAGGACCACTGGTGGTCCCCGGACCACTGGTTGAGAACCACTGGTTAAAGTGGTTACGCTCAATGCTAAGAAGTCAATGTTCAGACGGACATCACGGTATTTCACCCCACAGTACCTCCAGGTGTTGCGTGCATGCGTTGAACTTAAGAGAGTGCGGTATGCAGTACAGTATGCAGCCATGCGTATTTCACTTTTAACACCTGGCTCGGTATCAGATGACCTCACGTTTTCCAAAGGAGACCTGGCTCCACAACCCCCCCCCCCCCCCCCCTCGCCCCCTCCAACCCTGACTGGATTCAATCCAGCTTTATTTGTATACCCCTGTTTACAAAGCCATCCCTCACCACACACTTAACAGCATTCCACAGACCTCCCCCCCACCAAACACAGGGAACCCCTCAACACACGCTATACAGTCGGGGACAGAGTCAGTCACCACACAGGACTGTCATTTGTGGCGTGTGTGTGTGTTTGTCTTGCTTGACGCAGAGGTTTCCTGGGGTCGTTTATGTGTCAAGGGAGGTTTTTTTTTTTGTTGGTGACACCCACATCATTGAGAAGTTGTTAAAAAATTCATTGTGTAGTTTTTTTTTTTATGTTTTGAGGGGACGCAATGATTCTTTCCTTCATTGTTGTTTTTTTTTTTTACTGTAGAACACAAACAAATACGCACTCAACTCAACGATTATAGCCTGAAAATTGAGTGCTTTGGGTCCCTAATGTAGTTGATAAATAAGAAAGACAGACATGGACAGCACTCCATGTTGGCTTTTTAATTGCTTAGCGTGTACAGTAGTTCTTACAGAAGACACTAGTGTAGCAGTACACACTAGTATAGAAGAAGTAATTGTACAGACTAGTGTGGAAGTACAGTGTAAAAGAAGGGAATCTTTTATTAATTAAAAAGTCACATTCAAGTGATGTCCTTGTCTTTCTTTTGTTCACACAACCAAGTCAGACAAACATCCCCGCTGTTCTCTCTCTTTCTATCTCTCCATCTCCATCTCTTTCTTTCGAACCACTTCTCTCTCTCTCTGTACCCTAAACCCTGACCCTGACCTTCATCTGTGTCTCATCTCTCTCTCTCTCATGTATACAACTCGGATGGTTTCTCAGAAGCTTCCGGGAAGTGCTTGCACCACATAAAGCAGACAGGGTTTAAAACAACACTAAGTGGACCACCACCAAACAAGGTATACACACCACTAGGTAATGAGGTGGCAGGACCACATGTGACCCTGTGTTTGTGTACGGTTGCAATGCGCCATCACTAGCCAGACTTCAGCGTTTCGGTCTGATTGTGGGTTTTTGGAGTCTTTGGAGTACAACACATGGAAAAGATTGCACGTGTTTTTGTTGTGCGGCATGACATGTGCCATTACCCGAAAGGCAAATAAATAAATGTGAATTGTCGGCTTTGAAGCACAACATATAAAGGAAGGATTTGTCTGCATATTTGTCATGTACTGTACTGTGAAATGAGTGGGACGTTATCATGTTTCGTTAAGCACTTGCAGCCTGGCATTTTGGGCATGTCATTATAGGCAAAAGTCTAAATGTTTAAGAAAACATTCTTAAAATATAAAATATATATATATTTTGTATTTCTAATATATACAAAAATAGCTAAAGTAGCCGATCTACAACTGATGTGTTGAGGGAGCTTGTAGATCGGCTATTTTGGATTCTTTTGCGGGATACTGTCGTGCGACAAAGTATAAAATATGTCTTAAGTGATTAATTACGCATACTGTACGTTGTGAGGCCGAGATTGTTTAAACAAACATGAGCTGATACGCTCCCAAATACAGTGAGGAATATCAGTCAACATTGGAATATAATGCATACCTGAGCAGCCCAGGAACAGAGGGCCAGGTCGGATGTGTTAGGTCATCTTTACACTGTCTTTATGCTCTCTTCTACAGTATGATATTGTTTTGTTACCCTTTATGTTGCTACGGTTACTACTTCTCTGTACTTGTTCTGTACCCATACCTGTGTCTTTGTTTCATCCCTATTGCTGTGCTGCCGCTATGACAACTGAATTTCCCCTTGGATTAACAAAGGTCTATCTATTGTATATTAACCCATTAAGACCTGAGGCCGCGTCTAAAAAGATCTAAATCCTCAAAAAAAATCTGGAAAAAATATTTTAAAAATATTTTCACGATTTTTCAAAAATAGCCAAAGAAATCTAAAGTGACACAGATGCGTTCCAGGTATTAATGGGTTAACTAATGGAAGACAAGGAGTCCTAGTATAAGAAAATAAGCTACGAGATGGAGGTGAATGGAATCCATGACGGCATGGTATATATATATATATATAATGTAGATAACTACAAGGGTGAACTGTGAAGCAATAAGCAGTGATAGGCATGATGGAGCGTGTGGAAGGTGGAGATACGTGTTGGCAGGGCACCACAGATCAATCAGAGAGAAAGGTGAAACAAGGGCGCAGATAGAACAACACCAGATAACAATCTATTAGGATACATTCAGCCGACAAACGCCAAGTACGCCTCATGTTACCCCTTCCAAGTTGGCTTCTGTTTTTTCGACGATGATGATCTTTCTTTCTTTCTTTCTAATTCTTTCCTTCTTTTTTTTGCATCCCACAATTTTTGTAACCCATTTTTAGCGGTGCGAGCCGCTCTACACCTGACTATGTCCGTCCGTATGTCCGTTTGTCCGTTATGTCCGTTTGAGCCCGGATGTCCGTTTGAGCACGGCCTTAAAACAGCTATAACTCCAGTTCGCAGCATGCCAGCAAGTCCAAATTTGGTATGTGGACTTACACCACCAATTGGGACGAGCATTGATTGCTGAAGCCCCGCCCCGCCCTATTATAGCGCCACCAGGAGGCCACTCATCAAAGGCACCGCTTCCTTCACACAGGGTGCGATTTTTTCACTCAGTGCCAATTGCCAAAGCTTGTAATCCTGGGCACAACTCTCCCTCTGCCAGCCTGGGGAGAGCCCCGAACTGAGCTCATGCTTCCTTCAATGCATGAGGAGCTAGCAGGCCGCTTCTTATCACCTGACAGGGGGGAGTTTCCCCCGGTAGGACATAGCGCGTGGAAGGAACACGTTATTCCAACCAGTTCCTTGGTTGGAATACGGGGAGGACATGTAAACTCTGCACAGAAAGGCCCTTTTGCCAGCCCTACCTAGGGTATGGGCACTGATGCGGAGGAGAGAACACGCCCACAGCGTCCCCCGGCGGGAATCGAACCCAGGACCTTCTATTCTTTCTACACTTGTCAATCAACCCCATTCAAACTGGCATCAATCGATAAATATTCAAAATGTCGCGAAAATAGCAAATCTTCAAGCTCACAGCATGTCATAATGACACGTTGTGAGCGTGCATATCAGCTATTTTTGCTATTTGTCATACGTTGAAGTACATAAACGTATAGCGCCTTCAGTTCTATAAACGACTTTGCTTGTGTACCCATTTTGCCAAAAAAGCCCTTAAGTGGCGTTGACAAGCGGAGCACTTTCACCTCACTGCAAACTTTATACCCTACATTCCACTGTCTCTCTTTTTGTAGTTATTGTAATATAATGTGAGCAGTGGATCATCTTTCCCAAGAGCCTCTTAGTCATGTTACTGTCTCACACACAGACAGACACACACACACACACACACACACACACACACACACACACACACACACACACACACACACACACACACACACACACACACACACACACACACACACACACACACACACACACACACACACACACACACACACACACACACACACGCCCTGAGGAAGTTGGCTGGGCAGTGTGAAGGCTGGACATGAAAAGCCACAGCAATGTTACAGCACCTTGTCAAGGAAAAGGACAAGCAAGTGACAGAGAGAGAGAGAGAGAGAGAGAGAGAGAGAGAGAGAGAGAGAGAGAGAGAAAGTGATAGATAGGGAGACCAGTCTTTTATTATAATTCTATTAAAGCAAACAAATCAGTGCTTTGAAAAGGATTCAAATGATTGCACAGGGAAAACCTGACCCCAAATTTCCACAAATTCGCCCAAAAAATACGTTATTCTATAATATTGTATTGTGAGTATGACTATTCAGACAGACAGACAGACAGACAGACAGACAGACAGACAGACAGACAGACAGACAGACAGACAGACAGACAATGTGCCTCGTTGCATGCATCTAGAGTATGTATGCCAATGCCAGTGTGTGCCAGTGTGTGTGTGTGTGTGTGTGTGTGTGTGTGTGTGTGTGTGTGTGTGTGTGTGTGTGTGTGTGTGTGTGTGTGTGTGTGTGTGTGTGGGACAGACAGCTGGTGGGAATCTCCCAGACGTCAGAGGCTCTCTCTCTCTCTCTCTGCTTGTTCAGGAGGAGGGGATGGGCGAGGGAGGGAGGGGTGGGCATGGCAACCATGTACATAGAGCCCAGGCGCCGTTTTGGCCCCTGTGACAGAACAGTGTTGGCCGGACAGGAAGTCACACACACGTCACATTTTAGACCCAAGTCTAAAATAAGAAACGCATCTAGAAATAAAGAGTGAGCAAATGAGTGAACCTATAAGGTCTAAAGGTTAACAAAACTGTTGCACTGTGATGTCGTGTAGGGTCTGCATGGGGCAATTGACCACTTGGTTTGACCGGAGTTCCTCTACACCAGGGGTCTTCAACCTTTTCAGGCCAAGGACCCCCTAGCTGAGAGAGAGAGGAAGCAGGGACTCCCCCTACTCTATATTGTATAAAATTGTGTTTCAGATTAAACTTTTTTTTTTTACTTAGTCTGCTATTTTTTTCCCTCTACACCTATAGCCTCTTTGCCGAAAATAGCAGATCTACAAGCTCTCAACGCCTCGCAGCGCGAGGCGTTGAGAGCTTGTAGATCTGCTATTTTCGGCTAATGTTCCCCTCAGAAAAGGAATTCTAGGGTTCAAGTGGTTAATGTAAAAAAAACTAAATCCTATCACACAAAGATTTGGCGGACCCCCTGTAGCAGCTCTAAGGACCCCCTAGCGGTCCCGGACCCCCTATTGAAGACCCCTGCTGATCTACAAGCGATGCGTTGCAATGTAGGGCCCTGCTGTAATGCCAATCTGCCTAATAGCCGATCTACAAGCTCTCGGTCTCAACGCGTCACAGGTGCGATGCGTTGTGAGCTGGCCGGCAGATCGACCATTTCTGGCATGCAACACCGCTTTACGCCGAAGTGTAATTCAGGCTGTGGACTACATGTTGCTATGGCGACTCAACAGAACTACAAGCTCACTTACTGTAGGTGCTCAGATAATGGGAACTGAGTTTTAGAACACAAGTTGTCAAAGTGATTCAACACGCTGAGCTGAGCTGTGCGCAAATCTCTTTTGCTAAATGCTCTCATCAGTAAATAAGTATTACGAGTAAATAAGCAAGTTTCTATTGCATGAATCAACCAAAACAAAAAAAACATTTTTGTTTGTCTGCTCACAAAAACCCCTGATGGACACATAGTAAATGTTTTGTCCTGTACACACACGCACACACACGCGCGCACACACACACACACACACACACACACACACACACACACACACACACACACACACACACACACACACACACACACACACACACACACACACACACACACACACACACACACACACACACACACACACACACACACACACACACACACAAGCTTGAAGCCAAGAAGCTATCAGCTAGGAATGCAGGGATGGCCTCTTCCAGAAGAAGCAGGTATTAGGTGAGAGAGAGAGAGTTTTGTGTGTGTGCGTGCGTTCATGTGAGTGTGTGTGCGTGCGTGCGTGTGTATGCATCCTTGTGTGCATGTGTGTGTGTGTGTGTGTGTGTGTGTGTGTGTGTGTGTGTGTGTGTGTGTGTGTGTGTGTGTGTGTGTGCGTGTGCGTGTGCGTGTGTGTCTCACTCGCACACACAGTAAATCATCTAATATGCAGGGGTTACTTTTCGCTTGTCTCAGCAGTGGGTAAGAGACATAAACCTGGAATATACAGTTGTGATGTGATTTACTGTGTCAGGGCACACTGTTCCATCCTGCATGCACACAGATAGGACGATAGAACAATATAATTAAATAGATAAGACATAGGTAATGATAGGTCACATATGATGCGAGGTGGGTCTACATATATAGTGGTAAGAAAACATAAAGGAAGTATATGATCCTAATGCAAATGCATTTGTTCAATGTAGATACAGAATGGATCAAGTTTAATCAAAAATACTGAGATATGGAGGGCAGAATGCAGAGAAAGAAAATGTATTATTATTCATGGCATTTTGTTCATTGTTGAATACTCAATTCTGATAGAATATTCTATTTTGTTGTATTAAGATTTTGCCTATACATGCTCAAAATAGGGATGCCAGGTTGAGAGTGGTAAAAAGGCATCTGTACCGTGTTACATGCGATAGTGTTTATCACCACATGACATTTGTATACATGAGACCATGATGTTTACAACCGGCCCAAGACTAAACGTCCAGTCACAGACGTAAACAGTGACACTGTATATACACTGAGATACAGTCACAACAGTACAGGTGGGTGTAATAGAAGGAAGCCTCTTTGATCCATGTGGTGACAAGACAATGAATAACAAATACATTTGTGATCGTGGGAGTGGGTGGAAGACTGCAGTTAGGACCTGGCCCAAGTGCAAACCTAGTCCAAATTGACCAAACTAGACCAAACCTAGTCTAAACTGATCAAACTAGACCAAACCTAGTCCAAACTGACCAGAATAGACCAAACCTAGTCCACACTGACCAAACTAGACCAAACCTAGTCCAAATTGACCAAACTAGACCAAACCTAGTCCACACTGACCAAACTAGACCAAACCTAGTCTAAACTGATCAAACTAGACCAAACCTAGTCCAAACTGACCAAACTAGACCAAATATGGATGTGTAAACAAATCATTTGGGGTGTAAAGGAGTTTAATAGCAAACTAATAGATCTGGAAAAGGCTAGATACATATGTCAATAAATGAGAACGCTAATTTCCTAAAAACATTCATGTTTCACACGAAATGTACTTATATCAGGTTTTCTGACAATTTTGCCTCCACTTTACCCCATAGGGTTGTAGATTTAGTTCCCAAAAAAACACACAACATGACCACAAGTGCAATACATTTCCCCTTGGTGGAGCAACATCTCAACCAAGCAGGCTTTGCCAAGCATGGAGGCCTACAGGCCTGTGTGGTTTCACGTATAAACACAAGCCAGAGATAAAGACCTAATCACTAATGTGGGTTTCCTGCTGGAGCATGGCCTGTGGCCCGCCTGCCACACTCCACTAGCTGCTAACTGTATTAGCGTAGCCGGCGCCGTGGTGACAGAGATAACAGTTTAACACGGCCCTGACCGCTAACGCTATGTCAGCATAACAGCGATTAGCGACGATACGTGGCATAGGTTGGCTTTACTATGACTACAACAGTAAAATGATACCTACATCTTAAAAGGTGATATAGGTAGCCTATTAATGGTATAACAAGAACAAATCACTTCTAACAAACTAGCAAGATACGTAGAACCTGTTATTTCTTGTTTTTACACCGGAGGTTTTCTATACATTATCCAGTCTTAGAATGTACAGTGATTATGTATCATGCCCTGGTACACGGTCTGTGGGTTGAACTTTACACAGCTGGCAGTTGTGGCGGTTTCACACACCACAGGGGGCATGTCTGTACAAGCCTCCCCGCGGTCAGCCTCTTCGCTGTAGGAAACCAACACTCCACAGTTGGGCGAGGAGAGGGGGGGTGGGGGGACAGGGAGGCGACGGGTCCCATGGGGGCCGCCATGTTGGATCAAACCGCACTGGAATAATATAAGCCGACTGGGGGTTAAGTGTCCTGCTGGGACGCCATTACGGCTCAGTCAGCATTGAGGAGAGGCAGGGGTGAACTTGGGGGCGAAGGAGAGGCTTCTAGCTAACAAAATGGATGTTGAACTAATATTGTGTATGGTTGAGATAATATTGGCCGACTGACGCGCATAACTAAGGGGTTAAGAGCTCCCGTGAAGAAGCCATTAAGGCTAAGTCGGCAGACTGCATCAGTCAGTGGGCCCCGGGCGGAGTGGAAACTACAGGTGATGGGTCCCGCGAGGGCAGCCATTTTGGATCTATAGCCACAGTGAAATAATACAGTCTGGGTCTTTAGGACTCTGGGGGACGTGTTGAGGGTCCGACGGGAAGCCATTACGGCTCAGTGACAAGCAGGATTGCAGGTGGCCTCCGTCTTGTTTGATCCCGGTTTTCCACACAGTCAGAGTGGATGTGAGGGCCAGTCTATGAGGGTCACTGCAGGGTCATGTTTGGATATTCTATCCTTCATTTGGGCCAGATAGGTGGCGCTATAGCCTACATACTGTGGGGTAACTTTACAGTCAATTTAGATGTACCTACTACCTAGCATGATCTCTCAGTCAATAGTTTTCAAACTTTTTGTGTGCAAGTCCAAATCTAATAACAACTTATACAAGATCCACAATGCGTCACTCTCATGATGTGTTGTAATCTTGTACTGTAGATAATATGCTATTTAAAAAATGACTTACAATGACATGCCAAAAATAGGGATGACAGGATGAAAGGTATATAATTTTAGTATATACTGTAGGTGGCATATAGAAAGTTGATAACTTGAGAATGTTTTTCATCTGGTACAGTTAAAGCTACATGGTTCATTTAACTTGGTTAACTAATAACACCAAGATCCATAACGACTCTCTCTGGAACGTCTGACTTCTGGCCAATCAGTAACAAGGCCACCTGCTTCGGTCAATTACCCATGAAGCACTGCATGAAGCCCACACCCATACTGGAACTTCAGAGAAAGACAAACATCCCCCCCACCCCCTCCCCCGTTCACTCAGTCTCTGTACGTTTTTTAATGAATAAAAAGGAATTAATGAAGACAAAAGCCAACAAGATGCACAGAGGAACCTGCAAGTGCTGCACTGCACAGCACAACACACACACACCCACACACCCACACACACACACACACACACACACACACACACACACACACCACCCCCTCTTGCTCTCCTTATGGGTGACCTCTGATCCCATCTGTGGAAAGGTTGGTTGAATGGAAGGAATGGAATGCACAGTGGACACCCGACAGAGGGTCAGTGCAGAGAGAGAGAGAGAGAGAGAGAGAGAGAGAGAGAGAGAGAGACAGAGAGAGAGAGAGAGAGAGAGTAAATGTACAACTATAGGACTGTGGATCATTGCTCCACTGACTGCTGTTTTTAAATTAATCTCCTGCTGCTTCTGAGTATCACAACACCGACATGAAGTAATATAAAAAAAAAGAAAAGCTAAGTGATACTAAATACGTTAAAGTAGCAAACTAGATGGCAAGGATGTGACCTAAAACTACATTTTGTTTGTTTGGTATGACGGTAATAAATCAGGCTTATCTTCATATAATTGGTCCTTACTAATGCTCATTATAAAATGCCACCATTTCTGTCTCCTCACTCTGCGTCTCAGAGGTATAGGCTGTGGACAGTTCATCAACCTGCCTAACGATGACATCATCCGTGGTCATTTCAAACATTTAATTGATGCAAGCGTGAGCGTGCTAACTTTCCAGGAAAAAGGAAGCCTGTTGTTTCTATTATCCCCATCGATGATGTCACTGGTAGGCAGGTTTCTGAAACTGTCCACAGCCCCACCAATGAGACGCAGAGCGAGTACTGAGTAGACGGAAATTGTGCCATCTTATAAAGAGCATTATTGAGGACCAATTGGAGACATGTTTGAAAATGGGAGAATTGCTCCTTTAAGGATCTCTCAACCAATCATTAACTCTGTCTCTGGGGACCACCTGGGTCTCATCATGACATGAAGAGATCGTTAAAACGTATAAACTAACCTTTGTGCTTCTCCTGACTGTCCATTTACAGTCAGTCACAAACAGTGAGGCCCCCCAGGGGTTCCAAACACTAGCTAACCCACATTATTACACATTTACCTATTATGATCTTAGCCTGATGAAAGTAAGCAGAACAGGGGCTCTGTCTTTTGAGCAAACACACTTTGAACATGACTTGTTTCACAGGCATTGGACTTGAGATTTGTCCATTTACGGTACTGTTTATACTCATTTAAGGCACATCTAACCTCATCTCTTAGAAAGGAAATCAAATAAGCACCTTGAGTCTGCTCAGTATGACTTTTGAAGAATGTAATCTAAACCCTTTTTCAGGTTTGGTTTCTCATCTAGTTTCTCAATCTGAAACCGTGTTTCTCCTGGATGCGTTGTCTTTATTTCTTTGTTCTACGTCTGTTTTTTATGACAAAAGCACATTGCAACGGTCTGTTTTGAAAGATGCTAAAAGTTACTTGCTATTTAAAAACAACCTCGTCAATTCCAATGATTTTACATGGAGAACAGGAAGAGATGTGTGTGTTATAGTGAGTGGTGGAGACATAAACAACGACCTCACAGAGAGAGAGAGAGAGAAAGAGAAAGAGAGAGATAGAGAGAGAGAGAGAGAGAGAGAGAGAGAGAGAGAGAGAGAGAGAGAGAGAGAGAGAAAGAGAAAGAGAGAGATAGAGAGAGAGAGAGAGAGAGAGAGAGAGAGAGAGAGAGAGAGAGAGAGAGAGAGAGAGAGCTTCATGGGAAAGTCTATTAAGAGGATAGAGGTCTAGGCACTCGTTTAATTTGATCGTAAAAGAAGGGACTGAGTTATGGAGATGAGGCCCAGTCGTTCTTTCTTCTTCTTTCCTTTCTTCTGTCTTTCTTTTGAGAAAGTTATGGTGTTGAAAGACTAAGGTTTTTTATTTTAACGGTGTCTGTGGTTGTGTGACATATTTTTGACCGTGTGCTATGGTGAGATTTCATCACCAGAATGAGCGACTGTTTCAACGCCCATACCGTCACTGAGTCATTGATAGACAACTAAAATGATGTATTTGAAGATGTGCATTGACATTATGCAGTGGTGGAAAAAGTACTCAAGTGTTTTACTTAAGTAAAAGTATCAATACTACATGTAGAGCTCTGTTACAAGTAAAAGTCCAGAATTCAAAATTTACTTGAGTAAAAGTACAAAAGTATTCGTATCAAAATGTACTTACAGTACCAAAAGTAAAAGTACAAAAATGTCTGAAATAGCCGATCTACAAGCTCACAACGCGTCGCGATGCGACGCGTTGTGAGCTTGTAGATCTGCTATTTTCAAATAGCCTAGGTATAAAATAAGGCTTAAGTGGTTAATGTATGTTTTATAATGTATATCTGCAAAGTAACTAGTAACTAAAGTGTTCAAATCATTGCAGTGGAGTAAAAGTACAATATTTGCCTCGTAGGCAAATATTGTATTGTAGATGTAGTGGAGTAGAGTAAAAATATAGACAATTGGAAATACTCCAGTAAAGTAAAAGTACCTCAAAATCTTACTTAAGTACAGTACTTGAGTAAATGTACTTAGTTACTTGACACCACTGACATTATGTTACAGACAATAGAAAGATGGAAGGAGAAACGTCACAGTAAGGGGATGGAGTAATGTTTAGCTCCAAACACCTGCAGTTGTTAATTAACCTCTTAAGACCGGTTTTGTATTTCATGTACGACTGCATTTCGAAAACATTGAAAATAGCAGACGTAGATCTGCTGTTTTCGCTATTTTTGGGGGAAATATTTGCCTACAATGCCCAAAATAGGGCTGCCAGGTTGAAAGTGGTTGTGATTAGTAATTCTCTCTCTCACACACACACACTCTCCCCCTCTCTTTCCCCTTCTTTCTTCAATTTGCCCATTTTATCTGTTCCTCTACCTACATATTCACTTTATCTCCATAGCTTTCTCTTTAATGGTCTCTCTCTCTCTCATCATTATATATTTATCTGGCTCGCCCCAGGAACATCTGTGTGCATCTGTTTTCAAAGGTCATTAGAGAAACACATCCTGAGATAGTCAGGGACAGACAAACAACCTCTGGTCGAACCCACCAAAAAAACCACATCACCAAGGTCACACAGAGTTTGCAGTCCAGCAGGGTTTCTCAAGGGACCGCGCCTTGAAGGTTATGCTGTGTGCACTATATACTTTCTACTGTAGTACAACCCTCATTTTACTTCTATTATCTAACAAGTCATCTGCGTTCCTGGAAGAAAAAAAACACTTGGGCCAAGCCTTGACCTGTGTCTTCTACGTTCCACAGATCTTCAAATGATCTCTTGTCGGCCTTCAGCATTTTGCCGTGAGTTATACGTCCCTAAATACTCAGAAAAACAGAGACATGCTGGGTATCTCTGCATCTCTGAGGTCAGTCCAGGCCACTTCAGAAGGTCTGAGTCTCTTCCCCCAGTCTAAATGGCTCCATGGATGAGCCGACGGTCATGTTTATGATGGGGCGCGCATACCACATGATCTCTAATGCCTGGCTTTAAGTCCCCGGTTCAATTCCTGGTCAGCCGGCGCATTTTCTGCATGTCACTACCCTGCTCTCTCCATGTTTCCTCTCTCTCTCTACATCTGTCAAGGCTCAGAAAAAGGTTAAAAAAGGGCCAAATCATGTGTCTTGGTCAGGAGAGGCCCAGGTGTCTTTCTACATTATAGATACGTTCAGTGGTGTAGGGTAACTATGTACATTTACTCAAGTACTGTACTTAAGTACACTTTTGAGAAATGTTTACTGTACTGGAGTATTTCCCATTTTCAGTACTTTTACTTCTACTCCACTACATCTCAGATGCAAATATTACTATATTACTTTTACTCCACTACAATTATTTGAAAACTTTAGTTACTAGTTACTTTGCAGATATAAATTATGACATTATAAAACATATATTAACCACTTTAGCCCATGTTATACCTAGGCTATTATAAAATATCAGATCTGTGTCCTTGAGCAAGACGCTGAACCCCTAATTGCTCCCGATGAGCAGGTTGGTGCCTTGCATGGTTTCCTCCGCCATCGGTGTATGAATGTGTGTTTGAATGGGTTAATGGCACAATCAATGTAAAGCGCTTCGGATAGAAGCACTATATAAAAAATAAAATAAAAAGCCGGTATAAGGTCTGTTATCTGTTATCTTTGTACAGGTGAAGCCATGATCACTTCCCATTGCACTTCACTATGTGTCTCTGTGAAGTAGGCAAGTAGCTGACAATCACCACAGCTCTCTTATCAGGAACAACACTAAGAAAACTCTCTCCAGTGCTGAACTGATAACACTATGACCCTTGACCCCTGCTAGGGTCAGGTCAGCAAGTGTGTGTGTGTGTGTGTGTGTGTGTGTGTGTGTGTGTGTGTGTGTGTGTGTGTGTGTGTGTGTGTGTGTGTGTGTGTGTGTGTGTGTGTGTGTGTGTGTGTGTGTGTGTGCATTTATGAGTGAGTGAGTGAGTGAGTGAGTGAGTGAGCGAGCGAGCGTGCGTGCGTGCGTGCATGCGTATGTGCAAGGTCATGCCCATTTCCTATTATGGCATGGTGCATGTGCACGTGTGTGTGTGTGTGTGTGTGTGTGTGTGTGTGTGTGTGTGTGTGTGTGTGTGTGTGTGTGTGTGTGTGTGTGTGTGTGTGTGTGTGTGTGTGTGTGTGTTTACGGCTGTTTGTCCTGAGATCTGCACGTACAGTTATGTCATAAAGAACGACCCCCCCCTCCCCCCAAAACCCCATGGCTGTTTCTACTGACCCCACTAAAAGGGCTTCCAACAGATGAAGGATTTATCGACATAGTATTTTTTCGTTTTTACCACTTTCAACCTGGCTTCCCTATTTCAGGTTTATCAATGGCTACCATGTATATTTAGAAACTTTTTTTAAAATGTCTTAAAGTTTTTTTGTTTTTTTTATATAGCAGATCGACAAGCTCACACCGCTTGATAGTCGGTCGGCTTACTTCCACTTCCATGCAACAAATTAAGACCTGGAACTGTCTCATTTTTAGATTTGAGCTAAAAAGCATTATTTTACACTTTGGGCTATTAAAAAATAGCAGATCTACAAGCTCATAGCGCGGCACCGAGTGCCGCGCTATGAGCTTGTATATCTGCTATTTTTGAAAAATCGTGAAAATGTGTGCAAATCTTTGAATATATATATTTTTAAAGCGAACATTTTTAACTCAAATCTTTACTTCTGGGGGTCCCTGGGACAAAATATTTTGATGGTCGTCCTCGGCCAAATACATATAATTTTGGGGGTCCTAGACATGAAAAAGACTGAGCACCACTGATATAGAAACATACGTTTTTCAGAAAACTGTTGAGATTTAGGAGACATGTAGAATCGGCTTCAGGTCTCAATGGCTTAAGTGGTTAACGTAGGTCATGCTGCAGGAAAGAGCCTATCGCTGACCTGTGACAGAGACCATCTGCTATAAAGAGTTAGGGGGGGGGGGGGGTGGGGGGGGGGGGTAAGAGAAGGATGGAGAAACGCTGGAGAAAGTGATGCACTGTATAGAGGAGAAGAGAGGGGGAGAATATAAACAGGATGAGTGGAAGGGGGGGGCAAACAAAACATGTCACGGAGGAGCAGTGGTGGACTAAGTAACTAAGTACATGTACTTAAGTAAAATGTTGAGTTATTTTGTACTTTACTAGGGATTTCCGATTTGCAATACTTTTACTTCTACTCCACTACATCTCAGAGGCAAATGTTGTACTTTTACTCCACTACAATTATTTGAAAACTTTAGTTACCAGTTACTTTGCAGATATAAATTACTATATTGTAAAACATACATTAACCACTTTTACTTGAGTAATAAAATATCTGAGTACTTCTTCCACAGCTGATGGAGGAGAGGGGAGAGAGGGGGAAAGAGGAAAGGAAAGGAAAGGTAGGAAAGGAAAGGAGGAGAGGGGTGGATGGGGGGGGCACAGACAGGTGTGCGACCTCTCCAAGGAGCTCGGGGAGCCCCCGGGGGTTGAGGGGAGGAGGGGGGGGGGGGGGCGGTGGGGGTACTAGGGTGGAGGGTAACTACGGTGATGAAATGGAATGCTTGGTGTCGCCCCCGGCGATGGTTCATTAGCTATTGTCGGGCCCTTCGGGGCCCGACAGGTGCCGAGTCCAGACCTGTTCTCTCTCTAACCCCCCCCCCCCCCCCCTCCTAAATGTCAGTCATAATGCCCATGGAGTCGGGGATTGCCTTTCTCCAGGGCGAAACATTCCAGGAGTGTGGATAGGTGAAGGTTAAGATGATTCTAGAAGAAATCCAAAAAAATGTGTGTGTGTGTGTGTGTGGGGGGGGGGCTTGGATATCACCTTCTCTGACATCACCGTCACCTGCACGTTGTCCACTTTACGCCTCGGAGCTTTTCTCCGAGGCAGAGACAGGTAGCAGTGACATCATTTTACAGATATTTACTTTCGACGGGTAAGAACACGAACGACGGAGCATATGCAAAAAGAAATCCCCCCCCAGAGGCCAGGACGTATAGGGTATAGCTAAAGTAGGGAATATTGTATATGGTTGTCATTATAATTTTTTTAAGGTCTCGACACTGTCTCTGGTTACAGACATGAAGAGTTTTACGTTTAATGAAAACATACATACTGTAGAGTTAGTGTATACAAAATCTAATGAAACTACTACCAACTTTTCTTTTCTTTTAAAAATATTTTTTGGGGGCTTTTATGCTTTTATGGGTAGGACAGTAGGCTGACAGGAAAATGGCGAGTGACATACAGCACAAGCCGTCAAGATCGGGACTCGAACCCGCAACACGCTATCAGGCTACATTGAGCCTAGGTGCATGGACCGCTACACCGCAGCGGTCTAGGCCTAAACTACTATCAACTTTTAACTAATACAAACCGGACTGACAGACTGCTCGCACGGCATTCCAAATGTGTCTTTGTGCCAAATAAAGAAACTACACAGGGCTGAACATTTATCACACTGTAAAGAATGGCAAAGTGATCAGGTCTAAAACTACCTGGTCACTATGTCATCATCTCAGTCACAACTCCATATCAGTGCATCTACAGCAGGGGTCTTCAACCTTTTCAGGCCAAGGACCCCCTAACTGAGAGAGAGATGAAGCAGGGACCCCCACTATATATTACATAAAATTGTGTTGCAGATTAAAGCTTTTCATAGATGTTGGATTCATATTAATGTGTATTTTCAGACATTTAACGACGTAAACCATCAATACTTAGTGAACTTTCACTCTGTACTTGGTCTGCTCTTTTTTTCCCTCTTTGCCGAAAATAGCAGATCTACAAGCTCACAACGCCTCGCCCTGCGAGGCGTTGTGAGCTTGTAGATCGGCTATTTTCAGCTAAAGTCGTCCTTAGAATAGGGTTCAAGTGGTGACGTTGTGAGCTTGTAGATCGGCTATTTTCGGCTAAAGTTGTCCTGAGAATAGGGATGCTAGGGTTCAAGTGGTTAATGTAAAAAACAATGATCCTATTACACAGAGATTTGGCGGACCCCCTGTAGCAACTCTGAGGACCCCCTAGGGGTCCCGGACCCCCTGTTGAAGACCCCTGATCTACAGTAATGCTGCGTTCACATGGGCAGCTACAAAGACACAGGCTACCATTCATTTCCAATGGAAGCCAACGACATGCAGATACAAAGATACATCCGACGTTTGTAGCTGCTACAAAAGATACAAAGATACAAAGTTACAAATTGAAGTTGAGCTGGGTTCAACTTCCGTATACAAAGATACAAAACTACAACTGTAGCCCCGATGACGCAGCGTGCTTGACAAACGATCAATGTATCTTTGTATTTGCCCGTGTGAACGCAGCATAACACAGTGGTTCTCAACCTTTTTGAGATCTGGACCACTAGCATATTTCGACCATCAATATAACAATATATAATACTATTTAACACGAATGATCAGAAAGTCAGATTTCTACCTAGTCGGGCGGAAATAGCCAATCCAGAAGCTCACTAGTTGCGTGATGAAAAATGATGTACGTGTGACCTACCTATAAGTGTGTGAGAACAGGCATTTAAGTGTGCATGTGCTTTACATGTGTGTGTATCCGTGCCATTAAGTGTCAAATGTCTACCTACTACGTTTAGGTACATTCCCGACCTTTCTCGTGTTAATACCGATCAGAAAGGCAGCCCATGGCAATGAGGCATTAAGTACCAAGTACCATGAGAGCTAAAGGGCGTAACATATTCTGGTGAAAGGCAGCATTTATCAGGGCATTCAATCATACGTATATCATATATAATAGCATGGCATTAGAGGTGTATGGACATGAGGGGAGGTATGCCAAAAGGATAAGGATAATGCATTGTGCCATTCACCGTGCAAGCACATAATGACTGAATGATCGTTTAATGTACAAGCGTGGAGTGATGTGTGTCCTGTACTTTTCTGTTAAGTGTATATGAACGCTCCTGTCCCTTTGTTCTATAAATTACTATGTCGTCTGTGAGGTCCTTAAACCATTATGTTAGCAGTGGTGGGAAAACGTACTCATGTTTTACTTAAGTAAAAGTATCAATAATGCAATGTAGAAATACTATGTTGCAAGTAAGAGTCTGGAATTCAAAATGTACTTGAGTAAAAGTACAAAAGTGTTAGCATCAAAATGTACTTAAAAGTACCAAAAGTAGAAAGTACTCATTATGCAGAATGTCCCATTTCACGTTTTCAAATGTATAAAAATCTTTTGAAAATAGCAGATCTACAAGCTCACAATGCGTCACATCGCAACACATTGTGAGCTTGTAGATCGGCTATTTCCAAATGGCCGAAATGCATATAGGGCTGAAGTGGGCAATGTATGTTTTGTAATAATAATCAAAATCTACAAAATACTATACAATAACTATGAACTAAAATTTTCAAATAATTGTAGGTGAATAAAAGTACAATATTTGCCTCTGAGATGTAGTGGAGCTGACAATTGGAAATACTCCAGTAAAGTACAAAAAACTCAAAAACCTTGGTTAATGAAGATATTTCCACTCTTATGAAGCTCCTTGTAAAAAAAAAAATGAACATCTGCATTTCTACTATAAAGACACCTGACATCATCTTTCATGCATAGAAAATGTTTTATGGCCTCGGGACTCGTACATTATCTTTATGCTGTTTGTTGTTTCTTTACAAGCAAACAGCTGCCTTTCACTGTTCAAATAAAGTCAAGACGGCGCATGTAGGTGGACTACTGCTGAAAACGTATATGAGGGGGGTATTGTGCAAAAACGTCAAGTGGATAGTACGACACCTCGTGAAACCTAATCGTTTCACTGGATAAGGGCACGATATAAAGTATGTGAAATGCCAGTCGGAGACGTGGCCATAACATGCACACAGTAATCCACACTGACAGGCAGGAGCCCTGTCAGAATGTTCAATGGTGAAGCTGTTTGGTGTAAGCCTACTGTATAGACAAAAGGACACTAGCGAGCTGTCAGTCACGGAGGAGCCCGTCACGTTCTAGCCTGTACGGACGACTCGTTGGCTAATGGCTTTGACTGACGTCCAATGACTGACACGTTGGGATGCCGTTAAAAAGTTCTCTTTCATAACCTGCTTTTTCCTTTTTTTTGTTTCTTCTCTGCGTTTCCTTTTCTGTGCATCTTCCCCTGTCTGTCTTTCTTTCTCTCACTCGTTCATATACTGTATGCATCATGCACTGTTGAAGGGCATAATCCGTATATTCCGTAATATTGGCAGAGAACTTTTAATCTGTCTGCCTTTCTCTGCGTTCCTAATCTTCTTATGATGATGCATTTAGCAGGCAAGCTTTGGTCCGGCGCGCCTGTATGTGTTGGTATTATATCGACCTTATTCAGATTCTCTGAAGTCAAGATCGCTAATCTAATAATATCAGGGAACAATGTCTCAATGTTAATTTCACGGCCACTTATAGGGTATCGGCTGAAAACCAAGAAGTAAGGATAAGTCATGGATTTTACTTCAGTGACATCACTGAAGTAAACTTTTCAGCACAATAAAGGCACATAGAAGACTGCTCTGTATTATAGCTCATCATTAACCCTACACCAAATACAGTATATAGGCATAATTGAAAATCACGACAGTGTCCCTTTAACATCTCCATTGCTCCTTTCTTTCATTGTCACTCCCTCTCTGACCACTCTTGTTTCATGCCCCCTCCCCACCTCTCTCTCTCTCTCCCTCTCTCTGTCTTTGTCTCTCGCTCACTGACCATTCAGAAATAATGAAACCTTGCCTCTTGGCCCATGCTAGCCTGGCTAGCTATAGCAAGTGAGCCAGGATGCTATTTTAAGAACCAGCTAAATAAACATGAGGGCCAACTGCACTCTGTTGACAAACACACTGAGCCCGTTGCTGGCCACTGTGGGCTGACACTGCAAAAAGTGACCGTCTCACCACACAGTCTCGTGTTGAATGCATTCTAAAACCGCAGGTTAATTCCTCCCACTCAGCTTGTATCACTTTGTGAGACATTTTCTGCAGTGTGGACGTTGGCACGGTGATGATCTGTCCCCCCTCATTAGCAGATACTGTATGGCCAACCGGGTCCCTGGCTGAGAACAGGGAACGAAGCCAAACACTTGACCCAGGCCTGTCCATTCACAACGATTAGAGTTTAAAGCTAAGGGGCGCTAAGGTTTAAAATGTTTCAAAGACTATCTTTTTTCAAGATTTGTTTGAAAACGCGTCAGGCTATTTTCAAATAGCCGATGCAAATAGGTTTAAAGTGCTCATGTGGCCTAATTAGTCGTTTCTTTTGGCCTTGTTCTCATGGACCTGGTTGCTTATTTCTCTCGCAATATCTGGCAAAGCCGCCTCTCACCTCCAGGGGATGTGTAGTGTAGTAAAGGTAACGCATGAGGAGGCAGGCCAGGGTTTGCTAGTGTGATGGATGCTTGCCAGGAGCAGGTCAAGGCAGCCGGGTAAGGCCATTTTATGGTTGTCCGCCAAAGGACTGAGTGACCCAGCGGCCGATAAGATCCCTCTCCCCGAGCTTTTAAAAACAGCCTCCCTCGTAAACAAGATTCTGTTTCTGTGTGGGAATTCTGCCCATAAAGGCACAGTCCACAACTTTTAGATAACTGAGCAAGAATAGTACTGAGTATTTACTGGTGTAGTAATTATATTTCACAGGTTTTAAGGTGTACAAGGATTTTTTGTACATTGATTCCAGAATTACAATAATGATTTAAAGAAATATGACATCTACCCTAACACAATGAATGCTTTCTTGGTAGTTTGATAGACTATTAACATATTCCAATTAAACTCCCAGTTTGGAGTCATTTTATGCAAACCACTTAAACCCCACATTTCTTAGTTGACTGGAGTCCCCCAGGGGTCTATACTAGGCCCCCTCCTGTTTTACTAAATAGCTTTTTTTCTGTGAATGCTCACCCCAGAATAGGGATGCTCGGGTTCATGTGGTTAAGTGCTGTAGTTAAGGAAAGCCGTCAAAAGACCCTGCCAGTTCCATGAATGTTAAAATTGGAAAAAAAGTGGTGATTGACTGCTGATCATCGAGACAGTCATATAGATAGGGTTTCGAGTTCAAACCGCCGATCGTCGGGGTGATGACTTAAAACCTTTAAAAGACTTAAAAGGATTGTAAATAACAACCTGAGTGACGTGGTATTTCCCCTGTGGATGCGACCGCGAGACAAATTGAACCAGACCACCTGATTTACGGCCGCGTTGAGGCGAAGCGGTTATTCACCACTCAAAGAACATTATGTTGTTGCCACTGCGGGCCGAGTACACTAGTAATTTAGCTAAACAGCTCTGTACTCTCTGGTCGAAGGTATTTGCGGATTACTGAAAAATCTCTCCATCGTGGTGCATTGGTGAATAGCGCCTATCATAGAATATCGAATAAGGCAAGGCATATAAAATACGGTATTGAATAGCACATAACATGGTCTTATAATTTCTCTTCAGGACAGGTCTGCAGAAAACGAACTGGCGGAAACAAGTGTCTCTATTTAACCACTTAAATGCTATGTACTGTACTTAGTTGGTATCAGGGTCCACTCCTTTTTCCCTGTGATCTACAAGCTCAAAACTGTAGATCAGCTTGTAGATAATAGGTAGACTTCATGTGCAAACCTGAATTCTATCCTATGCCCTTCTATTCTATGTGTGTCCTGCGTGTGATCCCTCCCTTTATGACCTAATATTGCATTTCCAAGTTATTGCCTTCGTGACTTTTCTTTGGCCACATTGCCAATTTTTTGCGTGTACTTCCAATGCCACGGGCGGAGAGAGAGAAGAGCTGCATTACAATGGCAGACAGTGTCATACTTGGCAACCGTCTCAAAGTTATGACAAAAGGGAAACGCTGAAGGGATGGGACAAGATGAAGGCGGACCGGCCGACCTCATGGACCAGGAATCTTAGAAAGTAGTGCACCACGTACGTCGTTTATCATCTCATCTGAACCAGTCTGGAAAGAACAAGTCAGGTAGGAGGAGAGAGAGAGAGAGAGAAGTGACAGCAGGTGGTGGCAGGAGCGAGTGAGGGAGAGAGAGGAGGGGGGGGAGAGAGAGAGAGAGAGCAGGTGAGGGGGGGGAGAGAGAGAGAGAGAGAGCAGGTGAGGGGGGAGAGTCATGACAAGAGAGAGAGAGATGAGTGAGAGAACTGTAGGAGGCAGAAAGGTGTCACGATGGAAGAATAGAAGAAGAAGAGAGAGAGAATACAGTCAAGTTGGCACAGGAGTTATTAGATAGATTCGGTGGGAGGGAGGGAGGGAGGGAGGGAGAAAGAGAAGGAAGGGATGATGGAGAGAGACAAGGAAGGAAGGAGTGATAGCTATCTTTTCACCTGGTTGGTTATGGCTACCTGTTCATCTGCCTGGCTGGCTGCATGCCTGACAGGCTGGCTGGCTTGCTGGTTGTGTATCTGGTGGGCTGCTTAACTGTCTGTCTGTCTGTCTGTCTGTCTGTCTGTCTGTCTGGCTAGATTCCTGATGACTGGGCCAGCTGACTGGCTGACATGCTGACTGGCAGGTTGGTTATCTGGCTGATTGGCAACCTGCATACCTGTCTGTCTGTCTGTCTGGCTGGCTGGCTGGCTGGCTGGCTGGCTGTCTGTCTGTCTGTCTGGCTGAGTGGTTGATACCAGACTGGCTGGTTAGCTGGCTACCAGTGGTGTAAAGTAACTAAGTACATGTACCCAAGTACTGTACTTCTACTCCACTCCACTTCTACGTCACAATGCGTCGCGATGCGACACATTGTGAGCTTGTAGATCTGCCCCAATCTTTAAAAAATATTTTTATACATTTTATACATTTGAAAAGTTGTGAACTGGGACATTCTGCACAATGATTACCTTCTACTTTTGGTACTTTAAGTATATTTTGATACCAACACTCGAAGATGATGAGTTTCGGACTTGTAACTACTTTTTCTACATTTCTGCAGTATTGATACTTTTACTTAAGTAAAATGTTTGAGTACTTTTACCACTGCTGGCTACCTGTCTGCTTGGCTAGCTTGGCTACCTGCCTGCTTGCCTGCCTGGATTACTTGGCTGACATGCAGCACAGGGGAGTGAAGGGGCCGGCTGCGAGACAAAGAGATGGAAAATGTCTGTGGAGGTTTGTGTAATTACAGGGACAGGTAGAGACAGAGCCGGGGCGGTAATAGCACATGGTACCTGACACATGTGATGTGCCAATAATAGTGTACCGCCAACAGGAGAACATTAGTGTTGGGCTGCCAGGCCGCGGCTCGCCACTGCATGTACCGTAATGTCTGATACAGCGTGCGCGTGCGCGTGCGCGTGTGTGTGTGTGTGTGTGTGTGTGTGTGTGTGTGTGTACGCACGCACGTGCGCACACGCGCGCGTGTGTGTGTACGCACGCACGCACGTGCACACACACACATGGACCTCTGGTTCCATGGAACTTTGAATTAACCATGGGATGTTGTTTATGGGATTTTTAACAATGAAATGACAATAACCAATCACACGCAACAGCAGAATAAGAACCCCAGGAATTCACAGACGTCTGCAAACAAAGCCAGTCCTTACTGTTGATCACTTATAAGGAATGGCTTACCTTGTAAGCCATTCCTGGAAAGAGAAGGTTGGGTTTTGGGGGGGGGGAGCCTGGTGTAGCGAGTGAAAAAAACTAGACAAAGAAATGTAAAATTGTCATGGATTCAGCAACTGTTGCGTGCATTCATGTGTGCGTACAGATATTGTACCTACAGGGAACTGTCAGAATCAGGATCCATTTAATCCTGAGGTGTAATGAATGCACAAGACTCTTGTTTTTTTAAGGGATGCGATGCCAGGATGTTCACAGCACACTGTAAATATGAGACATTCACTAGTCTACATGCCAGAGAGAAGAGACTCTTCTATAATATGGACTAAAGTAGATGAAGCATATTTCCGCCACAGAACAAGAAGAGGATTTGACAACTATAGCTGGTCTGTGTTTAGCCCCCTGCGGTCCTATCAGTGACCAGTAGCTCCCTCTCTGCATCATCTCTGCAGGTACGCGTACAACCAGTACTGTACGAAGTACTCGGATCATTTACTTCAAGTAAAAGTAGAAATACCACGATGATGATGAATACAATTCTTGGCCACTAGTGCTGCTGGGTTTCATATCTATCCTGCAGGACGTTCAATATATTCTGATAGCATTGTCTTCGTAGCTGTCCAATCACAGACTAGTTAGACCTGGGACCAGGTGAATGCAATTAACTTCCTGGTGGGGGATCTGACCAGCGATGCAGGGAACTGGGGATATGGGTGGCAGTAGCTCAGGGGGTACAGGGGGTACGTGGCAGTAGCTCAGGGGGTACAGCGGTCATCTGGGGGAATCATGAGGGTCATGAGGGTTTGATCCTCGCTCCAGGCTTGGATAAGTGTCCCTGAGCCAACACACTTAACCACCAACTTCTCCTCTGCACTCACTCTGATCAAATCCACTGCTGGGTCAATGCAGAGAAGTCGTTTACGCTTGGGATCACCACGAATCCTCCTATATGAGCCAGATAACTAGGTATTTTTTACCGTCCTTACCTTTTGACCCTCTCACAAAAAAAGCATATGTACAAATACGTGCTGGTACAAACTGTGCATACCCACCCAAGTCCTCCTCTGTTTACTGCTGGCATCCCTCCACTCTACTGTCAAATCGCGAAAGGCCTTAAAAAAAACCAAAAAAACGACGACACAGATTGATAATTACGGTAAAAATCCATCATTTGTTTTTTAATTATGAGCCGGTGCCAGGCTGGCCCCGAGCCATGCATGCATGTACTGCACCGCACACATCCTCACAGCTGCAGGGAGGATTTATCTGACGTTTTATTATTTTTTTATTTTTTTATATTTGTCAGACCACCTCGAGAGACAGCTAACCCAGCTCCCCACAGCATCCCAAACAAAAGAGGATCTGTTCCCCCTCTGCTCAGACATGCTTATGATAATTACCATGAAAGGTTGGTTCGGGGAGGGAGAGATGAGGAGGACTACAGGAGGGAGAGAAATATGACTTAAGGCTGGAGATGGTGTCTAATGCCAAAGTAATGATGTTGAAGGGGTAATGGAGAGCATCAAAGCTAAGCTGGGAATTGAGCTTGTCAGTCAGAGAAAAACAGAAAAGTAAAAAAACAAGGCCCCGGGGGGTTAAGTCACAGAGAGGTTAGGGCTAGGACTGCAAGGACTGTCTTCTAGAATGTTCCTCGGAAACTCTGTCTGCACATTCCACTGAACTCTGTCTGGATCAATGATGTAGAACTGTTCTAGAACAGTGGTTCTCAACCAGTGGTCCGGGGACCACCAGTGGTTCCAGGTGGTCCCCAGCTAAATGATGGAAGGGTTGGTAACCAAATGGACCCTTTATTAGATCTTTAACTCTTGAGAGTGGAAAATTAAACCAAATGGACTCTTACGGCTACGGGTGCATTTGGTTTCATTTTACGCTCTCAGGAGTTAAATTATTGTTAAACTAAAAATCTTCATCACTTAATTTAAAGGAATTCTACACAATTAGAGAATGTAGAAGAATTGCTATTTTGACAAAATCTTATCCAACGATAACTAAAATATTCTAAAGTTTTGGGTCTGAGGGGCTGCATCTCATCAAATAGCGGTCTGTGGCTCAAATGCCGAATAAATAATGGACCTTGATATGAAAAGGGATGACAACCATGCACTGTTCTAGAATGTAAACCGGACCTCTGGTTCGATGGAACTTTGGATTAACAATGGGATGCTGTTGATGGGAATTTTTAACAATGAAATGACAATAATCACACAGACAACAGAATAAGAACCCCAGGAATTCAAAGACGTCTGCAAACAAAGCCAGTCCTTACTGTTGATCACTTATAAGGAATGGCTTACCTTGTAAGCCATTCCTGGAAAGAGAAGGTTGGGTTTTGGGGGCGGGGGGGGGTATGGGGGCCTGGTGTAGCGAGTGAAAAAAACTAAAAGTGAGTGGGCGGGGCTGAGTGACAAGCAGAGAGAGACACACTGAGTGAGAGTTTTGCAAGAAGGAGAAAAAGATCAACAGAACTTCATCCAGGAGAAGCCCCAAATGAAAGACGTGCGGCCGGGCACAGGAACAAAAAAAGACACACAGTAAACAAATGAGAAAGGGTAAGATGGGGTGATGTTAGAGAGCCCCTAAATCCCTTACTGAGGTGTGCTATAAGTGCAAATAAACCCTGAGGGGAGAGGAGAGGAGAGGAGAGGAGAGGAGAGGAGAGGAGAGGAGAGGAGAGCGGCCTGGCACGTCAGACATGCTAAGGCAAGACAAAACCTCCCTCCTCCTCAACTCCATAACCCTTCTTTCCTTTCTACCTTCCTGCCCTCTCTTCTTTCTCTCTCTCTTGCTCTCGCTCTTTCTCTCCCTCTCTTTCTCTCTTGCTCTCTCCCCCCTCTCTCTTTTTCTCCCCCCTTCTCTTATCCCCTTTCCTGCCCTTTTACTTGTCCCCTGTCCTATCTCTCCCTCTCTCCCTCCCTCCCTCCCTCCCTCTCTCTCTCCCTCACTCTCTTCCACTACTATCTTCTCTGTCTCATGTTTTACTCATCTCCTTTTTAAGACAGAAAAAGAACAGTGAAGGTGTGAGGAACTAATCTAAGGGGAGAGAGAGAGAGAGAGAGAGAGAGAGAGAGGGAGATGGAATGTTAAGCCGTGGTCGGCACGGACGCAGAAACCCCCCCCCTCCTCCTCCATCCAATCACGTGCCACCGTCGCCAAACCCCCGCCTTTGTTAGCCCGGCCGACCTCTGACCCCTTGGGGTTTACCGCGACCAATCGCTGGACAAACTGACAGCGTGCGCTACGTGAAGGAACAGAAGGGTGTGTGTGTGTGTGGGAGGTGTGTGTGTGTGTGGGGGGGGCAGTTGTTTACAGATCACTTGTACTCATAATAATGCACTTTGAAAGACTTTGAAAGACTTCCCTTTACTTCTATTGATTTGTGGTCCTTTCTACTTTCTATTGTGCACGGCAAAGTCACTGTTCAGCCACTAAAGCCCATTGGTGATTGATAAAAGTATCGATACTGCAATATAGAAGTACTCTGTTACAAGTAAAAGTCCGGAATTCAAAATTGACTTGAGTAAAAGAACAAAAATATTGGTATTAAAATGTACCAAAAGTAGAAAGTACTCATTATGCAGAAGGTCCATTTCACAAGTTTTCAAATATAAAAATCTTTTGAAAATAGCAGATCTACAAGCTCACAATGCGTCGCGACGCGACGCATTGTGAGCTTGTAGATCGGCTATTTTCAAAAAGCCAAAGTTTAAATAGGGATGAAGGGGTTAATTCAAATAATTGGAGTGGAGTAAAAGTACTATATTTGGATCCGACATGTAGTGGAGTAGAAGTAAAAGTATTGAAAATTGGAAAAACTCAAGTGAAGTACAATTACCTCAAAATT
>NC_139956.1:7544045-7556545 GCF_963454915.1 Gymnoscopelus microlampas
TGTGTGTGTGTGTGTGTGTGTGTGTGTGTGTGTGTGTGTGTGTGCGCGCGCGCACGTGTGCGTGTGTGTTCTGTAATACAACACTATGAACTGCAGACTACAACAAACTAACAAAACAGTGGGTGTCTACACAACAGGCAATATGAAGTTGAGTGAAATATGAATACATTATTACAATACATTAATAATTAACTATTAATGAACAGCACTGTGTTCTGCAGAAAATGCCTCAGGGTGCTATCAATCAATGTCAAGTAATATGACACGTGACATTTAATGTATGAAGAGCATACATTAAGTGTCACATGTCATATAAAAGCCACACAGTATATCAGTAACATATAGAAATGAGTCTCAATAAACTTCCCTGTAAAACTGCCCAAACTGTCATCTCTGTTTATTCAGGGTGAGAGATAAAGAGGTAGGTGTGTTCGAGTGTGTGTGTGTGTGTGTGTGTGTGTGTGTGTGTGTGTGTGTGTGTGTGTGTGTGTGTGTGTGTGTGTGTGTGTGTGTGTGTGTGTGTGTGTTGGGGGGGGGTTATCTCTTCTTCTAGGGTCATCCACTGATAACCTTAGAAGAATTATATGGCCCGTTATCATCATACGGTAGCATGTAAGACGAGAGGGAGAGAGAGGGGGGGAGAGAGACATATGGCTGTCACGATTATGATATTTCACTGATTCATTGATGATTTAATTGCGTTTCTGTCGTCTGAACATTATGAATGAAAATTACATTTCTGTTTGGCTTTTGGGCTTCGTGAACAAAAGGTGCACAGTGCAGATACTGATGACAAATGACTTACATCACTTATTTAAAAAAAACAGCCGATCTACAAGATTTGAGCTTGACAGCTTTGAGCTTGACAGGGACAGACGGAGTAAAGTTTGAACTTCCCTACACACTTTGTCACCTTCTCTTCCAATTGCATTCAGGTTGCTTGCTGCGGTGGACCACACACACACACACACACACACACACACACACACACACACACACACACACACACACACACACACACACAAGCGCACGGCAGGTCTGGCGGACACTAAACCACAGCAAAAATCAACAGCCTGGTTACCTTGGTTACAATGACCCAGCATTTTTTAGCCCACCCAGTGAAGTCATTTGTCACTCACTCACACACACACACACACACACACACACACACACACACTGACCCCAACACACACACACACACACACACACACACACACACACACACACACACACACACACACACACACACACACACACACACACACACACACACACACACACACACACACACGCGCACACAACCATGTGAACAATGAGGAAATGGAAGGTGGGAGAACAAGTGAATTCATCTTGATGGGTCGTGTTCCATTGACTGTGTCAGGAAGCACCGACAGCCGCTGGGACACATTAACCACATGAACCCTAGTGTCCCTATCCTGTGTTAAAGCATTCTGCCAAAAGAGCAGATGTTTTAAGGCAAAAAGGAGGGGGGCCTATAGTATAAAGCTGGGGGACTCTTGGTCATGGCCTCCGTCCACGTCTGCCTGCCAGATCAGCCGTTCTCAAAGTGGGGTCCGGGGACCCCCAGGGGTCCTTGAGGGGGTTCCAGGGGGTCCCCAGCAAAATTGGTTAAAGCATCAAAACAGTTTAACCACTATTACTTCAGCTATTTGAAAATAGCCGATCTACAAGCTGATGCGACGCATTCTGAGCATGTAAATCTGCTATTTTCAAAAGGTTTTTAAAGTTTTTTTTTAATAATCTTGAAAGACTTTGTAACAACACACGTCTAATGGGGATTCTTGGCACAACATATTTTCAAATGATGGTCCGTGGCCAAATACGTATCAATTTGGGAGTCCTTAGATACTCTGTTCGCATCTTCATCTTTTAAAATGAATTCAATTTTTGACTTCCTCAATCGTTCATCAGACACTCAGGACAACCCGGCTTGTCGCTCAGAGCGGTCAGAGCGTGTGCTCCGAGTGTCTCAGGAAAAGAACTGGCAGCACTCGCAGAAATGTCCTGCAGGTACTTTTTAATTAACCCATTAAGACCTGAGGCGATTCTTTAAAAAAATCTAAATCCTAACAGTTTTTGGAAAAAAATCTAAACATTTTTTTTTCAAGATTTTTCAAAAATAGCAGATCTACAAGCTCATAACGCGGCACTCGGTGCCGCGTTATGAGCTTGTATACCTGCTATTTTTGAATAGCCAAAGAAATCTAAAGTGACACAGGTGCGTTCCATGTCTTAATGGGTTAAGGCTCTGAATTCTCAAATTAACACTACCAGGAATTACCACTACCAGGGTTAAGGGTTATATTCCTTGTGTAACTCAATGTGTTGAGCAAGGCATTAACACTACCACGGTTAGGGGTTATATTCCCCGTGTAACTCAATGGGTTGAGCAAGGCGTGACAACTGCAAGGTTAGGTGGGTTAATTCCCTGTGTAGCAAGTGCTGAATTCACGTTCTAACTCTATGGAGGGGTTGAGGGTACAATGCAATCGCATACAAGTGTTACTGTGTTGACTGAGCGACAAAACTGAGTCAGAAAATCATCAGGAGAGCTAACACGAGGACGTCCCAACAAACTGCTCTTTTGCTTCAAATCCCTCCTGCATTACTTCTGCATGTTATGTGTGTATGAGTGGCCATTTACAGAGTAAGCGGTTGTAGAACATTAATTTGCGCCATTGCTATGCAAATGCCACAGGTGTAATGAACACTAAAACAAATGTGTGCTAAAAAAATGTCGGAAAGCATTTTACATTCATTTTATATTCATGATTTTGTTTTTAAAGACGAAAAAAAAGTTTTTATTACTCTGAGTGGGAGAACAGTATGACATGGAAATCAAAAGTTTACATTTTAAATATGAAATTCCTAGAGCAACAGCAACAGGTGTGAGACTCTGCCTGGGTTTACTGATGATGATTTCTATAGGTGTGGTCTAAAAAGCACATGCTGCCATGATAATAATTACCTCATGAATATTCAACGAGGGGGCGGGGTTAGTGCTGCATAGGATTCGGAGCGGGCCCACTCAAATATGAATAGCTCTCATATAGCCTTGAGCTAAAGCATAAAAATAGGTCTATAATAACTATGTGAGTTTCCAAACACAAAAAAAAGCTAATTCCACTTATTAAGCTCTGTGGCCAAATAAAGCACATGGAAAACAGAACTATTTCCGATTTCTATAAGTGATAAAAGTCGCATTTTATACGCATTTCTGCGCATGTGCCACTGTAAAATATAGTGTAATGCAAAGAATACACGAATTCCAAAGAAGCAGAACGTGTTCCACAAGGCTTGTGGTTATTATACACACGTATAATGTTGTAGGCTGTATAATATGCATGTTGGAGTCTCGGCTCTGCACAGAGAGGCTGCACCGTGCAGGAGAAACGTGGCTGTCTTGAATTACAATCAATGGTTCTCAAAACTTTAACATTTCAAGGTCTCCCCCTCAACTCTCTGACAGTGTACACTGTCAGAATTACATACTTGTAAGGAACCCAGATAGTCCCTGAAATCTACTTTTGAGAACCACTGTTGTATTAGAAATGAGTGACTAGACAGAAACGTCTGGCTTCTGGAATAACGAAACTTTTATCAACAAAATAAATAGCGTTCCATTTTACGCAGAAACATCACGCCGTATAGCCTAATACTTTAGTCTTCCCAGTAAGTTAATAACTGCTATAAATCAACCTGGATAAAATATGTGTTTTATGAGGTAGTTACGCAAAGTTGCGCACAAGTTAACACAGGCAGCGATAATTAAAAAAAAGAAAAGAAAAAAAGTGCAGTACGGTAATTTATACCGCATCGACAAAATGCAATAAACCAAAGTGGAGAGCCACTTGATTTTTGAAGTAGAGAAACGGTAAACAAAAAAAATGTGACTTACTCCGTGAGTAGACTGGATCACCAGCACGGCCACTGCGATCACACAGATCCTACCGGGGAGAAATAAACACCTCTTAACAGCAAATAAATAAACATTCTTTAAACTGCGACACTCATGCGATGATCCAAATAAACACTCATAAGACAGGTTTAAAAAGCTAAAATAAAAAATAAACAAGTGTCTCAACGTTTTAAGACAATGTTCATGTTTAAAAAGCGTATGTTTTATTATGATATTCAACTTACCAAAGATTCATTTTGTCTCGACTATATCGCGGTTGTCTAGTGAAGAATCAGGGGGAACGCAGGTTCTTCTAGAAGCCGATAGTGTTGCACCTCACAGGCGGCTCATCCACGGCTCCACACCGCCGCTCATCTAAAACAGAGAGAGAGAGAAAGTAGTTCTTGTCAACGATCCTAAAACAGTCTTTTTCCCCCTTGCGAACCAAAATAAATTGAATTCGTTCATTCGCTACAAGTCCTATCTACCAAGTTTATTATTCCCCCCCGGTCGCTGTGGTAAACGAGAACGAGAAGGTTACATATATATGTATTCGACTCACCAAAGGTTGCAGAGGGGTAATTCAAAGCGCTGCTGCCCCGGTCAGAGCTCTCTCAGGCGCCCTGACTGTTCTGCAGGATACGAGGGAGCTCGAGGGGAGGGGCCAACAGCTTCGTACCTATCATGGTACTACTTGTTGCCAGCAGTTCAGAGTGTGTGTTCTGTGTGTGTGTTCAGTGTGTGTGTGTGTGTGTGTGTGTGTGTGTGTGTGTGTGTGTGTTCAGTGTGTGTGTGTGTGTGTGTGTGTGTGTGTGTGTGTGTGTGTGTGTGTGTGTGTGTGTGTGTGTGTGTGTGCGCGCGCGACACGCACACAAAAACTCAAAACCTTTAGAGTTGTCAAAGTTGTCAAAGTTGTGAAAGTTATGAAAGGTATGAAAGTTATGAAAGTTATGAAAGTAATGAAAGGTATGAAAGTTATGAAGGTTATCAGCGATGTGGATTATTATATATTTGAGGGCAATACAGGTGTATTGAGGACAAATGCAACTTTCAGTAATAATCATACTGTACGATGACACTGTAAGAATACAATGGCCTGGGACCGTTCAAGATCAACCTACTGTATATACCTATATACATTGGACCTCAATGGAAACAAGTCCACAGGACCTTTTTTGTGTTATCCTTTTAGACCAAGCGTATGACTGTACTCGTGCTGTTTGCATTTCTGTCTAATAAAGTATTTAATCAATCAAAAACCTATAAACCTATATATACTACGGGTGGTCCATAAGGCTTTACTGTACATGGTTTAGGGCCGTTACATTTCTGATCTTGTGCGATATCATGAACCATCCAGTCCTCTCTGGTCATCTGGGATAAAGGTCTGCTTTCTGACCACAAATAAACGTGGGGAAGCAGCATTTAGTTTTTATGCACCACATATCTGGAACGAACTGCCAGAAAACTGCAAGCCTGTTGCCACTCGTATTTATTTTTCTTACTTTTTTTTATCCCATTTTGCAAGCCTTTTTCACCAAGTGCAAATTGTCTAAGTGATCCTGTGCGCTACACTCCCCCCGCCAGCCTTTATTTCTTTTGAAACACAACTAAAGATCTTTCTGTTTGCCGCTGCCTTTGATTGAGTTTCTTTTCTTTTTCTCTTCTGCCCTGTAACTGTATCTGTTCCTTTTTACTTATTTAGTTAAATGCGCCTAATGTAACGCCGGGGAATCGAACCCGGGTCTCCCGCGTGGAGAGACAACACTTTAACCACTAAGCCAAAGGGATATCCCAATCGCTCAGGGGAGATATTAGACTTTCTGCCCATCAGGCTGAGGTTGTGAGCCACTCTGGACTCACTCTTCACTAATGTCATTATTATAATTGTGTTTCCTTCCGTTTAACCCGATCTCACACAACACGGTGAAATAGCACGGATTGACATTCCGTACATAGACGACTAGAAAACTCGAAAAGCCGTGCATAGGAGCCGCGAATGCCCTCCATTGACTTTGTTACGTTTTGGACCATGTCTGAGGCGCGCAGTCTCAAGCGAACTGGAGCCACGCAAGGCACCACCGAGCGAGCTAAAGCGAGAGAGTTGCCGTGCAGCGAGCGAGTTGTCGGGCCGAACGTGGCAAGGTTCGCTTGAGCCTACTCAGCGCCGTCCAAGTTATATACCGATAGGCACAGAATAGTAAATCTGTTGTGGGTACTGCTCTGCTTCCGGGTTGCAACCCATGTTATTTCACCATGGGATTCACGGCCCCTATGCACGGCTTTTCTGGTTTTCTAGTCGTCTATTTACGGAATTGTCAATCCGTGCTATTTTGTCGTGTTCTGTGAGATCAGGCTGGTTTAATCATAATGTGCGTTCAGAAAGCATTGGTGAACAGTAATAGATCAATTGCCTAAATACAAAGTAATACAATTGAATAAGAGAAAATGCATACAATTGTTAGCATTATTCCCATGCATGAACAATAGCAGAGAGATATGAATTGCAGACATACAGTAGGCCCAGTGGTTCTACCGTGTTACGCTACATACTGTATGTAGTGTGACCTGCAGAACATTTTCAAAGCCAAGCGTAGCCCTCTACTAACCATTTCATCCATTGAAAACGCACTAGCGTATCTCCACGACCACGCGCATGTCGTGCAGGGAATGATTATCATATCCCTCCGAAAAAACCTACAACACATAGGCCTACAAAACTCTAGTGGGGTTTCTAGAATTGTCTTCTTTTAAACGTACAGAAACTGTTGGCCATACCACTTGGCCTGTTATGTTTTTGTGTTTCACTTTAGTCTTTAAGATGTTGATCACAAATTAGTTTGGTAACCGGAACGACCCCCCCCCCCCCAGTTATTTTTACTGAGGTTAAGCTTAGGAATAAGGTTAGGTTTACGCATAATTTTACTGAGGTTACGTTTAGGAATAACTGGTGGCGACCGTTCCAAGGTCGCCGGATTTGACCCGGGCGGGCGTATTTTGCTTCATTTTTCCCTGAAGCATCTTTCCGTCAATTGTCAAAATACAAATATTTGACCTTTAATAATGTGAGAGGAATGCAACATGCCCGAACATACAGAAAATGTCAAACAAAGGTTTAATGTTAATATTTTGGGACGATTTGTCTTATTTAGTGACTTAAAAGTTTGACCATATAATTGGCTAACATTGCAAGATCATAATAGAGCACCGAAGTTGATGTAATTTACGCATCCTACCCGGGTCACGTTTTTTCCCCTCCATTCTGAATTCCCATAGACGTGTTTAATATCGTGTCATATAAGAACTGTGTTCCAAAAATAAACAAATGATCACGCCGGTTTGATTCATATGGATATGAAGCATCAACTGACGGCGATAAAACGCTAACGTTACCGCTGCCGAATGACTTACATTTTCGCCATAAACAGACTGTATCAAATATGAGTGACTGACTATCGTAAACGATACAGAACCACCTCCCTGACAATAGCGCTGGGACAATTTGTTTATTTTTGGACCACAAGTCTTATATGAGACGATTCTAAGATGACCCAATGTTATTCTCCATAGAGAAATTATTTCCGTGACCCAGGGGATGAACGAGTGACGTCAGGACTTCGATACTCTTTTATACAAGCAAGCAGTAGAACGTACATAGACAACAGTCAGCTCAGAGCCCATGTGATATTCTTGCAGAATCATATGAGGGAAATACAGATATAAATTTTAATTGCATTCCAGATTATATCTCAGATAGGCAACTCAGTGTTGCCTCATGAAGCCATTAGCTGTGGAGTTCCTCAAGGTTCTATCCTGGGTCCACTTTCATTGTCTAGTCATAAGCTATACACGATTAGAAGACAGTGTGTTTCTTTTGCAGATATCCTGACTACACAACAATTGATGCATGTATTTAATAGCAGACATTGAAATGTTGAAATTGGATGTCTAAACGCTTTCTTAGCTGCTGGTAGACCTATACTATTCAGTGGTGTGTTCTACCGTGTTACGCTATACGTAGTAGTGTGACCTGCAAAAAGGTTTCGTAGCCAAGCGTAGCAACCATCAGATGCATTGAAAACACGCTAGCGTATCTCCACGACCACGCGCATGTCATGATTATCGCAATCCCCCCCCCCGTGGGTCCGACCATTCCAAGGTCACTGGATTTGTGGTTCCGACCGTTCCGAGGTCGCCGGATTTGTGGGTCCGACCGCTCCGAGCTCTGGTGCCCAGACACACGTGGGTCCGACCATGCATTCCGAGGTCGTCGGATTTGACCTCGGGGCGAGTGTGTTTTGGGGTGACCGTTCTTGTATTTGTTCCGGGGGACGGACGGACGGACGGACGGGTCCCCAGCAAAATGAGGAACAGTTTAATTTCACTACTATTTCACCCGGCTATAGACTTTAGTCCATTGAGAGAATGTACATAATAACTCTTTAGAGGTTTCACTCAGTGTTATCTCCCCTCCTGGTTGTAGAATTCTGTACTAAGTTTAATATAACAACAACAGCATAAACCTCCTCTATGGGCCTTTTCAAATGGGGTCCATGGCCTATAATGGATATCAATTTAGGGGTCCTTGACATAAGAAATGTTTGGGGACCACTATTCTAGAGCACTCACTGGGGTCCAGGGACTAGTCTATGTGGGTTCTTGAGAGGGTTCCAGCGGGTTTTCACCATTATTAAGGAACAGTAAAGGAATTGGTCTCCACAAATGAGATTGGAGTCCCGAGACATGGGAGAAAATGTATTAATTGGGGTCCCGTGCCATTGTTTTTCCACTATTGACTGTTTAGGATTTATTTTGTTATTTTTGTACAGCCCTTTATTTGTTCTGAAACACAGGGCACTTCACAACCATAGTGTATGTCACCAAAAAGACCCTCATGTTATATGGTCATACTACACTTATGACCTCATAAATCTATAATCTTGTGTGTCCATCCATATAATCAACAGAATAATGTGCATTAATACAGCCTGAATATGGGTTTTTATTTTCTAATCTATGGACTAAACACATCAGCAATGCACACGTCTTCTGTCCTGCAAAGGATTTGGGTAATCCAGTTAAATTGTTCATTCATATATCCCCCCCCCTCATTTCTCCCTGAAGCATCTTTCCATCAATTGTCAAAATACAAATATTTGACCTTTAATAATGTGAGAGGAATGCAACATGCCCGAACATATAGAAAATGTCAAATAAAGGTTTAATGTCAAACCTTTTTTCTTGTAGCCTAGGGCATTGGAAAAAAAAAGAAAAGCACCTTATCACAACCCAAGAAGGTACCAGATCAATCCGCTCAATGCAGGTTCCAGCAAAACCTGCGCTCACACAAAACCCACCCACTGAATCTGGAAAAAAAAAAGGCGCAACAAGGAAAAGCTTGCGCACAGACAGTTTTATAAGTTAAAAGCCCTCCGGGACTTTTATTTGTGGGTTGTTTTCTCCCCCCCCCCCCCTGTAACATTCTTGCTGTGTTGCGCCTATGTAATGCCTCCATAGCAAGTGTCAGTCAGTGGCGTGCGGCGGAATCTTGCGCCGGAGTGGTTGGTGGTAGTGGTGGTGGTAGCGGGGGGAAAGTAGATCCGGCTAGTGCAGGTTCGCAAGTCGAGGACAGAAAAAGTTTAGGCAGGACTGTGCAGATCAAGAGACACTGCGCTGCCAGCAGCACCAGTACAGCCCGGACAGCGTTAACACAGTCCTCCAACAGCTCTACTCCGCCTAGGAGCTCTCTCTTTATTACAGCCAGTCTTTCGTTTATATTGCAATACTATTAGGGTGTTGCGGGGGGGAATGAATTCCTGCAACACCGATTACGAGCACTGAGTTCTGTTAGTCAGTGTTATCACCGTTCGGCGGGTTCGGTAGTGTTTTAGTGCAAGAAAAAGATGAATCAGGGCTTGAAGAGTGCGCGACACCTCGCCGCGGGGCTGCTGCTGCTGTGTATCGCGGTCCAACAGGCAGAGTCTGCGGTAAGTTGGCACTTTTTGCATTTCCAGACATTATAATCACTGTTATTTAAACATTTCTTCTTCTTCTTTTTTTTCTTCTTTTTTTTAAGCGCACTACACACACACACACACACACACACACACGGAGCCCCGGATAGTTTTTCAAACCGTCTCGATCGCAACTTCTGTTCTGTTTGACTTGGAAGGTTTATTAGCTAAATAGGGGAATGGTTGAGTTTATAGCAAGTGTTTTTAAAGCGCAGCTCTAAAGAATGATCACGTTTTCCAGGTTGACATTGTAATAGTAGCAGCGCCCGCACGATCGCTGGTTTATTGTAATTTATAAACGCGTTATTGCGCGTTTGTAAAACTTTGTCGCTTCATGGAGCGGCGGTTACAGAGGCTATTGGGCTGTAGCAGTGCTGGTTCCCAAACAGTGGGTCGGGACCCATTTGTGGGTCGCGCGGACACATTTTTATGGGTCACTAGTAAATAAATATTTCTGATTTTTTTTGTTTCTTACATTTTGTTTTTAATTATGATTTCAAAACGTATTTTTGAATGCATATTTTTTCAATTCAATATTTTTTCAAAAATAATTTCATGAATTAATCAAATAAATTCCATAAATTCGAAAACAAATGTCTTAAGAAGTAGTGAAAATAGCCTATCTACAAGCTCACAACGTTGACGCTTGTAGATCTACTATTTTCACTAGTTTGGGTTGGTCCCGGGAAGAGACATCACATTTCTCTTTTAGATCTTGAGCTAAAAAGTTTGGGAACCACCGGCCGGGCTACTACAGCACCGGTAAACGCACCCAGCAGTCTCTCTCTCTCTCTCTCTCTCTCTCTCTCTCTCTCTCTCTCTCTCTCTCTCTCTCTCTCTCTGTGGGCTTTTGTAGCATCTCAGTGATCCATCAGATCCCTGCAGGACAGGAGATCAAGTCAGTCAACCTGTAGGAACATGCCGGGTAAAAGAAGAACCAGTGCCATCTTTTTACTCTGGCACAAATCATCTAAGTGCGCGGGGAACGGTAATCGGGGTCTGACTCTGAACTGAAGTGTTAATCACTTATTATCACAGGCCAGAAGGGGGGCCAGAATGTCCCCACACTATTTAGCAGCCTATAGGCTGAATAAAAGAAGTTCACCAGTGGTAGTGACTGCCACTGGTGAACTTTTTTTATTCAGCCAACATAAGCCTGCATTCATTTGTAACATCTTTGCTCTCTCATTGATTCTTTTTCATCATGTTTTTGTTTGTTATAGCAAGTTTCCTTGTCCGCATGTCAGCGTTTGTTTGGGGGGGTTGATGATCAAGAAAGAGAAAAAACAAACAGGGGGGTTGTTGTTGGAAGAGCTGTCATCATATTTATCTTTTAACTATAGTTTTGTGTTGTTGTCCATTCTGCAGGTGTAGCGCACGTCATCTGTTTCCATTAAGATGTATCACTTTGAAACAGCAAGTTATTATGGACACACACACACACATAGGCTCACAGGACTCATAATTCATAATTGATCGTTAATTGATTAATTCTGGCTGCACGGCAGATACAATTTAGCGTGCATAAGATAAGTAACAGACTTTATCCATCACTGTGGTTCAGTTAATGGGCTTAAAACCTTGCTCATAGCATTTGAGAAATACTTGGACACAGGAAAAGAGGGAGGTTGCTGTTATTGCTTTAGACCTCTCCAGTCTGTATATACATCACTTGTACACAACATGGTACAGCCAGCAGCAGGAGGTACAAGATATACAAGATACAAGTTTACATTCATGTTTTCTGCACCAGGCAGCTGTGTAATCAAACGTAGTGTTTAGGTTCATTCGAGGAGTCAAACTCATAAATCAGGAGGAGGAGAGAGAGAGAGAGAGAGAGCGGTTTCGAAGAACTTGGAAACAGCAGTTTTCGAAGAAGAACTTCGAAAGCATCTCTCTCTTTACGTGCTCATGTAATATTACAATTAGGTGATTGCCCCTCCTCATGAATATTCACGCTCACACATTATTCATGAGGCGTGGTCACACATCGATTCAGGTGACCACGCCTCCACTGCAAGGCATGTTCATTCAGGAGTTAGTAATGGTTCAGATGATGATCGTGCACATAGAATAGAGCAGCGTGGTTCTCAAAGTGGGGCTCGGGGTTCCTCGAGGGGTTTCCAAATGGATCCTTCTGAGAGCGTGGAACCTAATGGACCCCGATTCCATTTGTATACGCTCTTCAGAGTTATAGGGGGTCTTTGAAATACATTTTTTTGAGAAGCACTAACATAAAGGCTATATCCATTCCAGCAAGGTTTTGTGTAAACATGTTTCATTACATGCAGAAACCTCCTCATATAGGTAAAAAACGTGTATCTGTGTACAAATAATACTATCCTATATACTATATGCAGTGGTGGAAAGTAACTAAGTACATGTACTCAAGTACCGTACTTACTGTACTTAAAAAATCTTTTGAAAATAGCCGATCTACAAGCTCCCAATGCGTCGCGATGCGACGCATTGGGAGCTTGTAGATCGGCTATTTTCAAAAGTTTTTGTTATACATTTTATACATTTGAAAACTTCCGAACTAGAATTCCGGACTTTTACTTGTAACA
>NC_139956.1:7561545-7566545 GCF_963454915.1 Gymnoscopelus microlampas
ATGGGCCCGTACAGGTCTGTAGGTCAGTCAGTCAGTCAGTCAGTCAGTCAGTCAGTCAGTCAGTCAGTCAGTCAGTCAGTCAGTCAGTCAGTCAGTCCATATCTCTCTGCCTGTCTCTCTCTCTCTCTCTCTCTCTCTCCCTCCTATCTGGGAGGTATAAATTCCATCTTTATCTCACCTGTGTTGTTAGTAGAGGAAGGGCCTGGGATCTTTTCACAGACCAGCGATGCAGGGAGAAGTTCCCAAAACATCACTCTCTCTCCCTCTCTCTCTCATACTCTTACACCCCCCCCACCACCCCCCCCTGTGTGTGTGTGTGTGTGTGTGTGTGTGTGTGTGTGTGTGTGTGTGTGTGTGTGTGTGTGTGTGTGTGTGTGTGTGTGTGTGTGTGTGTGTGTGTACTGTATGCACGTGCACACTCTGGAGGATTTCTTCACACTATGGTGGGAATGAGTTGAAGATGCCATTAACATTAACAGGTGTACAGCAGACTATGAGGAGCTAACACAAATGTTTAGATAGCTAATTACCACAACACACACGCACACGCACACGCACACGCACACACAGCCCGTCTCTTCCACATACACTCAAACCCTGTTTCACTCAAACCCGGTTTCCTTCTCTCTTCCATCCTTCCATCTCTGTCAGTTCTCTCCCTCTATCATCCCTCTCTCCTCATCTGTTCTCTTCTCCTCCTCCTCTGTTCATCTTTAACTTCATCCCCCTCTTCGTTTGGGTCTTTAAGAGGAGTGTAAACAGAGTAGTGTTTGTCACACACTTCCTTTATTTGCCAAATCTACTCTTCTCTGTTTAGTCTGCGACTTTATAGGTAAACCCGTCCACCCTTCTCTCTCTCTCTCTCTCAGTGATTGTCTACATGTGTATCCATTTCTTCCTCGTTCTCTCAATGTCTCTTTGTCTTTCATTGTGTGGAGACAGTCAGACAGTCAGACAGTCAGACAGACAGACAGTCAGACAGACAGACAGACAGACACACATAGCGGTCCTCTTGTCATGTGGTCAAACCGCCACAAATAAGGGTTGTGTTTTGTACTGACTCTAATCTAAACCAGAGGCCCCCAAACTCTGCTCCGTTGGACCCCGGCCACTGGCTGGTCTTCCATCCCAATTTCATTTTAATTGTATTCACCTGGTATCCTTGTTGTTCTAGCTTTTTAATGTCAAGGACCCCCAAATTGACACATATTAGCCCGCGGACCCCCATTGGAAAAGATATGCCAAAGACCCCCATAAGAGAAGAGATTTTTTACGGTTATAGCAGTGATTCTCAACCATTTTAATTTCAAGGACCACCAGCAGTTTGATATGATATGCATCAGGCTATGGACCCCCATTTGATACCATTTTGATCTCTGGGGGACCCCCAATCTACACTGTAGTATCGTCAGTGTTAATATAACTAATGAGAGTGTACAGACCCATAAGGGTCCAATTGGTTCCTACTTCCTAACTATCAACCATTTGGCTGTGGACCCCCTGGAAGCCCCTCAAACAAGGACCCCTGGCACCACTGTTCTAGCGGTCTAATCTGGGTGTAGGATGGAAAACCAGCAGTTACTAGAGGTTCCTGCAGACCGGGGTTTGGAACCGTTGGTTCTAAAAACACAGTTTCAAAGCACTTCACTCGCTCTGCAAAGGTCAATATTTATCCCTCTTTCAACTTTCATCACCATGTTCTTTGGTCCAATTCCACCTTCTGATGTCATTTCACAGATAGACAGACAGATAGACAGAGAGAGAGAGAGAGAGAGGAGGAGAGAGAGACCACCCAGAATGTGGATTTACTTACAAAGTGAACTGTGTGGCTGACAGGCCTGAAGGGGGGGGGGGGTTACATCTAGTTGGTCTTTTGTCTGACTCTTCTGAAAGCAAGTCATCGACCCAAAAGAACTCTGACCCAATAACGCCCCTATATACCTCACAGCGAACTACATAAACTCTTGTGTCCCTATATTCTGTGCTCCTCGCAGCATGTTGATAGCTAGCTTCTGAGCAGGGCCCAAATTTAGGTCCTGAGAACCGCATCTGAAACCGAGCTGCAGCGTACGGAAACAAATCCGGCTCTAATACGCCCAGCAGCCTTCACAGGTGTTACCAATGATACTAATGAAGGCTCTGTTCCATTCTGGTCAAACAGAGTCAGGGTGCTGATATCGTGGCATGTTGGCTCACTGGAAAACACTCTGCCACACCAGTGGGTCTAAAAGTGTGGTCCAGGGGACCCTCATGGTTCCTTGAGGGGGTTCCAAATGTGTAACACTGAGAGTGTGCAACTGGAACCAAATGGACCCGTAAGGGTCCATTTGGTTCCAGTTGTACACTCTCAGAGTACCAAAGTTATGGGGTCCACTGTGCTACACTAAAGGAAACTAGAGCCTTAATTTGTATACTTGGTAAAACCTTGTTCTTGTGATGGTTGTGGCTGCTGGGATGCTATGCCAGCAAGAGGTTCCCAGGTAATAATAATGTGTAAACCTGGTTTCTTAATCCATTGGTTCAGGGGTCCACTCCAGAAGAGGCCCCCCTCCACATGACAGCCGACAGCCACATGTGTTTTAATGAATCTTGCATCCCAGGATGAGAGACTAGATCTCTCTTAAATTCTCTAAACATACCCCCGGGGCTAACAAAGTTAAGGAGCCCTAATCTTAAGCGTTAAAATACATCCACTGAATGGGGCCAGAGTGACCCCTCTTTGAAGACCTTATAAGCTGCTAAGAATACCAAGATTAAAGCTGAGCCCTTTGTGGATTGGGACTGAGTTAGGATGAAGAGCAGATTAAGGCTAGTGAGACCGTTTGGTCTGTTTGGTATGTTAGAAATGAGTTAGGCTGAAGAGTAGATTAAGGCTAGTGAGACAGTTAGGTTTGTTTGCTATGTTAGAAATGGCAGTTCATCTGTGCAGTTCATCTGTGCTGTTCAAACACCAACTCTAGACCAATGGTTCTCAAAGTGGGGTCTGGGGACCCCCAGGGGTCCTTGAGGAGGTTTAGTTTTTCTCGTACAACTCATTTCATTGTACCGTTGACCTTGTGTTAACCTACGACTTATAAAGTTGAACCTGAACCAGGGAGTCCCCTGCAAAAACAACTGTTTAATTTCACTAATATTTCACCTGCTAGGAGAACGTATACGAATGACTATTCAGATTATAGGTTTCACTCTGTGTACAGTTACAGTATAGAGTCCATAGAAGATTTGTTGTAGCTGTTAGATTAGATATAATACAGAGTTCTGTACTATAGAACTTTGTACTATATCTAACAACAAGAAAACCTTGTTTTATGTAGGTCGCTGAATGGCACCAAATCTTTTCAAATGGGGGTCTGTGGCCTAATGTATCAGTAACAGTCTTATCAGTTTTGGAGGGCCTGACATGAAAGTGTCTCTAGTCAGTGTTCCCTCATAGTTGCATGCATAGATAGATACTGCACAGGCTTACAATGCCCACTGGCCACACGTTCCCCAATGAAGTAAGCTAGAAAAGAAAAACTAAATAAAAAACAATGCATTTTACGTACTTTAACTAAGAAACGGGCAGACTAGCGATTTGCCCAGTCCAATGTTTTGCTGACCTTCACTTCGCCTGCCACCTCAGTCATGATGTGTGAGTGAGCGACAGAGAGAGAGAGAGAGAGAGAGACACACACACAAAGAGACAGAGAGAGAGACAGACAGACAGACAGACAGACAGACAGACAGACAGAGAGACGTACTGCATATCAGTGAGTGCATATCTCACCTGTACATCTTGTCTGAGACACTGTCGTCAGTCATAGCAAACTACAAACAGCACAGGAAGCTTCTCTGATATGAGGTCACAATGTCTCTCTATAGGGGGACCCAGCTAAATTATTGATAGTTAGGAGCCAAATAATGACCCTTATGGGTCTGTAAGTTTATAAATGGAGACAATTTTGTCTGTGAGCTTGTATATCTGCTATTTGTGAATCGCCAAAGTATAAAGGGTTAAAGTGGTTAAAATGATTGTGATGCTGTATTAACACATTTTGCTGGGGACCCCCTGGAACCTCCCCAAGGACCCCTGGGGGTCTCCGGACCCCACTTTGAGAACCAGTGTTCTAGGCGGGGACCAGAGTTCCAATGAGTTTTCAGACCAGCGCAAACGTAAAACGCTCCAGGGTTCGTTTAAAACAGTCCAGGTGTGAAAGCGCCCTAGGATACCATATGGCCGAAAGGTGTGAGCTTTTATGTAGGTAGGCTAATTAAGACCAGAAGAAGTCATGGCTCTTTCTGTTGGACAGCTTAACTGTTAAGTAGATCTGCAAGATGATAGATCAAAAGTGAGAAATGTGAGAAAGGTGAAAAGACAGAATGAGAGATTGACAGACATGGGAAGAGAATAGAAAAGACACAGATGTGAGACTAACAGCACTTCCTCACAACATCAACGTGGTGGGAGCTTGTAGATCGGCTGTTTTTGCTATTTTGAGAGAGAGAGAGAGAGAGAGAGAGAGAGAGAGAGAGACCAGGTGAAAGCATTCCATCTCCTCCCTCATCCCTCTGGTCTTGTATGTCTGGTATGTGTTCATAATGTGGGACCAGTATGAGTGAACCCAGCAGAGAGAGAGAGAGCCAGCATTCATTCATGACGCCGTTTGTCTCAACTTCTCATCTTCTCCCACGCGTTTGCAGAGCCGTCATAATAATCAGTGGTGGAAAGTACATTTACTTAAGTACTGTACTTGAATACAATTTTGAGGTACTTTTACTTTACTTGAGTATATTACATCTCAGAGGCAAATATTGTACTTTTTACTCCACCACAATTAGTTACTTTGCAGATTCAGGTTATGATTATAAAACATACGTGAACCAATTAAGCCCTTTATTCTATACTTTGGCTATTCAAAAAAATGCCGATCTACACGCTCACAATGTTGTGAGCGTGTACATTGCTTTTCACAGTACTTATTCCCCCACTGGTCATAATTCATCTCACATATGTTTTTTTC
>NC_139956.1:7571545-7579045 GCF_963454915.1 Gymnoscopelus microlampas
TTCACTATGCAGCAGGATAAAGTTCAACAGCAACAAGCAAAGTGCGTGTGTGTGACTGTGTGTGTGTGTGTGTGTGTGTGTGTGTGTGTGTGTGTGTGTGTGTGTGTGTGTGTGTGTGTGTGTGTGTGTGTGTGTGTGTGTGTGTGTGTGTGAGAGAGAGAGAGACAGAGAGTGTGCGTGCGTGTGTGTGTGCACGCGCGCATTTGCATGGATTCACCGGTACTGTTCCTTCCTCTCTGCGCTCTCAAATCTTCTGGGCCTCAATTCATGTACACCGTCCCTCTGTGAGCGTGTGTGTGTGTGTGTGTGTGTGTGTGTGTGTGTGTGTGTGTGTGTGTGTGTGTGTGTGTGTGTGTGTGTGTGTGTGCATTTGCGAGTGCGAGTGTGTGCGTGTGCGCGCGCGTGTGTGTGTGTGTGTGTGTGTGTGTGTGTGTGTGTGTGTGTGTGTGTGTGTGTGTGTGTGTGTGTGTGTGTGTGTGTGTGTGTGTGTGTGTGTGTGTGTGTGTATGTGTGTGTGTGCGTATGCGTGTGCGTGTGTGTGTGTGTGTGTGTGTGTCATTCCTGGCCTCTCCTGCTGTACAAACAGCCTCCTCTGGTCAGCACAACAGGAAACATCACACATCTGTCTGACAGAAGAAGAAGAGAGAGAGATGGAGGGATGAGATCACAAGGAAAGTGAGAGAGAGGGGGGGACAGAAAGAAAGAAAGAAAGAAAGAAAGAAAGAAAGAAAGATTGGAAATACTCCAGTAAAGTAAAAGTACCTCAAAATTGTACTTAAAAGTAAATTTACTCAGTTACTTTCCACCACTGACAGACAGACAGACAGACAGACAGACAGACAGACAGACAGACAGACAAACAGACAGACAGACAGACAGACAGACAGACAGACAGACAGACAGACAGACAGACAGACAGACAGACAGACAGACAGAGTAGTAGCCAAGGGCAACCCATCCTGTTCACATTACTTTTGTGTGTTTGTGAACAAGGAGAGGAGCAGGAAAACATTTAGACAAGCTATGCAGCGTCCAGGAACCCCGACCGTCCTCTGAAAGTCCACATGCTGTCCTTCCTTACAGGACATCAAAGACTAAGACCTTTAATGTCAACCGTTTTACGCCATGGGACGTCCCTGGAGCATCTGTCGTCCTACACTAAAAAAAGCTGCTTATCGTACTTTTTGATTTGAGCTAAAAATCTTTATTTTACACTTTGGCTATTCAAAAATAGCAGATATACAAGCTCATAGAGCGGCACCGAGTGCCGCGCTACGAGCTTGTAGATCTGCTATTTTTGAAAAAACGAGAAAATGTGTGCAAATTCATATATTTATATTCTTTTAAAGCGAACATTTTTAACTCAAATCTTTGCTTCTGGGGGGTCCCTGGAACAACATGTTTTTAGATGGGGGTCGGCGGCCAAATACATATAATGTTGGGGGTCCTTGACATGAAAAAGTTTGAGAACCACTGATACAGAACCATAAGTTTTAAAGAAAAACTGTTAGGATTTAGAAGACATTAGTAAGAGTCGGCCTCAGGTATTAATAGGTTAAAATGCGTTCGTGCAGGAACAAGGAAGAACTTTTTCATCCTTTCTTTAAAAAAAAATGTAATAAAATGATACATGGGACAACAAAGCTCCCTTATGTATTTGTCCAGTACACTGCACAGACATCTGTCGGTCCTTTATGTAGAGAGACTACTTTATAAGTAGGTTACAGTAGCTTAGAGATATCTAGGAATGGGTAAGGCATGTGTTCAGACCTGCCCCGTGTCTCCTCAGATCAAATCACATGCTGAACACTGGGAAAAGCAAGAGGGAGCATGTCCTAGACTCCCTGCAGATTTATATGCCCCGAATACACAGCTTTTTTTTGTGGATGAATCGGACCAGATCCTACATAGGGGCTAAAGGGTAAATTAAAGCCAAACGTCAGTCTGAATCAATAAGACTAAATCAAACCAAACCCCGACTAGTCTAGGTTTCACGTTAGAGGCGATGCATCGACGTTTTTTTCGAAGAGCAAAGCCAGAACTAAACCATGGGTAGATGGAAGGGCTTTGAGCAAGGCATTACTAGATCTATCAGGAGGGATTAGCAGCAATCACAGACATGTTCTTCAGGCACTTTGATGTAATTGGCAGATTAAGCGTTATACCATGACGCTGAGGAAGGCTTTGTGTCTTAAACGCGTACATTGTTCTGCATGCTGCCTTGTATGTGCCAATTACATTAAACAGCCCCGAGGGACATTTCCATGAGTTTCTGGTAATGCCTCTGACGATAAGAGAAGGTTTCTAGGCTGTGCGCTCAGTAAGAAACTACTAGAAGAAACTGTAGTAGTTGAATTGAATTGAATAGTGCTCACTGCTCACATCCTCTTACACTTACAAGATCTATACATGCTCACTGTGGGTAGCTCTGGTTAAGACTGACACCATAAGTGATGACAACATGCAGTGATGGAAAAAGTACTCAACTGTTTTACTTAAGTAAAAGTATCAATACTGCAATGTGGACGTATCTGTTACAAGTAAAAGTCTGGAATTCAAAATGTACTTGAGTACAAATACAAAAGTATTGGTATCAAAATGTACTTAAAGTATCAAAGTAAAAGTACTAAAATGTTTGAAAATAGCAGATCTACAAGCTCACAACGCGTTGCGGTGCGACGCGTTGTGAGCTTGCAGCGTTCTGTACTCTAGTCTTTGTTGTTCCTTCTGTCATTGCATGGCAGCTCAGAGCTCACCTGTATTGCCTTGACTGCTGCTTGCTTACTGCTCTCCTGTGGTCAAGACGTGTAACTACAGGCAGGTAGACACTAAAAGAAGACAATTCTGATCTGAACATAGAGTTGTAATACAAAGCATTACACAAGGCACAAGTCTTTTTTTAACTCAGCTTACAGAAGTTAAACAAATGGAGTTTTGTTTGTTTTGTAGATGGGGTGTATTTTGCAGGGGGGAATATAATATTTCCAAACATTATGCTAGTAGTTTATTATGGTTAGTCTGGATTAAAAAAAGGTTTAAGGCAGAGACACACAGCTCTCTCTCTCTCTCTCTCTCTCTCTCTCTCTCTCTCTCTCTCTCTCTCTCACATTTAGCAGGAAAAAGCAATGAGCTGCTTCATAGCAGGGCTTTGTTTGAAACATTTATAATTGTTTGCAAATGCTTGAAATAACATTTGGTAACTTTTTACGACACACGAGCACCGTTGGGGGAAAAAAGGCATCACAGGGTCCTCCAGCCAGAATCCATCATTCAGGAACCTTGCAATTATGTGGTCCATCGCACCATCCGGTCAGCTAACACACACCTTAGCATTTAGTTTTCTGGCGGGATTCTAACTCTATAACGTGTGGTTTTAACTGCAAACACCATCGATCATCACGGGCCTCAGGAACACCGGATTCCTCTCCTCCTCAGTCCCACTATCGCACGTCATCGCATGGCCCTCCATCTTGTTTTGTCTACAGCAGACGGGGCTAAAGTAAATATTAAGATTGCATCTGGGTCTTATCCTAACAGGGACACACCTCTGGCATGCAGGGATTTAATAGTTTCATTTATACGAAACAACACAGTGTTTACTGCAGCCACGGTTAGTTGTTAGTACACATGTGTAAATATCCTATCACTCTTTATGGCAGGGGTCTTCAACAGGGGCTCCGGGACCCCTAGGGGGTCCTCAGAGTTACTACAGGGGGTCCGCCAAATCTTTGTGTGATAGGAACTTATTTTTTACATGAACAACTTGAACGCCAGAATCCCTATTCTGAGGGGAACATTAGCCGAAAATAGCAGATCTACAAGCTCACAACGCCTCGCGCTGCGAGATGTTTGGTGTAGAGGGGGGAAAAGAGCAGACCAAGTACAGAGCCAAAGGCCAAATTGACTAAGTATTGACTATTTAAGTGGTTAAATGTCTGAAAGTATACAGTATATGAAGCTATCTATGAAATCTATGAAGAATTTTAATCTGCAACACAATTTTGTACAACATGTAGTGGGGGTCCCTGCTTCATCTCCCTCTCAGCTAAGGGGTCCTTGGCCTGAAAACGTTGAAGACCCCTTTATGGCATGTTGGATGGGTTTTGAGATTAGTTACTGTGCAGGGTCGTTGGGAGAGAATGCCATGTTGCGTTGTCCTCTGTCTAGGGCTGTCACCATTACAAATTTAAGTCGACGATGAATTGTCACTCAAATAATTGCGATTAATGATAGAATTGTGTGTTTGGCTGCATTGAACATTGGAACATATGAAGCCTTTGATATGACAAATAACTGAAATATGCAAATACATTATTGACATATTTAATCATTTTATACATGTAAAAATAGCAGAAATAGCAGATCTACAAGCTTACAACGCGTTGTAAGCTTGTAGATCAGCTATTTCTGCTATTTTTAATATTTGAAAATGTGTGAACGTTTTTCAACATGCAAACGATTATGACGATTATGCAAATATAATTGCGATTATCTAAAATTATTGCGATTAGACGTTTATGTAATAATTGTGACAGACCTAGCTCTGTTCAGAAGATGTTTTCTTTGACCACAGTTTCACATTGTTGTCTAGGAAAAGTTCCTTGAGAGCATTAGCGCATTCTTAGATATCCTCTCTCTCCCTCGATTTCTCTCCCTCTCTCTCTCTCTCTCTCTCTCAGACAGATAAGGATCTTATAAATACCACAGGTCTGATCTAATCAGGATCACATCCACAATATACAGTATTCAGAAGACGAGACACTGCCCGCATTTCATTCTCTCCCTCCTTTCGCTCCCTCCATCTCTCCAAGCTGACTTTCTCTCCATCTCTCTCTCTCTCTTGCACCCTCGTCTCCCCTTCATCCTCGTCTGTCTATCTGTCTGTTCATTTGTTCTTCCCAAGATTCTCCCCCCGTTTACCCCTTTCGTGGCTAGGTTTCTTTCCCTTCCCCTCTTTTCTGTCCTTCTCTCTCTCTCTCTCTTTCGGCTCTTGCAGTGGTGGAAAGTAACTAAGTACATTTACTTAAGTACTGTACATATTTTGAGTTATTTGAACTTTACTTGAGTATTTCCAATTTCCAATACTTTTACTTCTACTCCACGACATCTCGGATCCAAATATTGTACTTTTACTCCACTACATTTGTAGATTTGTAGATTTTGATTATTACTATTACAAAACATACGTTAACCACTTCAGCCCTACATACATTTCGGCCATTTGAAAATAGCCGATCTACAAGCTCACAATGCGTCGCATCGCGACGCATTGTGAGCTTGTAGATCGGCTATTTTCAAAAGATTGTCATACATTTGAAAACTTGTGAAATGGGACATTCCGCAGACTGAGTACTTTCTACTTTTGGTACTTTAAGTACATTTTTGATACCAATACCTTTGTATTGGTACCGGACTTTTTACGGAGTACTTTTTCCACCATTGGGTCTCTCGTCTTTCTGTCTCTATGTCTATTTGTCTCTCTGCCGTCCCCTCCCTTCTCTCTCTCTCTCCGTGTCCCTCAGGCTACATATACAGGTATTTGGGGCTGGTTGAACCTCTGTGGGTCTCGCTCTAATTTCTGGTTGCCCGTAGCGACACGGCGTAGCGGCGTGCCAGCCGGTGATGTATGTGTGTTACATTACAGAGAGCTAGGGGCAGGTCTCAACCTGTCGCCAGGCAGGGTTGGGCCGGGCCGGTCCCGACTGTGCTATCTCCCTAGGGGAAGGAATTCTTTTCAGACACCCACCCTGCCTTTTTTTCCCACCCAGATATACACGTGAGGATAAGTTAATGGAATGTTTTTAAGCCTTATGGACAGAATTCTGAATACGTTCTTAAAGGCCTATTTATAGACACGTCAGGGTTTTTGTTCCAAACGCTGACGAATGAAATGAAAAGCAATGCTGTGTTGCCCTTTTTAAATCACTTAAAGCTTCTTTAAGTGATTAAAAATACATTTTTTAGTTTTTGAGTTTGATAATATAATACTGTGGTGGTTGTAGTTGTAGTCTACCTGTTCTTGTATTGAGCAGTACATTTACTCAAGTACTGTACTTAAGTATAATCTGGAGGTACTTTTACTTACTGGAGTATTTCCAGTTTTCAATACTTTTACTTCTACTCCACTACATCTCCGATGTAGTGGACCACTACTGGTTGAAAAGAGGTATTGCATGAAACTCAAATGGAAATAACTTATTTAAAAAAAGAACTATCTCAGTCTCTCGCTTCCTCTCTTCTTGCTCTCTCTCTCTCTCTCTCTCTCTCTGTCTCGGCCTCTCTCTCTCGGTCTGCAACCCACTGTTTCTGGAAGGCAAATGTTTCGTTTTAGTTTCAGATCAAGGCATCCCACACCACATGTCCACTCCAGTGTGTGTCTGTCTGTGTGTGTGTGTGTGTGTGTGTGTGTGTGTGTGTGTGTGTGTGTGTGTGTGTGTGTGTTTTTTTCAGTGTGTGTGCGTGTGTGTGTGTGTGTATATAGAGTACTTCCACATGTCTAGTCTAACTACATGCACAAACAAACACATACACGCATGAGTACACGCGTAGTGCGTGTACACTGCATGTAGTATGCAGTATTGTAAAGTAACTAAGTACATTTACTCAAGTACTGTACTAATTATAAAACATATATTAACCACTTTAGCCCTATTTTATACCTAGGCTGTTTGAAAATAGCAGATCTACAAGCTCATCGCGACGCGTTCTGAGCTTGTAGATCTGCTATTTTCAAACATTTTAGTACTTTTACTTTTGGTACGTTGACTACATTTTGATACCAATACTTTTGTACTTTTACTCAAGTACATTTTGAATTCCGGACTTTTACTTGAAACAGAGTAGTTCTACATTGCAGGATTGATACTTTTACTTAATTAAAACATTTGAGTACTTTTTCCACCACTGCACAAACACACACACACATACACGCACACGCACTACATGAAACGATGCTTCAATAGTGGTGTTTTACCAAACATTGATTTGTTTTGGAAAATAGCCTAAAACTGTAACCACAACCTAAACCCAATGGTTCATGTTTTTAATTTCCTTTATTTATTTGTTCATGTCACATAGGGACAGAGCACGTTAATGAAGTTCAGTGTAAATATTATGGGATGTCAGCGTAAAGTGAGCCGTATTATAGCCTCTAGGCAGGTAACAAAGTGACTCAAGTGTGGAAACATTATTATTGTTCTGTACTGTAATTGCTTTGGTTTTCCGTTGATAGGAAATGATAAAATGCCTTCATCAACATGGAAACCACAGTGACAAACACACACACACACACACACACACACACACACACACACACACACACACACACACACAGATGTGTAAGAGCAAATCCGTATTTTTTTCTCACTTCACTGATGGAAGTACAGACACACACACACACACACACACACACACACACACACACACACACACACACACACACACACACACACACACACACACACACACACACACACACACACACACACACACACCCCCATG